>NC_056731.1:1029210390-1029249503 GCF_019279795.1 Protopterus annectens | reverse complement strand
CTTATTATACAGCAGGAACTTCTCATTGTTATATTTGTTAATGCCTGTTATGTACTTCACAGATAAAGATTCTAGTTGTCTACTGATGTACTATGTTCTTCATTTGTAAATATGTTGTAAGTAATTTCTATGTCAAATTGTTAATCGCTATGTAATCCAATGTAACTACTGTCTGTTTATTTTACTGTGGAGCTTTTCTCCCCGGGCCTCCGCTGAAAATGGACCCACATCTAGTCGGACACTCCCGATCAACAAATTTAAATAAATAAAAATAAATAAATATCTTAACAGTACATGTGCCCGATATGTGACACATGTCCTGTACTTTCACATGCAGTGTCTATAGAATATGTTAGATGTGTGGATGATGACTGCAATGCATACACTCTGTGTGGACATATGTGTGCTATGATGGTTTGACACACCTCTTGTTATGTGTACTACAGCAGTCACTACTCCTGGCACAGGTATACCAGCGTGGGCCATCTGCAATTGCCAGTGTATGTTCAGTCTGCCCTACACATGTACCTCTACTCTGCATGATAACAAGGTCTACTCATGTGCATATCCAATGGTGTTCATACACTGCCGTCACTATTGCTGTGGGTTAGGGTTACATCTGCCACATGTCTTGAATCTATGTGCAGATACTGCCATTCTTAGCATCCTTAGGATCCCTGCTGCAGTGCACTGGTGTGTCATGCTGACACCCCCTTTCAGCCTTTTTGCAGATGCATGACAAGTAAGCCCTACACATGTGTGTCACTTTGCAGTGTCCCATACACTGAACACCACATGTTACAGCCTAGTCCCAGCTGATAATGTGGACTACTGTAATGCCTTATGCCATAATGTATCTCTGCAGCAGTTACCATTGTCCTACAGGTGTATACACAGGTGTTGCACTGCATATGGGTGTTGTTTCAAACATTTCCCTACTGTAGGCCATGTCTCCCACCATTATGTTACTCCCTGTGGGCACATTCCACAATGACAGGATGTTAGTTATCATGCAGGTGTCTGACATACCCTTCCAATACCCCATCATGGTCACCCCTGTGATGCCGTGCATTTTACAGCAACAATAAATGCACATGTACAGCATGCATTCTGGGTAGGTGTGTTAGATGTGTGCATGGAATATACCATCGCCATTACATACCAGGTGTGTTGGCAAGCATCTAAATAAACTATACCCACCAGCTACAGGCTGCTGCTTTGGTGGTATCCCGCAGGGACCTACATAAGAGGGTGAAATTTGTAATGTCAGTGGTCACACCTGTGGCAGTGCTACAGGGTGGGTGCAGTATTACAATACATCAATGTCACGTTTCCACAATGCTACCACATATGGACATCTGTTTATCATTACTACGCAGCAACACAATATACCTATGACATGTCAGATAGGCATGCTCTATCTGTACTGATGCAGATGTGGCCTTACCTGCAAGCTCCTCAGCCAGTGTGTGGGTGGTATCCATCTCCACAAAGATGTCCAGCAGTTGGTGGCTGGCCGGACGGGCAGGTGCCATGAGGCTGACCAGGAACTCCTCCACACGTGTCGGGGGGATGGATGACATAGCCCGCCCCGTGGTAAGGTGATCCCCCCAGACTGCAGCAGCATGCCGATGGGCATTGCATAACAGGTCAGTACAATGATGCTGGACCTGCTTATAACTGCGGTTGTGCAGTCCCACATCACTGACCCTGTGGACTAGGTCGTTCCACAGGGCAGTCCACTTCTGCTTGTCATGGGCGGCCTGGCCAAACAGCACAGGGTAGTGATGAATTAAATACGTGATCAGCACTTAATTTTCAGCAGCTAAATATGTTGGCAGATGTGCATGTGACATCTTGGCTGAAAGACATAAAGATGGAAACAGGTCTGAGCAACTCATACAGCAAGGTTACCAAAGTTCTTAATACACATCTCTGTCACCCCCTCATTATATCAGTGACAACAAACCTGTTCACACAAATCATTAGGTATGGGCTACAGCTTACCTACCAGTGGGACATATATTGTATTGTACCACACTTTCTGCTATATGTTTGTAGTCATGTTCCCTGTGTGGACAATCTCATTGCTGGCCTGTTACAGACTACTCACCTGCATGCCATTGTCAGGGCCCCTATGGTTCCATATATGCCTGTGGTATGTCTGCTTTGTGATTGCTGCACATCTGACATTCTGAGTTATTGGGGATAGCTATGCATGCTGTTGGACATATACCGGAATTGTGTAGACTATTACTACCAACATATGTTCTATAACAGTGATACAATAGCATGTATATGTGCTATTGTCCAGCAGAACTACCTCTTCAAACCCATCTACCCATTTACCTCTCCACATCACATGTGTGTCCCACCCTGGGGCCTCCTCATGTACTGGTCCAGCAATACCGCCAGGTGGAACCAACCCAGGGGATGTTGTCCCCCCCACAGGGGCACATACAGACATGTTCTTGTCCCCTTAGGTTAGGTCCAGGGTCTGGTCCATAACGGGCTCCACAGACACATGTGGGATGTGCTACATCACTCTGAGGCACCCAGTGCACATTCACAGGGCCTACATGCTCCTCCTGCTCAGTCTCCAGGCCAGACACCTTCAGAACGTGGACTGCTGTTGTGAGTTGCAGTGGTTGGGAGGCTTGTTCCCATTGTGCCCATATTGGGGCCCATGGGGCATCCACATCACAGAACACACACACCATCAAGGGTGTTTACCCATCACACATGTCACATACCACCCTGTAGACTGTCCTCTATATCTACCAGCCCTGACCACCTCCACAACTATACCTGCCATACTTCCCAATATTCCCATTCCATACTTCACAGATGAGGGCAATGTTGTCCCAACAAGGGGTTAACATGTGGCATACCCATCCATGTTGCACACACTGCCAGCTATACATATCTGTGTGTATTGCTATGAGTGCTGCTTCAGTGCACATAGCATGCAGCACATTAGTAGTAATATAGGGGACATTTATTTACATACATATATGTTTGTGCGTGTGTGTTTTTATATATGTAGACGTGCCTATAGGTATATATCTATATATGTGTAGATATATGTGATGTTGTATATATGTGCTCATATATATATATATATATATATATATATATATATATGTGTATATATATATATATATATATATATATATATATATATATATATATATATATATATATATATATATATATATATATATATATATATATATATATATATATGTGTGTCTACACATGGGTATCTGTATATTTGTGGATATACATAAATATATATATATATATATATATATATATATATATATATATATATATATATATATATATATATATATATGTGTGTGTGTATGTTTATGCATTATATATGTGTACATTATGTACACATATGCATGCCATGCATGCCTATATGTGGGGTATATTCAGACATCAGATCCACAATTTCACAACACCTTCCTGCACAGCTGCACTGTTATGCCTTGCTACAACACAGACAGGTGCCACATATGAACACAGCCTGAAATTAGTGGTATATGTAGGACCAGATTGCAGGTAACCCTATTACACACCTATGGCATTCCTGCATGCTACATTATAAATTAACCTGAGTATCCTGCAAGAGGTGGGATGTGGATCCCACTTGTCCATCATAATGGCATTACTTCCACCACCAGCTATTGGCCACGTAATATACATAATTCCCATTACACAACATACACTATGATGGCTCACATCATGTCAGTCAGTGCTGATCTGCACAGTTGACGGTAATGGCCCACTACCCACAGGGACAGACACTATTGTCCATAGCAGTTGTTCAGTTGAACATCATTACAATAACACCTAATGGCACCAATTGCTACATTCAATTACATGCATATATACTTCACATAACTGTTGTGGGAACCTAACACATTAGTAATAGGTGACTCTATAGTCAGGCACACTGACGTCCCACTCACTATATTTATATATAAATAGGCTGGACAAGCAGAAGGTGACTGTTAGCTGCCACTCGGGAGCCAGAATCCGCCACATAGCACAAGCACTCAGGTCACTCCAGAACAAGTACAAATATGACTCTGTCATTGTGCATGTTGGTGTGAATGACCTGAGACGTACCTCCCTGGACTACATGAAAAGAGACATGGAAGAGCTTTCTGATCATGTAGCCCAGGCTGGTATGACACTGACCCTGAGTAGCATCCTGCCCTCACCAAAAATTATACCTCAGTATAAAGAAAAAATGATCAATTTTAACAACCGGCTAAGCTTCTGGTGTCATTCAAAGGGGATCCAGTGTCTGTCAGCCTGGGACGACATGCTCGACAAGCCACATTGCTTCACAAGAGATGGCTTGCACCTATCACCCCTAGGCTTTTGAATACTGACCAAGGCTCTTGCTGCCCCCGTAGTGCCTTTTTTAGGCAAGGTTCAAAAGTCAAACCCACCTCTATAAACAGCACAATTAACAAAAAACCAAGGGTTATGCTTCTCAACACTAGGAGTTTAAATCTCAAAATGCATGTGCTCGAAGCACTCCTCAGTATGGAGAGTGTCAACATCTGTGCATTAATTGAAACCTGGTTCAAGGATCCTGAGAGCATCCCAGCACTACCGGGCTACAACTTATACCACACGTTTCAGCCACAGAACATGGACTGAAACACAAAAGGAGGGGGTGTATCCATATTCATCAAGGATACCTACACCTTCAGGTTAGTGACGCAGCATGATACCTCTGAGATCACCCATGTGCAACTAACATTGGGCAAATCTGCAATGCAAATTGTGGCCTGCTACAGATCACCCTTCATGACCCAGGACCACCACTCCACCTTTCTGGAGACACTGGAAAACATGAAGGTCCTACCAAACACCCTGATATTGGGTGATTTAAATTACCCTACCATTCACTGGGAAAACTACTTGAGTACAAATTCCCAGGCCCAGCGCTTCTTGGAATTCATCAACTCAAATGCCCTGGATCAGCTGGTAAACTCCCCTACCAGAGGTGAAAACATATTGGACCTGGTCATCACCAACATGGGCGACAGGTGTTTCACACCGGAGGTCAACCCGTCACTGGTTAGATCAGACCATAAACTAATCGCTCTGGATGTCCACACCCCACCACCACCCCCAACTAAGGAAACCACAGTAAAAAAACATTTCTAAAGCAAACTTCACATTACTTAAGACAGAGGTGGCAAGTTTCACAGCCCCAATGCTAAAGGATAATGCTGCCCAAGATACAGAAACATTTACAAATGCACTCTATGAGCACCTACAAGGATGAATGGATCATGCCATCCCTAGCAAAACCAAGACTCACTTCTCTAAGAGAAGGAAACCAGTTTGGTGGACCCATGCAATAAACAGGCTATACAATAGAAATAGGAAACTAGTTCAGAAAAAAAGCAAATCCCAAGAAGGAAAGACATCCCTGATCTGTATCAGTAAGAAACTGAGGTCCCTCATTTAATCATCCAAGGCTAACTTCGAAAGAACAATAGCCAAGGATTCAAAAGATAACCACAAAGCCATCTTTAGCTATGTTAAGAATCTAAGTGGCAACTTGCAGATATGCACTGAACTAGTGCAAAATAGCACAAAATATACTGAACCTACTGATATTGCCAACATCCTGGCAGATAGATTCAGTGCAAACTTCACCCCCCTTTCACCTACAAAAGAGCCCACAATACCAGAAAAGTGTAGTGTCCCAAAAATCACAGACACACAGGTGAAAACAGCCCTTTCAAAAGCCAAAAACACAGTGTCAGTGGGACCAGATGGTGTCCCAGGCTGCGTCTTGCATGAACTACAGAACAAACTAACCCCCCACCTAAACACGCTGTTCAACCTCACCCTCTCCACAGGCTACATGCCAACAGAATGGTGCACAGCAATGGTCATTCCTCTCCACAAAGGAGGGGGCCACAATTGACCCTGGTAACTATTGCCCCATAAGCCTGACTAGCCTGGTCTGCAAGGCTATGGAGTGCATCATCATGGAAATCATTAACAAAGATATTGGGAACCTCCAAACACTTGACCAGACCCAGTTTGGCTTTGTTAAGGGCAGATCATGCCTACTAAACCTGGTCGACTTCTTTGAGACAGTCACCAAGGCCATAGATGAGGGAAAGGTGGTTCACACAGCCTACCGTGACCCCGCCAAGGCTTTCAACACCATTCCCCACTCGGGTATTACAGAAAAACTCACCAACCTGAGCATAAACCCCTACATCATGAGATGGGTTGCCAACTGGCTTACAGACAGAACTCATATGGTAAGAATAGAGGGCTCTAGGTCCAACTCTAAACCAGTCACAAGTGGTGTCCCACAAGGCTCGATCCTGGGACCTCTACTGTTCGACATATACTTCTCAGAAGTACAGGCAAACACAGGAGGACTATGGCTAACCAAGTTTGCTGATGACTGCAAACTGGAGCCATAATTGACTCTCTGGCTGACACTGACATTTTACAAAAGGGCCTTACTGAGACAGACACCTGGTGTCAAAGTCATGGCCTCAACTAAATGCCAAAAAATGTATAGTCATCCCATTTGGGAAAAACAAAACACCCACAAATTACCACATAGGTGGCAGCCCCATCAATGCAGAAGAGGTAAGAAGAGATCTGAGGACCCAGGTAGATAGTAATCTCTCCTTTGACAATCATATTGCCAAAGTAGTTAGGAAATCCTTCTATGTGGCCCATCTAATTATTAAAGGGTTAGCATCTAGAAATAAAGAAGTTATAGTGCCCCTCTACTCGTCACTCATTAGACCCATCATAGAGTACAATGCCCCATTTGGGATGGACTTCACAAGACACTTCCAACAGCTGGAAAGACCACAAAAGTACCTCACCAAGAGGATTACTGGTCTCAAACATATGTCCTATGCAGCCCGACTGAAAAAACTCCGGCTCTACTCAGTGGCATATCGCTTACTCAGAGGTGATCTCTGCCTGACTTACAAAGCTTTGTCCAACTCAGAATTGTTGGACATGCTCCACCTAAAGAAATCTAAGTCACTGCGAGCCACGCACTCTAGTGAGTTAAACCTCACCACAACAATAAATAGAACATGCTGGAAGGATAGATTCCTATCACAGAGACTCTCCATGCTTTGGAACAAAATTCCAAATTACGTCAGGCAGACACCCTCACTAACACTCTTCAAGAGAAACCTTGACGAGTGGATGGGTAACAGAAAATACACCCCTGGGATCACTTCATTGGCTCTGCTTGACAGAGGATCAGTTAATTAATCAATGGGGTGGCGAAAGCCGACACACTCTGGCTAGGCTTATAATTGCCCTCAGCTAGCTAGCCTAGTACCTACCTATGAACCTATGAACCTATGTCTGTTCTGGATAGTTTGCTAGATGTAATTATATTTTTAATTTGCTGTGGCTTTAACTCTCTCTCTCTCTCTCTCTCTCTCTCTCTCTCTCTCTCTGGTGATGAACTCTGCACCAGTCAGTGTCCTCCATCTGCTACCTACATGCAGCTTGCTATGTAATTCTTCCAATTACCAATGTCATGACAACCACCTCTTACAAGGGACCTGCACACTCAGGCATTCCAGAACTACAGACAGAGTGTGAGTAGAGTTGTTCTATGCATTGTATAACACTGGTGGTGCAGGGTTTGTGTGTACATACTAGTTTAACTTGGAATCCAGTCTGTCTGCATAGCTGTCAACTGTCTGCCTATCCTCTTGCTGGCCACAGTTGTGCCTATTATCTTTTGTCTGTCCACCACACAGGTCTTGTGTCCGAGATTTCACAGGCAGTGTGTGTGTGTGTGTGTGTGTGTGTGTGTGTGTGTGTGTGTGTGTGTGTGTGTGTTGAGTGCTATCAGTACATGGCTACATCCATTTCTGTTTCTAGCAGCATATTCCTGACTAAGGGTATGTTGCAGACTAACCTGTAACACCAGTGACTTTCTTAGTGTATGACAACAGTTTTCCACATATGGGCCTGTGTTCCAGCCTCTGTCCTCCACCTACATACCAGGCATTGCACATATGACATGCTGTCAGGGGTTGTTCTGAGGTGTGTTGTGAGTATGTCATGCTGACATTTCTGCCATCAGTCCACTGCTGTTGTGTCCCCCAAACATACAGTTGGGTTGGGGCCATATATGTGTGGGCTTCACCTAAACAATACATGTTTGCCCTTAAGCACTCCAGAGGCTAGTGTATGTAACAGTGGTATATGGCCCTGTATTATTGAGTCTGGGAAGGATGCACCACAACTAACCTAGGCTGTTACAACATGTGGGGGTATCAGGGGTAAGCTGCCTTAAGGTATCTGGATGTACATTACCATACAATCCTCCTTGGGTAAATGCAGACCTACTTCCTCCTGCCATTCAGACTGTTCTGTTTGTCAGTGTGCTTGTGATGGTGTCAGTTATGCCTTGTTTTGTAACAGTTACATCACATTGTGTCAACTGAGGTCTTTAACCCCTAGGGATTGTGTACAGAGTGTAGATAGAGGCTGCTGAACTATTCATCTGCATTACTTACTGTTGATTGTTTGGTATCCTGTGGCCCAGTCTGTCATTACTATTGTACTACTTGAAGGCCTCAGCCTGGACAGCAACATTTGTAAACCTTTCCAGACTACTGTATTAGTGTAACTGTTTTCCAGTTGCATTACTCTGTTTATATGGATGTTAGTGTCTAAACAGCTATATGACATGGCATATACAACTTTAATAGTGCACAAATAAAGCTTTCCCATGTATGCAGACCTGTGTGTGGTGTTATATCCTTTGACCGCTCTGTGAGTATATGTTGCCGGCAATGATTGTCATTTGTATGGGTGGCTCATACAGTGTCCTGTTGGTAAGGTGGTAACTCTAGGCATAGTGGCTGTTCCATACTGTGTGCACCTTCTACATATGTATCTTACTATACATATCTCTGTGTGTGTATGGGTAGTTACATATATATATATCTCTATATACATATATATATATATATATCTATATCTATATATATATATATATATATATATATATATATATCTATATATATATATATATATATATATATATATATATATATATATATATATATATATATATATATATATATATATATGTGTGTGTGTGTGTGTGTGTGTGTGTGTGTGTGTGTATCTGTATCTGCATATATGTGCCTGTGTATATGTATCCTAGGGTTGTTGATTGCTTCCACATTGTACATTCCCTATGGGAGCCAGACTGTACTGCATGATATGTTACTGATACCAGTCTGACATCATACAGGTGGGATGGAGTACTGTTAACATCTTGTGTCCATATCATGTCAGGTCCTGGTTATGGGATCTGCAACAGTTGGTAGTATATTGCAGGGCAGACATGTTTGGCTGTGGGGGGGATACCTATTCGTACAAGAAGTATGTTGTTTGGGGCCTCTCAACCCCATTAACGGTGCATGTGGACATATATGTTTTTGTTATTTTCCCATTTTTATCTACAGATATATGTCCATATATAACTATATAGATATATATATATATATATATATATATATATATATATATATATATATATATATATATATATATATATATATATATCTATATATATATATATATATATATATATATATATATATATATATATATATATATATTGATGTATGCATAATGCATATGTATGCATATATGTTTATATATATATATATATATATATATATATATATATATATATATATATATATATCCATATCTATATATATAGATATGTTATATCTATTTAGATATTAATATGTATACACACACACATACATATACATGTTGAAATACATTCCCTGTACTGTTGAATGACTGGGCTGGATGATATGTTTGTGAAAACATCAGGGTTGTGTATATTTTGCATGGCTTAGTGGTAAATCACTTTGGCTAGGGTATGCAGAGTTCTGGGCTCGAGCTTTGCAGAGGTTGTTTAGTTTGTTGCTGGGCAGAACAAGGGCCATTGGATTCAGAGTGATTAAGGCACTTTTAAGCAGTTGTAAGTGGGTTTGCTTAAAAGTGTTTACTCCCGCTTACCTCCATGCTAATTTCTTTAAAAGAAAAGAAAAAAGGGTTGATAAGAAAGTGGTGAAAAAGGGGCACAAAGAGGGAAAGGCAGTAGAGAAAATAGCTAGGGATGTGCAGGAAGGATGTAGGGAAGGTCCATAGCTGCCAATTTCTTCTACAGCAACAGCTGTGCACAAATACTGAATTTGGAGGTAGATTTGGACATTGAAACCACTGAGAGAGGGGTGAGGACAATAATATGTTGTGATGCCAATTAGACCAGATTACATGTGTCCATTGGACACTTGTATGAAATGGACAGTTATGTATGGGGCAAGATTTTTTTTCTGAACAGGTTACCTTTTTTTTTCTTTTTTCAGGAAAGAGTGGGATGTTGGGGAGGGATAGTAGGTATATTTGGGGAGGTAGGTTGGATAGGTTAACAGACAATACAAACAAGATGCATACAAGGGTGGTATATGACATGTGGGGGTAAACCCCTTGATGGGGAGGGGTGTTGGGAAATCGGAAGCCCATGAGCCCCCTAGTAGAAACAAAGGAACTGAGATCCCCACCCATAGGCAGTCACCACTGCACCTTCACAGCCCCGAAGGTAGCTGTGCTGGGAGCTGAGCCACAGAGCCAGTCAACCCTCTAGTTATGACACACAGCCCTCGAGCTGTTGTAGCAGATCTCTGACCTCCCTGCGGAGCCAGTTTCACACCATGACCCGGACCTGGCGACAGGTGATAGGTTCCTGTCCACACATGCTCCCAGGCGGGGAACGAGCCGCATCCCCTGAGGTGGTTCCACCCAAAGGTGGTGCAGGAACAACGGACGAGGGGGTCCTGGGTTGGGCCCCAGACATGCTGTTGCCCGGTGCCATGGCCAGCTGAGGTGGGACAGGTGGGTCCACTGGGACCGGCCTTCCCAAACGTGTTATAGTGTTTAGATTTTATCATCATATGTGGGTAATAACAGTCAACACATTCCAGGGTTAGGTATAACAGCATGCATAGATATTCCCATTAACCCAGACACTAGATACGGAACACATGCATATATGGGACCACAGTAGTAATAGCAACAGCATGCAGGTATATTGATGACACCATGCCACCAATGTTGGAATAATTCAATATAGCACATGCATGAAAACAAATTTAAATATATATGAACCAATAGGGCATAATCAGAAGAGTGGAATCATTACATACCAGTTGAGGTGGGCATGTAGTTTATTTTTGGAGATATGGTGGGGGGAGATAAAGATGTCAATTAACAACTAGTATATTCCTGTAGTCCACATTCCTTTCCTAGTCAGTGCTGTTATCTGTACATTACATGTATTACTGCACTACCCTACAGCCTTAGTTTGGACAGTGATATGGCTGTCATCATCGTTATACATGAACTGTTTTACCTGCAGTATACACCTCTTACTTGGTATACCTGTGGAGGGAATGTTTGTTAACACTAACTAACTTTCTACACATACTCAGATTCCAAGTTGATGTTGTGCACATAGCTATCCAACTCTTTCTGCACAGATTCTGGCCATGTCTTAACCACATGCAGGTGTACCAGGACATATCTAGACTATTGCCCTCTTCAACCTTTAGTGACTTACCACTCACATATACATGATTTTCTACACAATTATATTATGTAGCACAGTGTGGGTAACAGTGATCAGTGATACTTTATTATTCAGAGCAACTGCAACACTCACAATTACATACAATACAGGAGTAAACAGTACCAGTACAGTGTATCAAGGTTTTTATTTTTCAGCATAGTGTTCGTATCCAACGTACCTGTGGCAGCAATGTTTGTTAACACTACCTGAATGTTTCCACACAAAGTTGCAGATTGCACAATAACATTATACACATACATCTCACTCTGTTACTGTACACACTCTGTTAACAGGGTAACAACATGGGGTGTAACTACGACATACTTGGCTTATTACTCTCATAACAGTTTCAAGAGTTTCTAGAGTGACAGGTTTGTTCTCATATATGAGTGTGACAATCAGTTGTATTCCCTGTTTGCTGCCTAAGCATCTGGGATCATCCCACAGACATCCCAGGAGGACATGATTAGAAACAGCAGATATGTGTCCATATACTGGACATTCTGGTCTTATCTGTACAACTGTGGGGTATGATTCTGTATATAGCCTACTTCCACTCCCAGGATTCAGACCACGGCTGTGTCTGCTACAGTTTAAACACTGTCCATCAGAGTTGTGTGTGCTATATAGATATTGCTGTACATCCCCTATCTGTTTTCTGTCTTATGATTCTCCTGTGGTTTTGCATTCTGACCTTGTATTACAACACTCTTATGCAGGATTTCCTAGACAGTTATATTTTGTAGGACAGTGTGGGTGACAGTGATGAGTAATACCTTATTTTTAAGAGTAACTGCATCAGTCAGAATGCCATACAATATCAAAGTAAACAATACCAGTACAGGGTATCATTCTTGTATTTCTGGTTACATTGTTGGCATCTGGCAGACCTGTGGGAGAAATGTTTGTTAGCACTACCTGAATGTTGCCACACACAGTACCAGATTTCACATCACTATTATGCACATACATCTCACTCTGTTACTGTACACACTCTGGCCACAGCTTGGCAACATAGGGGTGTAAATGGGACATACGTGGCTTCCTGCTCTCATATGGTTTTGGGGAGTTGCTAGTGTGCCAGCTTTGTTCTCATAGATGTGTGTCAATCAATTGTATTTCCTGTTTGCTGTCTATACATCTGGGATCATCCCACTGATTTTCCAGGGGGTCAGGTTGACAGGCAACAGATATGGACCACTTTACTGGACATTCTGGACATATATGTACAGTTGTGGGGTACGATTCTGTATGCAGACTACTACCACTGCCAGGATTCAAACCATGGCTGTGTGTGCTAAAAATACAACAGTTTACATCTCAGTTACATGTGCTATTGGGGTTTTGTTGTCTGCCTTTTCCCTGTTTTCTATCTATGTGTCTCTCAGTTGTACTAAATGGCCTCTGGGGATTACAGCAGTCATATACAGGCATTCCTACACATTCTATTTATGGTGCACAGTGTGGGTAACAGTGTTTAATACAACAGTACTATTATGTGATTGCAAATCTACATTGCCATATGATACCAGAGTATACACATTTAGTCCAGCAGTTAGACCTTTATTGTCGGGCTATTACACTTTTATTTACATACAAACTACATGAGACTCTTCCTGCTATATTCTCCGATGTATGCAGCACTTGCCTTAAACAATACAGGTTTTATACAGGCAATTAATGTACTAATAATTTTAGATTTATTTCCTATGACAGTAGATGCAAGAGTATTACTCACCTGGCTCATGTCGCAACCTCTCCAGGCAACTTCTATGGGCCTCCTGGTTCATGGCCCGCTCACTTGCAGCTGTGGAGGGCATAAGAGGAATATTTAGTCATACCTAGCCACGGTATACATGAGTTGGCAATTATTGCACACATAGTGGAGTGATACTTACACACAGCTGGGATATCCCCTGGCATTCTAGCCTCTTGAATACACTGCTCCAAGAGGTCTGCCTTATGCCACTTCAGGTCAGCATAGTGATGTCAGACCTGCTCACCAGTTCCGGGTATGCCAGTGGCACTGGTGAGGTCACGGGTGAGATGGTCCCAGGCTTCCACCTTATATTGGGAACACTGGTACTGGCCCTGCAGCAGTCTCTGCTCATGATCATTGACAAGGAGTCCTGCCATGACTCTGGACTCCTGGATGCACCAGCATTGCGCCCGAAAGCGCACTCCCTCTCTCTTCATGACATGGTGCTTGCAAGGGGAAGCTATAACCGGTTATGAGATGTATTCCCACCTGTTGGGTTGAAGTAGGGCCGATTTACCACACTTTACAGTGATTGGCTGGTTTTGAAAAGGCTAGGCTATGGGCAAGCCTGCTTACCTAAGGTTGGCATTGTTTAAAGGGGTATACCACTGAGCACAATGAGTTAGCTGGCCTCCACATTGCTTACACCTCCTAAGCTGGCCTGTGCAATGCTTAGTATTGCTTACATTAGACTTTGCATTAGATTTTCTTTTTGGCATTGATTTCTTATTCATTACATCTTATATATCTGCCTGGTATCCATGATTCCTGTGTACATACACTGTATAGGGTCCTTGTGTTTTATTGTGGACTTCAACACTCTATTACAATTACACCTCACTTCTAGGCTTACTTCTGTACTCCAGTTCACATATTTATGTTATCTAATGGGTTATAGAACATATGACCTTATACTGATTCCTTTCACAGGTTCAGTTTGATTTTACTATAGTGAGGACTTGTTTGGTGATACCTCATTCTCCTGTACTGCTGTGATGGCTTGGTGGTTAACTACTGTGACTATAGGCTCCTGGATTCAAGACCTGCAAGGCTGTTTATTTTGTTGCTGGACAGAACAAGGACCATTGGATACATAGTGATTAAGGCACTTTTGAGCAGTTGTAAGCGGATTTGTGCATGGGGTAAGCAATGCTAACCTCTGGTTATGTATGCTTACAAAAAGTTAGCTTCAAAATGGCTTAACCTGTGTGCGCATTGCACCCCTGCACAAACGGGCTTAAACCTCCTTACTAGTACTTAAATATGCTTACTACTGCTTATTGGTGCTTACACTTGCTTACTAGTGCTTACTCTCGCTTGCAATTACACTGATATTGACAGTTATATCTCATGGTTCTTGGGAAGGTGGGGGATTTGGAAGCTGCATTGAGTTGTCATTCATTATACATTTTACTTTCAATTTGTATCCATGATTTCTGTGTACATATACTGCATGGGGTACATGTGCTTATCTGGAGACTTTGCAACATTATGACACTGACACCTCACATGTGCATTTAATGCAGTACTCCAGTTCACAAATATATGTTATTTAGTGGGTTATGCAACAAAAATATTGGTCATAACATGATTTGCCATGGAAAATTGAATTTGCTGCAGTGGGATTTAAACTGGGAATGCCTGCTTGGAAGACGAACGCTCTGCCCACTACACTATTGCTATACTGCTTCATTTGCATATACTTTCCTTGTTATCCTCTTCAGCCATTTCAGCTGCATTAACTGTAGTTAAACGATGGGCACACTCGTGCACCTACGGTTAGCTTTAATCGGATTTTTAATAAAAAAAAAGGTTTATTCATTTTATTTGTATTGACTTGCTGTTGTACAGGTGGAGGAATGTTGTTGGGGATATGTGGACACCTATGAGTGCTCTTGCTCATTTCTTTGGCCTCTCTGCTGTTCTTCATTGTGGGGGCATGCATATTCTGAGAGCTCTACTGTCAGACATGCCCCCTGCACTCTTACATGCTCCATGTAAGATTAGGAGTTCAGGCAGCACGCCTTCATTAATATGCATGGCACACTGCCATCCTGCTCCTAAACAGCCGCTTCCAGGCAGGACTAAGCTAGTCCTGCACGGAAGAACAGTAAATCTCGGGGATTGTCTTGGTAACTCTGTAAGTGATTTTCTATAACTGAGTAAATCACTGACTCTGTAACTATGTAAGTGATTTTCTCTGTGAGTGTGTGGATCATTGTTTTTGTAACCTGATAAAATTATTTTCTCCATGATCTTATCAATCATCATCTCTGTACCTGTGTATATAACTTTTTCTGTGACTTTGTAAATCATTGCCATTATAACTATTCAAGTAATTTGTTTCTGTGATTGCCGGTATCATTGTCTCTCTAAACATATGGATCATTCTTTCCGGAACTGAGTTATCAATTTAATATATGACTGCATGGATCATTGTCTCTCTAACTGTGTACCTGATTTTCTCTGTGTATGCATGAATCACCCCAGGATTCAGCAAGCACTGCACGGCATGCAGGAATAGTGCAGGAGATGTTGGAGGCAATATGGCCACCAAGAGATCCAGGAACAAGCTCCCGGGATGTGCACAAGCGCTCCTGCACTATTCCTGCACGGACACAGCTACTGTATGCTAATTACCTCATTTTCTGGTAAAAAAACATGCAAATGAGGTGAATTAGCGATCCAGGAAGCTGGCAGCCATCTGTGCAGGATTAGTGTAACCTGCAAAAATGTACTCAGTTAGTAACCGAGTACATTTCTGCAAACTATAAAATAGAGCCATGACAGATCCAAATAAAGGATGTTTATAATGTGGAAAGCATGCCAATGGTCAAATATATGGCCATTGGCATGGAAAACAGTTGCAAAAAAAAAAAAAAAAAACTTTTTTTTTGGCTTATTTCGGCCATGTAAGCATAGGGCAGCAGCACACAAACGAGATTGGCCAGAAAATAAAAGTAAAACCCTGAAAAAACTTTTTCTGCAAATATCACGTTGCCATTAAAGTCAATGGTAGGCAGAAGACAACAAGGCCAGTGAACAGTGGTTACTAAGGGGGAAGGCTCAGGGTGGGACTTGTAACTACGCATTAGCAGGCAATCCTATGCAAATGAGGGGAATGATACTGAATCACAGAATTCCCCTGATGGCTAGCCTGTAGGTGCAGAAAAACCATGGTGCAAGAATAAGAGTTTGCTGACATCATAGAGGGATGTGTCAGGCATACTATAACCTTATTGGAGCTCTGTGGCTTGGGTTTGCTTTAGCTTAGCAGAACTAAGGAAGAGGTGTGTTTGAAGCTGCCTAGCAGTCTTTACATTGCCTAAATGGGTGTGCATGCCACACACCGGGGTTTAAAAAAAAAAGTAAACCAGGAAATAGCAGCTTCATTCACATCTGAGCACTGTGTTTGCGCTGTGCAACCTGGGCTTAAACAGGAAGGCAATGTGAAGGGAAAACAGCAGTAGGAAGATAATCAAGGAGAACTATCATAGCTGGCAGGTGAAATGTATCAGAATCAGGTAATTACATGGGCAGCAGCCCAACCCAGCACACTACTATAAACTATGCAAACACCTTTCCATCTGTTTTTACTCACAACTCTACACCCCAAATGGGGAAATTTTACCTATCAAAAGCAACAAAATGAGAGGGACTGCATTCGCTCTCATAAATCAATATGTGGAAGAGGCTGAGGGTGGTGAGGATGAGAATGCTGATGACTAACCCACAGTGACGAGAAGGAGAAGCATGTACAGACCCAGAGTAACCTACCAGGGGCTACATGAGCTGGAGATAGTGGAGCACTATAGGGTGGACAGGGACCTTCTACATCACATTGTTGAGCTGTTCTGGCCACGCCTAACACAAAGAGCCAACAGAGGGAAACCCATGCTAGTGGATAGCAAGGTATGGGTAGGCTTAAGAATATTAGCCACAGGTACCTTCCTAAGGCCAACTGGGGTTATCATGGGGATCTCACAGGTATCAGCATCCAGGGTACTCCACCAGTTTCTGGATGCCATGTCAGCACATGCCAGTGAGCACATATATTTCCTCAGCACCTGTGAGACGTTGACCAGCAATATGTGTCTCTTCCACCAAATAGCAGAATACCCTGAGGTTGTGGGTGCTATAGGCTGCACGCACATACACATCAAAACACCACTGGGCAAGCGGGATAGAGGATACATAAACCACAAGTACTCCCCCTCCATCAGCTGCCAGGTTGTGTGCAATGCCCAGGGCATTATAATGAATTTGTGTGCTGGCAGCCCTGGAAGCTATCACTACTCACACATCTGGCATATGACACAGCTGTACCAGAGATTTGCCAATGGGGACATCCCATATGGCCAGCTAGTGGGGGATGTTGGTTATGTACTGGAGCCGTGACTGAAGACACCCATCAGAAATGCACACACACCAGAACAAGAACTCCATAATGAGGCACACGTACATACCAGAATCATAATAGAGAGTGTGTTTGGGATGCTCAAGTCACAGTTCTTGTGCCTGGACATATCTGGTGGAGCCTTGCAGTACTCACCAGCTACATGTACCCACATTGTCTTCATATGTGTCATGCTACACAATATGATCTTGCAGAAACAGCTGCAGCAGGAACAGCATGGGGCAGGGCCATTCAGCCCCCCACCATTGCCAAGGCCTGCACAAGCACAGAGTGACGCAGAGGAGGAAAAACCTGAGCCTGCCCCAGTAGGCAGAAGGAGATGTGCCCAGTATGTGCAGGCCTTGGCAAAGAGGCTATGCATAGCACATACACTGACATGGTAGAAACCCAGGGAATGACACCTCTCTCTGACTCACATATACAGTAAAAGATGCCAAACATGACACTACTTGTACTTAACCATGTATAGGGAGTGTACTATGTGCATCTGACATAGTCAGCCCTCCAGCACTATCCTCAATACTGGCACAGCCACAAGGTAAGTCACTATCCCTATCAGTTGCTGAATGGAGTAGTATATTCTGCTACTTGTATATGTGGTATGGATGTGAGCATGCAAGGGAACTGGGTGGCTTAATGGGATGCCAGCAGATAGTAGACATCTACATCAGCAGCATGAAATCTGTAACAAATACTGGTGTCAACATAATAGCCAGTACTAGGCAAGGTGACAAAACCCACTGCAAGACATGTGGTGGGCAAATGTGTCTCCATAGGACACACACATGCAAGTCAGTGAGGCTCACATACCCAACAACAGTCTCAGCCAGCAGGACAGGCATAGACAAACACAAAGAAAGGCTGTGCTAAGGCCTCTGATTGATGGCTATGGAGAACAGCCCTCTCCAGACCTGCACAGGCAGACTACAATAGGTCAGGCAGTGGGATGTTAGTTCTGAAGGGTAAGAAATTTGAAACTAATGTAGGTCAGTAAAATCTAAGAACTGTAGTACTCTGATATGCCTCTAGTCTGCATGATAGGTCAGAATACAGAATGAAATGGAGTACCTGAAATATCAGTACAGTCATAACAAATGTGTACAGTTGTCAGATGTGCCCCCCCCACACACACAATCCTATGTTAGAAATGTAGTAACATGTATGTGTAAGTATAATAACAGTGGAACGCAGATTACCTGAGCTGGCCAACATAGCAGAATAGATTGTAGCACATGTACAATATGCAAGACTGTGTGTGTTAGGTTGGTGTGCATTGTATATTGTGTGAGAGTGGTCAGCATGTACGCATGGTGGGTTGTGTCCTGGTGGCCAATGGCCAGTTCTGCCAATGACAGGGCCAAGTTCTCACAATTGCAGTGTCAAAAACAATGCATCTCAGCAAGACACATTCCAGCAGTAATCCATACTAATTGTTCAGACGTTATATCTGTCACCATCTGAAAGATGGACATGGCATGAATGTGGACCCAGACATACAAACAGTACACAGGTGGAAGTACCCTAGACAGAGAGTGTATAACATTTTTCTGTCAAATAGACACATCTTTGGAATTGTAGATACAGGTTAGCAGCACATTAGTTGGGTTTGTAGTATGGAATACTGATGTCATCTGGCCAAACACTGGCAGACCACAAAAGTCACAGGTATGAAGTACTGAGAAAATGGTGATGTCCCTACACAAGTGGAATGCCCCACATATATCTGTGAGTCAGCTGCAAGTAGCTTCCATAGCATACATGCACCCAGCTCACCCTACCATCAGCCACAGGTACCACACAGGTCTTATCCCTGCTGTTGGGAATGAGTACAATATGACCTCCACCTCTGTATGGGAATATACACAGAATGCAGCATGCTGAAGAGGTGTCCCCTGCAGGTGTGTCCCTAGCTGTAAGCAGTGCCCTGCCAGCATCCATGCCACTGGATCAATAAGGACAGAAACTGTTGACATTAACGCCTTGCACACCTACCCTTTCCCCCCAGAGGAATATCGTGGCATGCAGCCTAGGACTGTAGGATTGACACAATGCAATGGCCTGCTACAGATGGCCTGCATCACTACCAAATGCCGTACAGTCCTCTGTCAAAGGCCTGTGTCTCACCCATACTGCCAATGTATGTTATCTCATGGACTCTCAAATAACAACATAACAGTCCACAGAACCCAAATGCAAGGCCATGTCAACAAATCCCAGTAGCATGTCCACCATGTCCTACTGCATAAATTGTGGACCAACCCCTAAATACTGCTAGGATGAAGTAATAACTATAGGGAACTTATCAGATAATGTTTGCATAATGTTTGGAAGATAGACTAACAGAAGGGGGTCAGAAGCATGGATGCCATGGAGTGTGTGAAGTCCGAAACTCAGCTGTGTGCAGATACTATCCATGCCTGCAAACACAGGAATGGGTGGCTACAAACCTGCTTGTAAACCACAATGTGAAGGGGTAATTACCAGAAATATGAGCCCTGCCTCTGGGTAACCTGTGTGAATCTGTACAGCTGTGAGGTATGGCCACTGCAGGATATGGCCATACTGTCACGTCGATGGATGTACAAGCATGGGATCCTCAGCCACCACTATACCAAGTTGCTGAACCATTTACACAGAACCATCAGCAAGTATCTGCAGCTTCCCCTCCAGAATGGCATGATTGTGCAAGAATATGTAGGCTGCAGACCACAGTACTGGACACAGCTTCATTCACCATGTGTTCCCCAGGAAATTACTGCAAGCAATTATGTATACCTGACAGTAGTTGAAGACATATAACATCACAGTGTAAAACATTACATATGTCTGAATATCTCTGCTAACACCAAATCCATGTAGCAGAAGCAGCACAGACACAATTACCTACCCCCAGACAGTAACCCACTATCCTTTGCCCATTGTGATCCCATATTGTCAACTGATCTACAGATATCCTGCAGAAACAGGTTGTTATCTGTAGGTGTAGAACACAAAAGCCTGCACTGGAGCACCACCTACCTGGAATGGATTCACACATTCTATACAGAAGTTCATACTGGGCATGCTCCCACACTTAGAGAATAGAAGCCCATGTCTGACAACAAAATAATGAAAGGTCATACTGAGCATGCTCCCAGACTTACAGAAATGAAGCCCATGCCTGGCTACAACAGTGGACTATGCATATCAGACAGTCACAGATGTTTGTGCACACACTCCAGATTGCACACCAGTCATGCTTTTCACACACATCGGATGGGAATACACACATATATCCAAGGACAACACAGTATAATAGGCCAAACTTGCACATACATAGATGTGTGGAAGACAGTGACAAACAATGACAAAGAGCCTCCCATCATGAGGTCTGTCCCACCCAGCACACATCCAATTGGCTAAATCCACATGATCTGCAAATGTCAATCACTGCAGACATTTGCCTCTGGTATCCCTCAGCACTATAGTGTCTGTGGTGCTTGTGATAGCTGTGTAACATGACTGTACAAGTCATTATTCATCTAGCAGTTGTATACACTTACCTGTTAAATGTAAACCTGTGTGTGACTGAGTGTTGTGTGTGCGCTTCTGGAGGAATGGTTTATGGACAATTCACACACATTGCATTCCTCATTGCCCTACTTTGGCAAGTCTGCTGATGTCATTCACCTTGAAATACACCTTAGGGGAAGGAGTAGTCCAATAAGGTCTGTGGTGTGTGCTATAAATGGGTAATACTGTAGTGTGATGTACTCGTTAGGTAGGAGTTCTAATCCCAGGCATATTGACTGTGTATGGTTGGTTGTATGTATAGGAATCAATGCTTTTGTGGCCATTCACAGTCACTACACTCCCCATTGCCTTACTCTGGCAAGCCTACTGATGTCATTCACCTTGAAATACACATTTGCTGAAAGAGTAGCCCTATAAGTTCTGTCATGCATGCTATAATTGTGTAAGGCTCTAGTGTGATGCACTAGTTTGGTAGGAGTTCTAATCCCAAACATGGAGACTGTGTGTGTAGGGATCACTGTTTTTGTGGCCATTCACAGTCACTAGGCACTGCTAAAAATGGAGAACATTGATATCTGTGCAGTAATAGAGACCTGGTTCAAGGTTCCAGACAGCACCCCAGCAATTCCAGGCTAAAACTCTTACCACACCTGTCGGCCACCAAACCAGGACCGAAACACTAAAGGTGGATGAGTGTCCATATTCACCAAGGATATTCATACCACCAGGATAGTTGCCCAACACAATGCATCTGAAATTCTCCAGGTGCAACTAACACTAGGTAAGACTGCAATCTAAATTGTATAGCTTGCTACAGATCTTCCACCATACCCCAAGATTCTCACTACAACTTTCTAAACATACTGGAAAATATTAAGATACAACCAAACACCCTAATACTGGATGATTTCAACTACCCTGCCATTAACTGAGAAAATTACTTGTGTACCAACACTTTTGCCCAACGGTTCTTGGAATTCATAATTCCCAATGCCCTGGATCAACTAACCCATAGTCCCACCAGGGGCTCCAATATCCTAGACCTGCAAAAAAGAGCTCAGTGGATACTGCTAAAGCTAGCCGAGAAACAAACACCAGAACCGCAAACAAAAATCTTCAGCTAAACACCATGGCTTGTTCTCTGCAGATAGCACACTTATAGTAGTCAAGTGTATAAATGAAACAACCACTTTATTCAATGAATAAACAAAATGATAAGTGCTTTCGGTTGTATTAGCCTTCAGATCATAATAAGACAATCATCTGAACAATTGAAAAAGCAAGTAGCAGCCAATCACATTCATTGTTCAAAACTTGTGAACCAATAAAAAACTTTCCGTACCATTTAAAACATTCATTTTCACATCAACCTATAATGGATCACTTAGAAAACAATAAACCAATGGCTATAAAAGAGGGAGGGGAAAAGTTAAAACATAGGAATTCCTATTAATCCTTTTAAATTGTTCAGATGACTGTCTTATTACGATCTGAAGAAGGCTAATACAGCCGAAAGTGCTCATTGTTTTTGTTTATTCATTGAATAAAGTGGTTGTCTTGTTTATACACTTGACTACTATAAGTGTGTTATCTGCAGAGAACAACCCGTGGTGTTCAGCCAAATATCCTAGACCTGGTCATTACCAACATGGGAAATCGATGCTCCGCACCTATGGTCACCCCCCTCAGTGGTCAGGTCTAACCATAAGCTAATCGCCCTTGACATCCACATCCCTCCCCCACCCCAAGTAAGGAAACCTGCGTAAAAAACTTCTCCAAAGCCAACTTCATGTTACACAAGTCAGAAGTGATAAACATCATGACACCCATGCAGAAAGGAACTGAATGTTCAACTGCTGAATCCTACACTAAGTCACTGTACGAGCACATCCACTCGTGCATGAATCGTGCCATCCCAAATAGAA
Source organism: Protopterus annectens (assembly GCF_019279795.1). NCBI lineage: Eukaryota > Metazoa > Chordata > Ceratodontiformes > Protopteridae > Protopterus > Protopterus annectens. Next base: position 1,029,226,182 of record NC_056731.1, on the reverse strand, counting down.
CCAACATGCTCTCCTCCAAGAAAAGGAAGCCTATCTGGTGGTCCCCTTCTATTAACAAACTTTACAACAAAATGAAGAAACTGCTGCAGAAAAGAGGAAAATCCCGGGATACAAAAAACTCCCTTACAAGCCTCAGTAAGAAACTGAGATCCCTCATAAAATCCTCCAAAGACAGTTACAAAAATAATATAGCCAAAGATTCCAAAGACAAATGCAAGCCATTCTATAGCTATGTCAGGAATCTAAATGGCAATGCTCAGATCTGCTATGAGCTACAATAGAATTGCATTAAATATACTAATCCCAAGGATATTGCCAATATCCTGGCAGATAGATTCAGTGCCAGCTGTACCCCTCTTTTCACCCCCTAAAGGGCCCATCTCAATACCAAAAAGATTGCCAGATGCTGGTAATAATGGCCACACAGGTAAAAAACACACACTCCAAAGCTAAGAATACAGCTTCTATGGGACCAGACAATATCCTGGGCTGTGTACTATATGAACTACAAAAAGAACTGGCACCTCACCTAAGTGCCATGTTTAATCATAGCTTTACCTCAGGCTTTGTGCCCACTGAGTGGCACACAGCTACAGTTATCACACTCCACAAAGGGATCCACCTTTGATCCTGGGAACTACTGCCCCATCAGTCTAAAGAGCCTGATCTGCAAGGCCATGGAACATATTATCATGGAACTTATAAACAAAGACATTGGCAACCTTCAAACAGTGGACCCCACCCAGGGTGGGTTCATGCAGGGCCGATCTTGTCTCCTGAACCTGATTGACATCTTTGAATCAGTCTCCAGAGCTGTGAACAAGGGTAAGACAGTCCACCTAGCCTATCTGGACCTCACCAAGGCCTTCATCACCATCCCCCAGTCCTGAATCATAGATAAACATACTAAGCTGGGCATTAATCCCTACATCACTCGATGGGTTGCCAACTGGCCTACTGTCGGAACCCACACTGTAAAAGTAGCCAACTCCAAATCCAGGTCCAGACAAGTGACAATTGGAGTACCTCAGGGTTCAGTCCTGGAACCGATCTTGTTTGCCATTTACTGCTCTGAAGTACAGGCCAACACTAAGGGACTCTGGCTAACAAAGGTCGCAGATGACTGCAAACTGGGAGCCATTATTGAATCCCCAAACAATGTGGATATTCTACAAAAGGGCCTTAAAGAAACAGATGCTTGGTGCCAGAGCCATGGGATCAAGCTCAATGTCAAGAAATGTATAGTTATCCCCTTTGGGAAGTAACATGTACCCGTGATTTACCACATAGGTAGCAGTACACTAAACACCAAAAGTGTGATAAGAGACTTAGGGACACAGGTGGACAGTGGTCTCACCTTCGATAACCACATCACCACAACAGTCAGGAAATCCAACTATGTGGCACACCTCATCACTATGATTTTTTCATCCAGAAAAAAGGAGGTCATTGTCCCACTGTAGTCATCTCTCAGTAGACCCATTATAGAATACAGTGTCCCATTTGGTATGTACCTCTCAAGACATCTGTAACAACTAGAAAGGTTGCAGAAATACCTCACTAAAAGAATCACAGGCCTAAAGCAGATGCCCTACGCTGACTATCTGTAAATCATCCAGCTATACTCTGTCACATATCGTCTACTTAGAGGCAATCTCTGCTTAACATACAAGGCCATGTCAAACCCATAGCTGTTGGACATGCTGCACTTAAAGAAATCCCATTCCCTCAGAGCCACACACTCCAGGAATCTAAAGCTTGTCATCACAATGAACAAAACATGCTGAAGGGATGGGTTCCTGACCCAGAGACTCCCCAGACTCTGGAATAGACTGCCCGTATATGTCAAGAAGAGTGCATCTTTGGCCCTCTTCAAAAGGAACCTTGATGATTGGATGGGAGATAGGAAATTCATTCCAGGGATAATGTCAGTCACCCTGCTAGACAGGGATCTGGGGAAGTAAATATTGTGAGAAGAATTAGCCAGGGAATTGTTATGGCTAGGCTTGTATAGGCTCTAGGGCTGATAGCCTAGTACCAACCTATGAACCTATGAACTACATTTTCCATTGCCCCTACTTTGGCAAGCCTGCTGATGTCATTCACCTTGAAATACACCTTTGGGGAAAGAGTAGGCCTATAATCTCTGTAGTGTGCTATAACTGCATAATGCTATAATGTGCTGTACTAGTTAGGTAGGAGTTCTACTCCTGAACAAAGCAACTGTGAGACTATGTGTGTTTGTCTGTTTGTATAGGTATCAATGCTTTTGTGGCCATTCACAGTCACTACACTTTCCATTGCACTATTTTGGCAAGCCTGCTGAAGTCATTCACCTTGAAATACACCTTTGATGAAGGTGTAGCCCTATAAGCTCTGTGGCATGTGCTATAACTGTATAATGTAAAGTCCTAGTTAGGTAGGAGTTCTAATCTCAGACATGGCATCTGTGAAACTCTGTGTGTGTGTGATTGTTTGTCTTTGTAGGGATCATTGCTTTTGAGGCCATTCATAGTCAAATCACTTTCCATTGTCCACCTTGGAATGCACCTTTGGTGAAGGAGTGATCCTGTAAGCTCTTTGTTGCATGGTGTAACTGCATAATGCTGTAGTGTGATGTACTAGTCAGGTAGGAGTTTGAATCCCAGACATGGTAACTGTGAAACTCTGTGTGTGTTTGCTTGTCTGTGTAGGGATCAATGCTTTTGAGGCCATTCACAGTCACTACAATTTCCATTGCCCTACTTTGGCAAGTCTGCTGATGTCATTCACCTTGAATTACAAATTTGGTGAAGGAGTAGCCCTGTAAGCTCTGTGACGCATGCTATAACTGCATAATGCTATAGTGTGATGTACTATTTAGGTAGGAGTTCTAATCCCAGACATGGCAACTGTGAGACTCTGTGTGTGTTTGTTGTCAGTCCCATGTGGGGAGGTAGCAGTGATTGTCTAATAACAGGACTCATTGTGGAGAGGTTTTTGCAAATTTCTTATATGGTGGCCTATTATATGTCACAATGTCCACTTTACAAGGACAACAGATGTCAAACAGCAGAGAGACTGGTGTAGACAATCCATACCCCTACATGTGACATTATGGATTGGGGAACAATATAGACAACCCTTGTATTACCCAGAGAACACTCTCCACCCATGTCTCATACACAAACGCACTTGGCTAGGCAACAACAACTATGTTGGTAGGTCCCTGCATATTGCCCACAGATAGTAACCATGGTGTGATTTCAGTGGACTACAGAGGACATGGCACCCTCTCTCATCCCTACAGTAGGCAAATCAGTGTATACAGTGGTCCTTTGCTATGTTCCCCACTGGACGATTGCAACAACCGTAGAGTCAGCAAATGTAATCCACAAAGGAAATACCATGCCTTATACACATGCCCTGTATGGACAGCTGCCACTAAGACCAGTGAATACCTGTATCATGCTGTCAGTGTGGGTGCAGGGCCAACCTGAGTTCCATTGCCAGTTGTCACCACATACGGTCAGGAATGCCACATCAGATGATAACAATCTGTCCACACAACATGCCCCAGACACCCCAGGTACACTTCCACATGTCACAGAACATGCAGGTGGGACATGTGCACATTCCAGATACCGTCCATGTTATGGAATATAGAACACATACATGGCAAGCATTACACAGCACTGGCCACCCACAATAGTAACCCAGATGAGTGGATGGTGAATACAATATCCACATGTGTGGGCCAATCCAGAGACTACACCCCTGTGCCACACTGCAGACCATTGTCATGTGGGCTGATGCCAAGGTATTCCCTTTGCCTAGCCTTGTACAGCCTATTGGCACAGTCAGCCACTACACACCTGTGAAGCAATGCACCCATGCATGTCAGTACTGGCAAACCTGTGTCTGTGTGTGTGTGTGGAGTATAATGATTCCCATAGCCAATTGCATGGAAACACACTCCTATTACTAGGAACATCATGTGGGTGTTGGATCTTTTCATTCACTGTGAGCAGGACTTCATGTTGGTGTTTGGCAAACATCATCACAGAGGGTAGTGGGATATACCTCTTACAACATACACTATGGAGACAGGCCAACAAACAGGAAGGGGATGTTCCAGACATGACTACAGAATGTAAGTCTTCCTCTTCTGCATTTGAAATAATATTGGTTTAACAGGGTTTGTGTGGATAGGGCTGGTCTATATGATTTAATACTGGCATGACAGTGTTATGTGGTTGATGAAACCCCCACCTGTAGGGCTATCTGCAGACTGGCAAGTGTTTGGTGTCTTACATGTGTTGTGTTACTCACAGATTACCTATCTTTAGAAATACAGTAGCATATTCTGAGGATTTCAGTCAGTGCATGGTGACAGCCATGAGAGTTACTGACTTCATATCCCTCATAAGACATATGTCACAACAAACCCTGTTACACCAGTAAATGTATGAGGTTATCACAGAAACATGTCAATATTGGCCCTGTGTTTGTGCCTGCAGCCACAAGTCTGTCAACCTTTGTACATATGTCATGCAGTAAGAAGTGCATACGTTCAGTACACCATTATTTATTGACATCATACCTGATAAGAAGCCAGTGATATATCAGACTGCTAGACATGTTATGTATAGTAGGGGTTATATTTGAGGACAAAATCTGGATCATTCTTTCAATGTGTGTACAGTAGTAAGGTCTGTGTGCTTATGGTGATTGCTGACAGTGTGTGTATTATGAATATGTACCTTAGCCTGTGTACAGACTGTGATAGATGTAATTGTTCTTGGTCCTATTCCATCTGATGGTGCATGCTGCTCCAGTGTATGGTACCCTATCGGCTTACATGTTTGTAGGGCCAAACACACATGTCCCATACCACAGTCAGGCATCGGAATACACTGTGTATTGGCCCAGTATATATAGGGTTAGTGTGTGAGTGGCACATATGAGGATGGTGTTGATCATACAGTCCATATGCTGTAATATTAAGCATGCTTACCATATATGGCTGTGGCTGTGTTCACACTGGTTGTGTGTATGGTCTTTCACACAGGTGTCTGTTACTCCATGCTGTTACATGCCTGTAGAGCCTGCTATATTTATAGGTACATGTGTATTCCCCCATAAGAAATGTAGGCCAGTGTTGTGGCAGTCTGCCTGCAGTTTGCACAGTACTTTGTGACATGCCTAGAAGCTTGGTGTACTTACCCAGTGTGATGTTATGTCAAGATATTTGTCAGATGTACTGCTGGCAGGCCACCATAACTGTTGTGCATTTCTGAAAAAGCAGTGGGATGGTGTATAGATGTATGTCACTAACTAGTGAGTAGTATGTGGGCTTGTGACCTGTGCTCCATTGGTTATTATGTGTCAGGACAAATAGGAGTGTGAATGCATAAACTGTGTGAGAATATATATTCCAGTATTTACGTGCTACACCCATTTACATGGCTGTTAACAACCACATTGTCAGGCTTGGTCCACACGTCTTGCACTAAGAGATTCTGTATATACCACTGGACTGAGCAGACTGTGTCAGACTGTCCATATTTACTGGTCATATCTCTGCTGTATTCCACAGGACCATTATTGTGATATCTGTGGTACTGTACTATGATGATCTTAGGATGTCTATCAGTAACTTATGGCGTACATGTCAATATCAGATGTGACCTCCCACACAGAACATTTCTGTTAAGACAACCCCTATTACAGTAGCAACAGTCTACATTTATACCTGCAATACTTACATGATATCCCCTTGCACTAAGAGGTTGCAACTATTGGTGCTGAGGTATGGCTCCACTCCATGTTCTGGACAGATGTTAAACATGTATCTCTCTCTCTCTCTCTATCTATCTATCTATATATATATATATATATATATATATATATATATATATATATATATATATATATATATATATATATATATATATATATATACATATATATATACATACATACACACACACACACACACACACACACACACACACACACACACACACACACACACACACACACACATATATATATATATATATATATATACAGAGAAATATATATATATATATATATATATACAGAGAGATATATAAATACATATATATGCAATATACAGATGTATATACACATTTATATATGAATATATATATATATATATATATATATATATATATATATATATATATATATATATATATATATGTATATATATATATCCTTGTTATGTGTAAACATTCCTGTTGTGTATACCTTCCCAGATGTATCACACCATATTTATCTGATATGTGTATATTTAGATATAACAACATACATGATTCAACAGTATTATCACTAACAAGTATTACGCCATTGTTCCAGTCATAGCAGTTGTTCAATACTATTTAGTATGTGTACTGACAGATATATTAGAAAAAACAACAACTGTTTTCACTGCTGTGACTATAGTGTACCGAGTCCTGGGTTTAAGTCCTGCAAGGGCTGTTTATATTTTTTGCTGGGCAGAGCAAGGGCTGTTGGATACAGAGTGATTAATGCAGTTTTGAGCAGCTTTAAGTAGGTTTGTGCGGGTTTGAGCGATGGTAAGTGCTGCTAACGTACAGTTAAACGTACAAGTGCTTACACCATGTAGGCTTCACTTATCAGTGCACAAATGTGATTAGCATTTATATTGCAGCAATGCTGAAACCTGCTAAGCATGGCACAGCTCTGGTAACCAGTACCCACATTCCGGTCTGATAAAATAGCAGGGTAATGACATATTTAATAAGTGTATTTAATGCCATGTACATAATATGTGTCTATGTGCTGTCATTACAGTAGCAAGGGGTGTGAGTCGACTGTCTGGGACACCTGAGTATATATGGCTTTTACAACACTCTTTTCCATTTGACTGTGTACAGCAACAGTGGTCCCACTCCACAAAGATGGAGCCTCTACGGACCCTGGAAACTATTGCCCCATAAGCCTGACTAGCTTAGTCTGCAAGGCTATGGAGAGGATCATCATGGAGCTCATAAACAAAGACATTGGGGACCTACAGACACTAGATCCTACCCAGTTCGGCTTTGTCAAGGGCAGATCCTGCCTTTTGAACCTGGTTGACTTCTTCGAAACAGTCACCAAAGCCATAGATGAAGGGAAGGTAGTCCACACAGCCTATCTGGACCTTGCAAAGGCATTTGACACAATACCCCACTCAGGCATCATAGATAAGCTATCCAGCTTAAATATAAACCCCTATGTCACAAGATGGGTCGCACAAACTGGCTCAAAGACAGAACCCACAGAGTGAGAGTTGCTGGAGCCATGTCAGACTCGAAACCGGGTAACAAGTGGCATCCCACAGGGTTCTGTCCTGGGACCACTCTTGTTCGGTATATACTTTCTGAGGTGCAGGCAACGTGAGAGGACTATGGCTCACCAAGTTCGCAGATGACTGCAAACTGGGCGCCATAATCAACTCCCCAGCTGACACAAACATCCTTCAAAAAGGTCTCACAGAGATAGATAACTGGTGCCAGTGCCATGGTTTAAAGCTAAATGCCAAAAATGTATAGTCATACCCTTTGGCAAAAACAATGTGCCCACAAATTACCACATAGGCGGAAACCCATTAAGTACAGAGAAAGTTATTAGCGACCTGGGGACCCAAGTTGATAACAATCTCTCCTTTGAAAACCACATTGCCAAAGTGGTTAGAAAGACCTTCTACATAGCCCACCTCATCATGAAGGGTTTCACATCTAGATCAAGAGAGGTAATTGTGCCCCTTTATTCATCCCTCATCAGGCCCATCATAGAATACAATGCCCCTTTTGGGATGTACCTTACCCAACACCTGCAGCAATTAGAAAGACCCCAAAAGTATCTCACCAAGAGGATCAAGGGTCTCAAACAGATGCCATATGCTGCTCGGTTAAAAAAACTCCAGCTCTACTCAGTTGCATACCGCCTACTTCGAGGTGATCTATGCCTGACATACAAAGCTATGTCAAATCCAGAATTAATGGACATGCTCCACCTCAGTAAATCTAAATCCCTTAGAGCCACACGCTCGAGGGACTTGAACCTCAGCACAGAAATAAATAGAACTTGCTGGAGGGACAGGTTCATAACCCAGAGGCTCCCTTCGCTCTGGAATAGAATTCCAGTTCATGTGAGGCAGAGCACCTCACTGAATCTCTTCAAGAAGAATCTTGATAGGTGGATGGGGGATCGTAGGTTTGTCCCAGGGATTACTCCCGTGTCACTATTAGACAGAGGCACAGTAAACTAAACCTTAAAAAGGGCACAGTATACTCAAATCAAGGGGTGGCGTAAGCCATACAGAATCGGGCTAGGCTTATAATTGCCTCAGGGCAGATAGCCTAGTGTGAACCTATGAACCTATACATGGGTAGTATCCCAGGTTATATGCAGTCACACTGGCATGTAGTGTATCATTAAGTTACTACTGTTGAGAGTGCTTTCCCAAGTAAGACTAGATTGCAAATTGTAGAACTGGAGCCAAATATCCCTGCATGCAAAGATGAACTCTGAGCCGTCACTGTCATCTTCCTGGTGTGTGAGCTGTGTCTCATTAAATATTTCTTACTGGATAATGATCTGAAATGTGGAAAATAAGTGTAGACTACTGTGTGTATAGCACGTCAGTGAGAGCTGCCGTCATGAGTAATGGCATACCTATTGGTGTCAGATGTCTATCTGTCAACACATTCATCCTAATGCATAGTAAGTTGACTAGCTGATGTCTGTCTGTCCTCTGTATAGATGTGCAGATGTCATGTATCCATCTTGGCTACTTACAGGCAATCTATGCTTGACTGACACTGACATGTCTTCCCAGCTGTGTTATGAATGCCACAGCTAGGAATGCCCACCCTGTATGCACCACATGCATGAATATCTCAACTACACTACCACAGTCAACAGAACATGCTTGGGTACAGGTCCTCAAGACAGACACTGACCATGTTATGTAATACATGTTGCATACATGTCAACTGGAACACCTCACCGGCCCTCTGCAAGATGCAACCAGATGATTGTCTGATGCATGTAACTTTCACCCTGAGGATCACTACTTTGGTATCTGTTGATAGATGGCCTGCTGGCACATGGCAGGTTGCATGATACCACTGTACACACATCCCCTACACTTCCCATCTCTCAATGGACAATAGCCTGGTACACACCTATGAACACCTGCACCGATGGACCCCAGTACTGACAAATGTCCACGTGTGCATTACTGAGAATATTAGTGTCTGTGTGTTTGTAGACCTGTAGTTGAGAATACCATGAGGCCCTTCACACCCACTGCACCCCCCCCATTGCCATAGTTAGATGTGGCCGCTGTTGTACTAGACATTACATGTACCTTGTTAGATTCTTCTCCTAAGGGCTACCTGGGCCTTGCAGTACCACCACAACACTATTGTACAAATGGGTTGATAGTCATGGGATACCCACTGAGTTATGGCAAGTGTGAGTATGTGTGCATGTGTGTGTATTTGTAGGGTACATCATTCTGAGGTCACATTCTCATAATACAATACCCCTTGCCACACAGTATTAGGGATAATGATGTTGCTGACCATAGGAGAGGCATGACAATGCATCACCCTACTATGCCTGTGGCATGTGCATTAGATGTATATCCCTGTAGTAGCACTCTTGGCATAGACAAGGGGTTGTATTGCAGTCCTGGTCAATGTGTGATGGTGGGTATGTCAGAGTGTTATCATGGGTTTCAGTGCATACAATATCCACTGTGGGGTGTGGGTGCTGGGTATACTGTCTTTACACCATCATACCCTCAGTACATATCCCATGTTCCACTATATTGGGACCACTGTCACCATCAACCATACAGGTAACTGATAACACTATCCAGCCCGGTTATGAATGTGCTGTGTGCAATTTATCTGTAACACAATGGACACACTGACAAGGAAGTTAGCACTGATAAGCCCAGGTCTCTCAGATGTGTGTCTGACTGTTATGTGTTTGTCAATGTGTATATGACAGTATATCACACTATGTATTGTCCATAAGCAACCAGTACATCCCCCATTACTATACTGTACAGGCCTGGAGATGTTCGTCACATAACATGTAACCTGGAACACACCTCATCCTAAAAGCTGTGTGGTGTGTGCAAGTAAATCCACACATATCAGTAGCACTGCATACCTAGGAAGGGGTCTAGTTCCAGTGTTGCCAAGTAAGAGTGTGTGTATGTGAAGGAATCTACTTCTGTTTGCAGAATATACATGTTCCAGGAGGTCATATGTCCAAGAACTGCCTGGCATATGTTAACATTTCACAGGTATCATCCTGTGGAAATACATTCCTTCACAACTAGTGGTAGATGTGTAAATGCCCTCTTCCCCTCTGTATAGGTGTGCAGCGATACTGGGGTTGGTATATTTAGCTGGGTGTGGCTGTTGTGGACACAGCCACCACCATTGCAATTACTGTTGAGTGTATCCCCCCACTTAGCTGGCCGATATACTGTACAGTTCATGTTAACAGGTTAAGTAGTTGTCTATCACACTATCTGTGGTTCTACAGCACCTCTCACCCTCCAAAGGGTAGGGATGTGCCACCCACACCAGCACACCTATGTTTACAGAATTGAGGATTGCACTACATTGGGAAAGGGGACATATACCCTGCCAGTACCATTGTCAATGACATTAAACTAGTGGACTGCTTATTTCCCAATGTGCTGTTGTGTCTGTTCTGGCTTGGTGAAATTACATAGGCTACAATGTGTTCCTTGCACAGGTACATACATCCATATGTACAGTATTCTCTGTGCATTGCATCAACAACAAAGCCTCTGTGTGTGTTATACACAAACATGTGGTGTGTACCACCCAGTACACTTACCATTGTCCACTGTAGAAGGGCTGCTGACAGCAGCCACCATGCATTCCCTGTATACACCACACCCAGACCTATCAGCCATGTGGCACATGCAGTAATTATACAGACCTGTGAGATTTGTTCACCTTTACTCAGGATATGGCACAGCCAAGGTGTCACCACAGTGCCATACCCCTTGTAGGATACAACAGCAGACCATCCTCCTGCTGACACATGGACACCTACAACACAAATGGATTATATTATGAAGACCACAATCACTCAGTGTTAAAAACAGCTATAATGCATCATGGCTGGACAGCTACACTTCCTGACATGTTCATAGGTAGGTACTAGGCTATTGGCCCAAGGGCCTACATAAGCCTATCCAACAAGATTCCCTGGCTTATGCCACCCAAAGTTATTTTCCCTTGCCACTGTTGAGCAGACACACAGAAGTGATCCCCGGAGTGTATTTCCTATTTTCCATCCACTCATCAAGGTTTTTCTTGAAGAGTGCTAATGAAAAACTTTGCTTGACATAGATGGGTAGCCTGTTCCAGAGTATGGGAAGTCTCTGGGACAGAAATCTATCCCTCCAGCATGACCTTTTTATTGTGGTGACAAGGTTTAGGTCCCTAGAGTGTGTAGCTCCAAGGGATTGGGATTTCTTTAGGTGTAGCATGTCCAGCAGCTCTGGGTTTGACATTACTTTATATATTAGGCAGAGATCACCTTGGAGTAGGCGATATGCTATGGAGTAAAGCTGGAGTTTTTTGAGACGGTCAGTATAGGGCATTTGTTTGAGGCCAGTAATCCTCTTTGTGAGGTACTTCTGTGGCCTTTCCAGCTGCTGCAGATGTCTTGTGAGGTACATTCCAAAAGGGGCATTGTACTCTATAATGGGTCTAATGAGTGTTGGGTAGAGAGGAACAATGACCTCTTTTTTCCTGGATGAGAACCCTTTTATGATGAGGTGTGCCATGTAGAAGGACTTCCTGACTATTGTGGTGATGTGACTATCAAAGGAGAGACTACTGTCCACCTGGGTCCCAAGGACTCCTATCACACATTCGGTGTTAAGTAGATTGCTGCCTATGTGGTAGTTCATGGGTACAGAGTATTTACCAAAGGGGATGGCACTGCACTTTTTGGCATTGAGCTTGAGGCCATAGCTCAGATACCAGGCATCTCTCTCAGCAAGGCCTTTCTGTAGGATGTCCACATCATTTGGGGACTTGACTATGGCTCCTAGTTTGCAGTCATCTGCAATCTGTAACCATTAAACTTTACTGCTGGCAATATGTTACACAGCATTACATCAGTGCACCATAGTACAGTCAACATGTGCATCAGAACCATTTCAGCCTGTCCCTGCTTCGATGTTATGGATGACAGGGATGTGGCACAGGTATCATCATATGCACAGAATGTGTTGTTGGTTTGCCAGAGACCTAGGTTGAGCCATACATTTGACACCATGCGTGTGAATGAGGGAGTTTAATTATTGATATGGCTGTGGTGATGTGGTGTGTGTAGGTATGGGGTTGCCCTAGCTGTGTTTGTATTGTATGTGAGTATGCATGCACACAATTCTGCCAAGTGGCTGCACTATACAGGTGTTTGTTAGACAGCTGCAGACCATACCTGGCAGGGTGTGCAGTTCATCATCTCTGGCCATGGACACGAGAACTGTGCCTGCCAGGAGTTCCTCTGGCACAACCAGGTACAAGCCACGATATAATACTCTCCCCTGATGATGACATATGTCTGGTGGATCCAGGTCCCTCCTGGGACTGGCCAGGGCCATGTGCACATGGCCTGCTGTGGTGTGCTGTTGACAGCACCCCCCCTGCAGTGGTGGAGCTGGTACTGCCACTACTGGAGCAGCTTGGTATTCTTGCATGCCCACATTGACCTCCAACTGTTGGTGTTGCTGACATGACCATGTGGCTGTCGCACCACTCCCAGCATATGCCTGAGCACGGACATTCCACGGTCAAGGATTCCCACCATCTCACTCAACCGTCTATCAATGACTTCTGAAAAATAACAGAGGGCACCTGCAAGATCATGGATGTTGTCAGTATCAGCCGAATGAGTAGTACTTTTCAGCCACAGAGCCTGTCTAGTGTACCATTCCATATGTGCCTGCACCTACATGACAGCCTGAAACATGTGTCTGGTGGTACCAGATGTGACACTTCTGCCAGGGGCATGATGACCAGCAGCCCTCCAAGGAGCACCCCTGTACATCTGCCTATGCGGTACCCTGCCAGACATCCAGCTATGGCTGATGTGTCCAGCCACATGTGCCATAGATGCCACACTGTCCTGTCCCATGCCACCAACTGCCAGCTGCCCTCTGCTATGGCCACTGGTGATGGGGTATGCATAGGTATTGTGACTGTGTGTGGGGATGGGGTAGATAACAATGGGATGTCAAACGATGGTGCAGCTTCAGCCCCTGGCAACCCCGTCTGTGCCTCAACACAACTATCATTATTTTCAGTGTCTGTATGAACACCAACATGAGATTGCCTGAAGGAAGGACCCTGACCCACCTTGCCACCTGTGAGGGGAAAACAAGAAATGCACTTTAAGACCTGTACTTTATTGCTTAACAGTACACACACACACACACACACACACACACACACACACACACACACACACACACACACACACACACACACACACACACACACTGACATTCCACCATACTACTTACCTGTCCCAGAGTTTACATACTGTCCCTAGTTTATTATCTTAAGTTCCCCATCCTGCATCAGACTTGAATAATTACAGTCAATAATACCAATCATTAATGTATCATTCTTCTAATTGCCTAGAAAAGTGATCACAAAACATGACCTGCTACTCCATTACCTCTTTGACTTGATTGGAGTCATTTTTTCAAAGACTCCCTGATGTCATAAAGGGTTCAAACTGGGTTTGTCCAGACATCTTGAGCATGGCCCCCATATGTTATGGGCTACTACAGTCACTCAGTAATGGCACACTCTGCAGTGTCATATGTAACTATTGTTCAGTAGATGCAAGATCTGTTGATCTATTAACTTTTTATGTGGCTACAGTTATATTTGGAAACACTCTCTGGACTTGTCTAGTAATTCCCCAATGCATCTGTAGTGCTGCATATGTGGGTATTCTTTCACCTTTCTGCTGATTGCAATTAAAACAGTATTCCTGGTGTCTAGTTTTCCCTCCCAATGCATGTTTTATGCTACAGATGTTATTATACTATCAGCTGCCCTGAGATTACATGTCAGAAAAGTATTCATGGTGTCTCATGAGTCTGTCCATGTCCATGTACTGCATGATTTCAAAGGGAAGTTGAGAGATATGAACAACCCCACACTCACACATGCATACATGGACACACACACACACAAACACGCACACACATATACACATGCATCCTACATACATCAACACCCCCCACTCCACCAGATTGCACTTACAGACAAATGAATCCCCCCCACACACACTTACAGGTGAGGTTGCATAAAGATATTACACACAGACCTCCCATTACCCATCTGTCAACATGCATGACATATGGCACTCAACAGCATGCAGTGCAGCTATAGTCAATCCCTGCTAGCAACATTATACATCTCTGTGATGCATGGGTTGTGTTAGGTGATGCCCCTTCTCCTGGAACAGACTGCACCCATGTACACAGCATTGCTGTGCACGTGTTCGGCGCCCTGGCATGTACTGTGCACCATACCTCACAGGTGTACACACCATTGCTGAATCTGTATATGTGTGTCAGTTAATTTTGCTCTGCTGCTCACAGCCCCTATGTATTTGTTCAATACATACACGGGATGATATATGGACAGATGTAATTTGTGAAAGCCTGATGTTTGATTTACAGATCTCATCATCAGAGATGCATTTATCGCCAATAAAATACAATTACACTGACAACCTTCAAACGTTACCATGGCTATGGGGAGTGTACACACCCTTATTGATATGATGCCCTCTTCCTTGATATGCCATGGGAACACATTACTGCAAATGTTAACAGTACAAGAGCCTGATATGTGACATATGACCTGTGCAATCAAATGCAGTGTCAAACAAATGTGTTAATTGTGCAGATGCTGACTGAGATGCATACAGTTTGCGGGTGCATATGTGTGCATGCCCTTATCATGATGGTTGTTGCACCTACTGTTATGTGTACTACAGCAGTCACTATTCCTGGCAGGGATATACAAGCATGGGCCATCTGCATTTATCAGTATTTGGTCAGTCTGCCCTACAAATTACCCCAAGTCTGCATGACTGCAAGGTCAAATCATATGCACATCCCTTGGAGGTCACACAGTGCCATCACTATGGCTGTCGAGTCAGGGTTATGTTTGCCACAGTTCCTGACCTTGACTGTGTGCAGATACAGCCATTCGTAGCATCCATTGGATCTCTTTTTCAGTGCACTGTTATGTCATGATGACACCCTCCTCCCCACCCTCAGCCTTTTTGTAGATGCTTGACAAGTATGGCCTACACATGTGTGCCATTTTGCAGTGTCCAAAACACTGAAAACCATGTGTACCAGCCTAGTCCCTGCTAATAAATGGCAAACATACAGGTCTACACTGGCACCAGCAAGGTACAGATGGGGATGGTGGGCCTGAGGTGGGGTGAGGTGTTGGTTGTGCAGCACATGTATCTTAATTTATACTGTCTGTAGGTTTCCAACGTGGTCTTGGTACACCAGTACACATTGCAACGCATGCCTTTTGGGGACCTTTGCTGTTATGCATACACTATCTGTAGAGAGGCCTGGCTGATGTTTCCTGTGCTACAACTGTCCCATCTGATTACCCTAGCCCATGGGCCACACTTATGAGAGCAAAGGTAATTGCTGACATG
>NC_056731.1:1029042890-1029205390 GCF_019279795.1 Protopterus annectens | reverse complement strand
ATGCCACTAATGTGTGTATATTTCAACATGGCACATGCAAAGAAACAAATTTCAATATTTATCAAACAATCGGGCATATGTCCCACAGTAGTTAAATTGTACACATACCCATTGAGTAGTGTATTTAGATTATCGTTGCAGATATGGTTGGGGGAAAAGAAAGATACCAATTAACAACTTGTATATCCCTGTAGTTCTCAATTCTTTCTTTGTCAGTGCTGTAATCTGTACCTTACAGGTATTATTACGCTACCCTATGGTCTTAGTTTGGACAATGGTATGTTTGTAGACAACTATATATGTGAGCTGTGTTTTACCTGCAGTATACATCTCTTAACTGGTATACCTGTGGAGGTATTATTTGTTAACACTACCTGACTGTTTCTATGCATATTCCCAGATTCCAGGTTGATGTTATGCACATACCTTTCAATCTCTTATTGCACACACTCTGGGCAAATCTTGACAACATGCAGGTGAAATTGTGACACATTTTGACTATTGCCCTCATAAACTTTTGGTGAATTGCTACGACAGGTTTGTTTTCATATACATTTTCTGAATATTTACAGGTCTGACAGTCAGTTATATGTAATTAAAGTCTGCCTAAATGTCAGAGACCATCATACTGATTTACCAAAGGGACAGGGTAATAGCCAGCCAATATGGGCCAATTATCTGGACAGTCTGGACAAATCTGTATAGTTGAGGGGTATGATTCTGCATACAGCTTACTGCCACTCCCAGGATTCGAACCATGGCTGTGTCTGTTAAAAATAAAACATATATATATATATATATATATATATATATATATATATATATATATATTTTCTCTGATTTTTATCGATAAATCTCCCATGGTTTTACAATCTGATCTTGTAATTACAACACTCTTAGACAGGGTTTCCTAGACAGTTTTATTATGTAGCACAGTGTGGATGACAGTGATAGTGTAATACCTTATTATTCAGATAAAATGCAACACTAACAATGCCATACAATGCCAGACTAAACAGTACCAGTCCAATATTTCAATCTTTTATTTCTAGGCACCATTTTTGTATCTGACAGACCTTTGGAGGGAATGTTTCCTAACACTGCCTGAATGTTGCCACACATATTACCAGATTCCACATTATTATTATTATGCACACACGTCTCACTCTGCTACTGTACAAACTTTGGTCATAGCTTCACAACATGGGGGTGGAGATGGGACATACTTTGCATATTACTCCCTTAACATCTTGGTGCATTGCTAGAGTGACAGGTGTGTTCTTATAGATACATGTCTGACAGTTATGATGTCTGACAATCAGTTGTATGTCATTATTTGCTGCCTAAACTTCTGGGATCATCCCACTGATTTGCCAGAGGGACAGGGTGACAGGCAGGAAACTTAAGCCAATTATCTGAATTTTCTGACAAAATATCTATACAGTTGAGGGGTATGATTCTGCGTACAGCTTACTACCACTCCCAGGATTCAAACCATGGCAGTGTCTGCTAAAAATATAACAGTTTACATCTCAGTTGAGTGTGCTATTTGGATTATGTTGTGTACCTTCGCACTGTTTTCTGTCTAAGTCTCTCTCAGTTGTACAATATGACCTTGTGATTATAACAGTCATATACAGACATTCCTACACATTTTATTTATGTAGCACAGTGTGGGTAACAGTGCTTAATACAACAGTACTATTAAGAGAATGCAACACTACATTACCATATGATACTAGAGTAAACACAAGCAGTCCAGGAGTTAGACCTTTATTGCCAGGCTGTTACCCTTTTATTTACATACAACATATATGAGACTCTTCCTGCCATGTTGTCTGGTTTATTCAGTACATCCCATACACAATACAGGTTTTATACTGACATACCTTTCTACTACTTTTAGATTGATTTCTTATGACAGTACATGCAATGTTATTACTAAACTGCCTCTGCAACCTACAGACATGAGCTTCCTTATTCACAGCCCACTCTGCTGCCACTGTCAAAGACATAAGAGGGATATTTAGCCATATCTATCCATAATATGCATGAGCTGGCAATTATTAAACAGGTAGTAGAATTATACTTACACATGGCTGGGACATCACCCGTCTGCCTAGCTTCTTGGATTCACCAATCTAAGAGCTCCCTCTTCTTCTATTTCAGGTTGGCATAGTGAGGCCTGACCTGCTCATCAGTTTGAGGGATGCCAGTGGCACTGATGAGTTCACGGGCAAGACGGTCCCAGGCTTCCGCTTTATATTGGAAACCCTGGTACTGGCTCTGCAGCAGTCTCTATTCATGGTCTTTAACGAGGAGTCCTGCCATGACTTTGGACTCCTGAATGCCCTAGCGCTGTGCTCGAAAGCACGATCCTTCTCCAATACCAGCCACAGTGCCTACAGGAGGAAGCTGCAACCAGTTGTGAGATGTATTACCACATTTGGGGTTTAAATAGGGCCAATTTCCCACACTTTGCCATGATTGGATGGTTTTGAAAATGCTAAGCTATGGGCAAACCTGCTTACCTAAGGTTGGCATTGCTTAAAGGGGCATACCAATGGGCAAATCTATTTTGCTGGGCTATGCATTGCTTACACCTAGTAAGCAGATGTGTGCAATGCTTAGTGTTGTTTATTTTTAAATTTGCACACTATTTGCTGTTTGACATTGATTTATCATTCATTACATGTTGTATATTTGTTTGGTATCCGTGATTCATGTGTATGTTCACTGTATGGGGTACTTGTGTTTATTGGAGGATTTCACCACTTTATTACAATGACACATCACATCTGGACTTAATGCAGTACTCCAGTTCACATATATATGTTATGTGGTAGGTTATACAACATAGAACTGTTTATAGGTTCCTTTCACATGTAAATTGTGATTTTGCTATAGTGAGGATCTGTTTGGGTATACCTCAGTTTTATGTACAGCTGTGATGGCTTACTGGTTAACTGCTGTGACTATAGTGTACAGGTTCCTGGGTTCAAGGCCTGTTTATTTTGTTGCTGGGCAGAACAGGGGCTGTTGGATACAGAGTGATTAAGGCACTTTTAAGCAGGTGTAAGTGAACTGGCATAGGTTTGCACGATAGTAAGCAATGTTAACTTCCGCTTAAATATGCTTACAGATAGTTAAATTCAAAATTGCTTAACCTGTGTGTGCATTGCTTACCCCCAATGCAAACAGGCTTAAACCTGCTTACTACTGCTTAAAAGTGCTTACTCCCATTTATCCCTGCACTAATTTAGAAAGAAATGAAACATGGTTCTTGGGAAAGTGGTAGATTTGGACACTGTGGATTTATCATTCATTACACATTATAACTTAATTTAGTATCCCTGATTCATGTGTACATGTACTGTATGGGGAACTTGTATTTATCTGTGGATTTTACCACATTATTACAATGACATCTCACATCTGCACTTAATGTGGTACTCCAGTTCACAAATATATATTTAGTAGGTTATAAAGCAAAAAGAATGTTCATAAATTGCTTTTATATGGAAAATGGAATTTACTACAGTGAGGATCAAACTGGGAATAACTGCTCACAAAGTGAATGCTTTGACCACTACACTATTGCAGTACTGTTGCAACTGAATGTATCTTGCTATTTAAGCTACAGTATGCATAGCTAAGCAATGGGCAAACCCACGCATCTATGGATAAATTTAATCTGTTTGATAAAAAAAATCTCTACTGTTATTTTCTCTAGGAAGGGACAGATTACACTTATTGCTGTGGATTCTTGCATGCATCTGCAGATTTGGCAGGCATCCTAGCAACCCCCCATACCTCTCAACCTCTTCATGCAAATTATCTAGACAAAGCTTGACAACATGAGGTCCAACTACAGACATATTTTAAATATTGATGTTGATTCCATTGAAGGCAGTACATGCCAAGGTGCTAGAATGTATTCAATTTGTTCTTTTTATCCTGGACTGGATTGTTGTATTTGCTTTACATTTTTGCAGCTCGTGTGGTTTTGTATAGTTTAAATATTCCTCTTATAAACTTGGGAAAGTTGCTAGTGTAACAAGATTTGTTTTAATATACATTTTCTGATTGATTTGAAGTCTGAAACTGAAATGTATGCCATTATTTCCTGACTTCAATCCTGTGATCATCCCAGTGATTTGCCAGGACAAATGGGGTACACGCCAACTGTATGGCCAACAAATCTGGACGTTCTGTGAAGATTTGTACAGTTGGGAGGTATGCAACTTCCTATGAGCATTCTCGCTCATTGTAATTGCCGAATGGCACTTCCTAAGTGCAGGGGGGGTGTGTATTGTGAGAGCTCTGCTCTCAGACACTCCTCCTGCACTCGACCACACTCCATGTCTGTTTATGAACAGAGGCAGCACATTCATTACTATGCATGGTGTGCTGCCTTGCTGCCCTCAAACTGTTGTTTCCATGGAGTAATAACTTATTCCTTCATGGAAGATTGTGAATCCCGTTATCAATCTTCTCTGTAATTTTGTAAATGATTTTCACTTTGACTGAGTCATTGTCTCTGTAAGTAAGTAATTTTCTCTGAACTATGTGAATCATTGTTTCTCAAATTGTATAAATGATTGTGTATTGTGTGAGTCATTGTATTTGTAACCATGTAAATTACTTCCTTTGTAAATCATTGACTCTGTAACTGAATAAATCATTGTCTCTGTAACTGTGTAAGTGGACTAATCTTTGACTGAGTGAAGTATTGTTTTTGTAACTGTGTTAATGGTTTTCACTGTGACTGGGAAAATCATTGTCTCTGTAACTGTGTTAATGATTTAATATGTGACTGTAGGTATCATTATCTCTGTAACCCTATAAGTGCTTTTCTCTGTGACATCATGGATCATTGCCTCCATAACTTTTAAATGGCTTGAATCATTGGCTTTGTAACTGCAAGTGATTTTCTCTATGATGGTTTGAATCAGCTTTGTAACAGTGTAAGTGATTTTTCTCTGTTACTGTTTGAACTGCCTCTGTAATCATGTAAGTGATGTTTTTCTGTGACTTTATCTGTAACTAAGTGTTTTTATCTGTGACTTGATAGAAATAGAAATTAGTATATGATTGCATGGATCATAATCTGTCTAACTGGAATTTTGTTTCTTTGTCTGTGTTAATCATAGTCTCTGAAATTTTGTAAATTATTTTCTTTTTGACTGTTTGAGTCGTTGTCCCTGTAGATGTATAAGGGAGTTTCTCTGCGACAGTGTGAATCATTGTCATTGCAACTTTTTTAAGTGATTTTCTTTGTGGCTATATAAATCATTTTGTAACCGTGCATGCAATTTTTCTATCTGACTGTATGGATCATTGTCTCTGTAACTGTGTAGTTGATTTTCTCTGTGATGGTGTGAATCATTCTCTCTGTAATTATGTTAATGATTTAATATGTGACTTTATGGACCATCGCCTCTGTTACAGTGCAAACATCTTTCTCTTTGAATGTGAATCATTGTCTCTCTAACTGTATAAGTGAGTTTCTCTATGACTGTGTGAATCATTGTCTCTGTAACAGTATGGGTCATTCTCTCTGCAATTGTGTTTTGGATGTAATATGCAGATATATGTATCATTGTCTCTGTAACTGTGAATCATTATCTAACTGTATAAATGAGTTTCTCTGTGACTGTGTACATCTTTGTCTCTGTAATTTTGTAAATGACTTTTACTGTGACTTTGCAAATCATTTTGTATGTAACTATGAAAGTGATTTTCTCTGGTACTGTGTGACTCACTGTCTGATTAACTATGTAAGTGTTTTTTTCTCTGATTCTGGATCATAGGTTCATAGGTTGTTACTAGACTAATGACTGCTATGGCTCTTACAAGCATAGCTGAGTACTCCAAACTATTTTGATCCCAAGTATCATGGGTTTCTATAAATAGAGACATGTTAGCTGGGTGGTAATTATTTGCAGGAGGTATTAGTTAGGATAATACTGTTCTTGCTGACAGCCTCTGTTTGTATTATGGGACCAGACTAGGGGTAAATGTATGATTTCCCATCCAATTGTGAAGGTTCTGTTTGAATAGGGTCAGGGAAATACTCTGTTTTACATGGGTGGGGAACCTATTCTATAGTGTGAGTATCCTTTGGGGAATATATTTGTCTCTCCAGCATGTTATGTTTATATCATAAGTGAAGAAGTTCAGACCCCTGGCTCTTAGGTGTTTTGTGCTGCTTGTTTTCCACATGGGCAACAGATCCATCATACCTTGGTCTGAGGAAGCCCTGTAAGCCAGGTAAAGATCCTCTGTCAATAGCCAGCAGGAGACTGAATACAGATAAAGAACATTTAGGTGATTAGTGTAAGACAGGGTATTCATGTCATTAATTCTCCTGGTGAGAAATCATTGTGGGAGTTCCAGCTGTAGCAACTGCCTGGTTAGACACATGCCAAGGGGGGATTTTTTTGATATTGGTCCAATAAGTCACAGTAGAGTGGTACTCTAATTTTGTTGCATCAGAATGCCATACCCTTACCTATAAGTTGGTGACATAGAATGATTTTCTTATTATTTTAGTTAAGAGATGGTCAAAGGGAAGATTTCTGTCTTCATATATCCCCACATCTCTTACCGGTTGATCATTTGTTGAGGGCATTTTATCAATGGAATAATTAACTCATCAATACCTTTGTGGTGTGGAATGCCAAACCTATGGCAGCCTATACAAATCTTGCATTCCAGAACATTTTCTGAAAAATAAAGTTAAAAAAAGTATAAGATAAATGATAATAAGAAGCATTATTTACAATATTGACAGTCAATGCATATATAGTCTTTTCCATAAATACTGTAATATATTATAATGCACGCAAACCCCAAACTATACTTTTTATAAACTTTCACAAATTTTCACATCTTGAAAAAAGTACATCCTAGACATAAATTGTTAGAATGTTTTTGTTTACCAGACATAAGCTTTCACATGACAAGAAGAAATTCCTCTATAAGTGCATGCTTAATGAGATATTTACAAATATATGAAAACATATGTTTTATTATATAATTAGCAAAAGAAATAATACTGGATATCTCTCAAGACGTGCAACTTACAGTGCAAATATCAAAGATAGTTTTCTTCAACAAAATCTAAGGTTTCACTTGATGTCATGCAACAGAGAGTAATGCACTTGTTTTTTGAAGTATTAAGTACATAATGAAATATTACTTGTTTTCATAATTACTAGCAAGCAAATAGCAACATTTCCAGTATAGTGTGACATAAAATCGACACTTACAATGAATTATCTTATTGTCTACATTGGTCTTTCAAACCATGCACCTCAAAAACATATAGGCTTCTCAGTTATAAAAATATGATCATAAATTTGAAAATATGAATAATACATGGCAAATATTAATTTCTCCACTGGATGACATCCTACCCTAACAATCCTAGTGTAATTTTGTTAATAACTCTTGGTCCTTTCTAACATAGCTTATTATTAGTTGGTAGGTCACTTAGTTAAAGAAGCCAAACACAAAAAAGGTCTGAACAGCATAAAGCAGTATGAGTGCATGCAAACTGGAAATATAATAAGTTTTAGGCTTGACTGAATTAAAATTGCTGCTCTGCAAAAAAAACACAATGGCATAAATTGATAAATTCTTAATAATGGCCAAGATGGTCAGAGTATGGGGAAAGGCTCAAGTGTTGGTGCAGCAGGCTAGGAAAAGTATTAGTGAATGAGCAGTGCAGCTCACCTATGCATGGGAGGGGTGCTAGGATGTCCATTTATTGTGCTATGTTGATGGCTATTATTTGCAGGTACCAGAAAAAAAGAAAGCAGGGTCGAGCAAACACTTGTTAACAGCAAAAACAACAAAATCCAAAAGGAAAAAGCCAAACCAGCGAAGTCAGGAAGCAAATTTAATATCCAACAAAACACATGCAAAGTTTTCTTGTTAAAACAACCCTTCTTCAGTGCAATGAAGAAGGGTTGTTCTAACCTGAAAACTTTGTGTGCCTTTATCTTTGTGTTTTTGTTGGATATTAAATTTGCTTCCTGACTTCGCTGGTTTGGCATTTTTCCTTTTCCTATTATTTGCAAGTACCCATCATTCAGCAATGAATCCGGGATGCAGGGTTTACTTTTTCCAAGCAGGTCATGGTAGCCACCGCTGTGCATGCATAGAATTCTGTATGCATGAGTCTGAGATACTACAAGCTACCTCTGTGACAGAAGTATGTAAGTCTTTCCCCAGGGTGGGTTCCTGCCCTCTGAAAGAATAGCATAGTTGTGGGTTATGAGAGGCTGACTAGCTCACCAGCTTTGAGACAATTAAAATGTTACACATAATGCAGGAAACCCAGTTATAGGCACCAAAGCCAGACTGTCAGACCATTAGAAAAATGACATCCATTGTCCACGTAAGCTGTCCAAGTCAGAGAGTCAGGGCGGGAAAAATGTAACCTTCATGACTACATAGTGACAGCTTCCTCTGTTCATCTATCATCTTATGGAGACTGGAGAGATTTTCTACTTCATATAGGAAAAACATAAGGTTGAGACTCATAGAGGGAGCACTTGGTTGTCAACAGTTAGGAAGGCAAAAAAAGACTACAAAAGCTGTGTCACTCTAGACACATTCACACCTTTTTCCAGTATTAAATCAGATTCTGACAAAATAATCTTCTTGATTTCTTGTATGGCGTGTGGTTGATTGGCAGTCTGTGTGTGGTTCTTTCAACGGGATGCTGTAATTGAAGTCAATTCCCACAAAAAGATTCACAATGAAAATATACCCGGATGTCTAGAAGGAGAAATAAAGACATCAAAGTAAAATTTTATTTTTTATTTTTATTTTTATTTTTACATTTGTTGACCGGGCAAGTCTAGCTGGATACATGTCCTTTTTCAGTAGAGGCCCGGGGTGATAAGCTCCAAGACATGGTCTAAATACAATAGTACAAGTTCTAACAACATAGAAAAAATATCAATATACTAATAAGAATAGCAACTTTAAAAAGGAAATAAAAATTGTCAACAATGGTATTAAGTAATTAATGGTACAGAGTTTGTAACAGGATATATTTGGAGGACAAAAATCATAAAACAGTGAAATTTCAGGTATGGAGACATGTCAGGTTAGGTCATAGGTAAACAAAGGAAAATTGTCTGTCCTCGCTCTGTCTTCTAAGAGATTTTCATTCATTTTTGCATGTTCTGCTTTCAGTTCCGATCAAGAAGAATAAATGAAACCTACAAGGCAGGAAGGTTTACATTCTAACCCAGAGACATTAGTAGAGATGGAGGAGGTTTATGAAAAACCACACTGAAACTGTGAGAAAAAAATAGAGGTTCAAGAACTGCAAGAAAAAATGAACAATATGTTCTCATGGGTTTTAAACATGAGTAGGGAAGTTATGGAGTATGTAAAAAAAACTAATGATAAAAGGATGGCGGAAGTAGGGAGCACTCTATCAAGTAACTCATAATATAGATAATTAACAAATCATGCATATATCAGAACTGAAAGCAGAACATGCAAAAATGAATGAAAATCTCTTAGAAGACAGAGTGAGGACAGAAAATTTTCACTTCTCCTATGTGTCAGAAGGATTGGAGAGAAATGAGTACCTTCAAAACATGGTGGAAGAATTAAGTCAGTGGTCATACCTGTTGAAGGAAAGAATATTAATGGACAGAGTACACAGGGTTACAGTTGCACCAAGAACTGTCAAATGGTTTCTATGACCAATCATTATTAAGTTACAAGTATTCTCCCTTAAAGAACACTTGTTATCGCTGTTAAGGAGAAAGGGCAAAGCACCGGCAGTAAATGAAAGGCATTTTTTGTCGACCATGATTATTTCTTGGGTCTGAGGCAGAAATGGAAGAGATCTGATCAACATTTAAGGATATATAAAGATACAGGGCTCAAGTTTAAGTTACAGTGTCCTGATATCCTCCAAATCTTCTTTCTAGACGTTGAAACAGCAGTGTCAGCATTGGAGATTTTTATTCAAACTGTGTAGACCTAGAGCTCCTCAGGAAGAATGCAACAACAGGTGGGAAATACGTCTATCAAGCAAATGAGTGGAAGTTGTCCAGTAAAACTATTCTCAATGTTTAGGTAGAAGATGAAGGACAAGGGGAGAGAAATGGAGAATCAGTCCAAAAAGACTCTAATCATAAACCAGTACCTTGGAGAGGAATTAGAAAAATAAGAGATCCTGTCATAAGACTCAGACCAGAAAAAAATAATACCCGAGACCAAGTAAATTTGCAGGATTAAAAGTATGTCCAGTTACTATTGACTGCAAAAACCAAATAGCATACATGTTAAAAATGTTTACTATACACTTGCTGAAAATCTTATGTAAGATGTTCACTGGATAACAGAGCACTGAAGTGCCAGTGACTTAGCAAGGTTAAGCGCACATTCAGCTATTAATGACTGTAAGAATCAAATAGCACAGTATAGATTTTAAAATATTTGCTATTTAAATTGAAGTATAGAGTAAAAATGTTAACATTTTCTATATATTAATCTTTGCTTCTTTTGACATTGTGGTATGAGATAAAAATCATGAGAGTTTATGAGTCATAGGGCTCCAGGTAAAATAGAGACATGAGTCTTGTTCACAGATGCCAAATTTAAAACTTAGTAACTAATAGCACAAAGTGGCAGGATGAGCTGAAAGGAGAGAGCAATGAGAAGCAATCAGTCAGTGGGATAGGAGAAACAATGATCTTATCATTTTGATATAAAAACAAAAATTCGAAAGTGGAAAAAGAGAGAAGCTGATTGGCTGTGGTCTACATCGGCATATCTGCATAAATCACAAGGAATGATTTAGTGCAGCATAAAGAGGGACATAAATATTAGTGAGCTGGGGGTATTAGAGGGGAAATGAGTAAAGATGGCTGGTGTTTTCAAGTTGAAATAACTTAGACAGTCAAAACTAAAGAAAGGGATGTTGGTAGCAACAACCTGAAGAAAATCTACCCAGTGAGATAGGAAACATTTAAAAAAAAAATACCTGGAATAGAGGAATGAAAGAAAGAAAAAAAAGGTGGTCTACACACATTAAGCCCTAAAGAGCATATGCTCACTAATCTGTAAGGAAGAAACATGACAGCATGTATGTAGTGTTTTTGTTATTGTTGTAAGGCAAAGTGAACAGGGAGAACTTCAAATAGTTTAAGACAGTTAGTTTAGTACTATGCATGGCAGAAATGGCTGAAGGCAAACCTGTTGCATTATCTTAAGTGGCTAGAAGCAGAGAGAGAAGTAAGTATGACACCAAACTTAGTGAGCTGGAAACAGAAGACAAAGCAAGTGGCTCAGACATAAAAGGGACACATTTGGAAATATAAGGAAACCAACCTGAGGAAAGTAAAGAAACTGTGCTAAAAATAAAATCAAGGAATGTGAACAGCATTGCAGATAAACAAAAAAAGTGGGGAGGGGCAGGATGTTAACATTTTTTAAGCAGTTCCAAGCACAGATAAGCATGCTATAGGAAGCACAACTTTCTAAGGAAGAACATGAAGATTTAACAAAAAAGAGCTTTATTCAATGAAGGTATACAAATAAAATTCAAGGAAGAAGCAGATGAGTCATAATTTGACTATCCAGGGAGAGCCAATAATGGTGGAGTAGCAACCAACACAGCCACAAGGAAGGTATATAACTATAAGATGGTGTTGGCTAGGCAACAGTTTATGTTTCATAAATGTGTGTATCCCCCCTCCGTCAAAGTTTAAACTAATGGAGTTGAGTGAGATAAAAACAGAAATAGTAAGTTCAGCAGGGACTCATGATAACTCCAGGGGATTAGAATATAGTGATGAATCTGGTGAATGTTAGCAAGGGCCCCAGGAGTGAAGTGGTATTAATTGATGGGGGTGGGGAGGTTAACACCTAGTTATATACATGGAAATATATGAAGAATATATGAAGAAGACACAGGTGCTACAATGGGTAAACAACTAGAATTCACATATTAGTCTTGAAAATGTAGAGTTTACTCCAGGTTAGGCAGCATGTAAACAACAATGTAACAATAATACTTAGCAAAACAGTTTTAGATATATCCTAGGTGGTTATTCAACCATTCAGCAATTTACCTAGAAACCAGAGCAGAAGGGAGTGAGAAGGAGCAAGACACCAGAGATTTCCATCACATTGGTTGAAATCTAACAAGAGGAGGGAGATAAGAGAGTCTATCAAAAAACAAATGCTAACAAGAATGATACACAGAAGGAGAAAGTATGAGGCAAAATTAAGATCAGGACAAATGAGAACATTAAAGAAATGGAGAAGCTGTAATAGAAAACAAACAGAAAAAATGATAAAGAACTGCTGTTTAGAATAAAACAGTTAAAATGGGATCTAGATAGCATCAGACAGGGAAAGACAGGAGCTGTGAGATCTTGAGGAGAGAGAGAAAAACTTAAATGTTGTGGACTTGGCAGAAAGGAAATAATAGCAGTAAGACAAGCATACTTTGAAAACTCTGCAATTCTCCAAAGTACCTGACCTAGAGGATAAGACAAAAGAAAGTGAGTACAGTAATGCAAAGTAAGGGATTTGAAAGCACAAGAGATATATAGCAAACTTGAGGTCATAGCACAAGTATTTGTAAGATATTATACAGATCTACAGACTACTTCAAAAAGAAGAGAGATAGTTTGAATTGCTGCAAAAATATATGAAGAAACTTGAGGTAAGGAAGTTGGTAAACAGCAAGGGGCACTGCTGATGGCACTGATGACATATACTGAAATAAAGAATTAATTGGATAAAGAAGCGACAAGTAAATCACCAGAAATGGATGGTATTCTGACTGAGTTTTGAAAGGAAGACAGGAAAAATATGCTAACAGTATGGAGTGAGTCATTCAGTGAATATTATAATATAAGAACATTCTAGGGTCTTGGAGGTAAGCACTAATAACAGTAATATTGAAGGTTCCTAAAACACATAATACCACACTAGTTCATATTTGCAGCAATATTAGGTAAGAGATTAGCAACACATCTTCAGGGATTATAAGACTGGACCAGATTAGGTTTATTCAGGGGAAGAACGGATGTAATAACATACTACAGAATCATATGATACACCAGGATGCAGTACTATTATGGAAGTCCCTTGTCATACTAAGTCTAGGTAAAGAAAAGGAATTTGATAGATTACAGAAGGATTATTTCTGATAAATAATGCATGGGGGTTTTGGTAGACTGTATACAGATGTTACAAAATATTTATAACAGGGCATTTAATAAATGATAGAATAAGCCCCACCAGTGTTTGAAATGTATCTGGATCATCTGGAATTAAAGATAACTCACAAACAGATAAGGTCATAGAACTGGTACAGATGGGAAGAAAAGCTAGCCCTATTTGCTGATGATTGTTAGTATACTTGCCAAACTCTGATCATATAAGGAACTTATATGGAATATTCAGAAAATTTGTGGATTTCTCAGGGTACAAGGTGAATTATGGTGGATCAAAAACTATAGTTATGAATTGTGCCTCTGCACAACAACTGATTAATGACTATTCATATTTTGGGGCTATTACAGGTTCAGATATCTTGTAGTATGGAATGCAAGGTTCATAGGTCGATAGGTGTTTACTAGACTAACAACCACAAGGGCCTTTTTAAGACTAGTCATGCATCCCAAATCTCTGACAAGTTCTGATACCATTGATAAGTGTAAACATGGGTCAAGGAGACGAACCATTTACAGGTTACCTGTGTCCAATAGAGACATAGGTACTAAACCAGGCATACATTTCCAGTTTCCCATCCAATTGCCTAAGTGGCACTTAAATTGGGTTAGGGAAGAACTCTTCTTTACATGAATGGGGACCCATAGATGGGGTAGTCTCTGGGTTACATACCTATCTTTCTAGCAGGTCCTATTTATATCACAGTCAAGGTTTCACGTCTTTAGAATGGGTAATTCTGGTGTTGTTAGTTTTGTGTATATGCAAGAGGTCTATCAGAGTGGGGTCTGACAATGCTCTGCATGCCAGGCATAGATCTCCCCTCAAAAGCCTGTAGGAGACAGAATACAGGGATAAGGCCTTGAGGCGGTCTTCATAGTACATTTTACTCATGTCCTGTATTCTTTTACTGAGGAACCTCTGTGGACATTCCAATTGCTGGATATGCCTGGTTAGGTACATACCAATAGGGATATTGTACTCAATGATAGGTCTGATGAATGCCGAATACATGACTTTCTTGGACTTAGATGCCATACCTTTGTTTATAAGTTGCAAAACATAGAATGATTTCATCACCACTGAAGACACATGATGGCCAAAGTCTAGATTACTTCTATGTGTGTCCCTAAGTCTCTGACAACTGGGTCAGCTCTAAGGGGTGTGATTTCAATATGATAGTTACCAGGGATGGATGACTTCCCAAAGGATACTATTATGCATTTCTTGACATTTAGTTTTAGTCCATGGCTCTGACACCAATTGTTGTCAGTATGAGATCCAATGACAGCTCCTAATTTCCAATCATCTACAAGTTTAGTCAGCCAGAACCCACTGACATTAGCCTTGACCTCTGAAAAGTAAATGCCAAAAAGGAGCGGTCCAAGGACTGATCTCTGAAGGATTCCACTTGTGACCAGCCTCTTTGTAGAAGTGGACTCCCCCATTTCTAACTTCCTGGTTCCTGTCTGTAAGGCAGTTGGCCTTCCACCGGGTGGCATATGGGTTGTGCCTAACCTCTTCACTTTGTTGACAATGCCTGAGTGGCATATTGCGTCAAATGCCTTGTCCAGGTCAAGGTAGGCAGTGTGAATGATTTTGCCCTCATTCATTGCTTTGGTAATCTTCTCAAAAAAGTCCACTAGCTTGAGTAAGCATGATCTGCCATTGATGAAACCAAACTGGGTTGCGTCCAGTATCTAGAGGTTTACTATATCTCTTTTGATCATCTCCATGATAATTCTTTCCATGGCTTTACATATAAGAACAGTAAGACTTATGGGTACAGAAGGATGACTGTTTCTTTTCTCCATTCATGAGGCTCAAAACCTGTTTGGAAGCTACAGTTAAATAGTAATTCCAGAGCCCCAGATATGTCATGTTTCATGCTAGTTAGAAAGCATTGTGGGATATTGTCTGTGCCCATTGATGCAGTGTTCTTGGTCTTAGAGAGAGCATTCATGTCCTGTTCCCTAGTTTTAGTATGGAGAGTTATATTTGATGATATTTCCTGAGGGAAAGTTGAGGGGGAGAGAGGGGTAAAGGTGGAGATGAATTTATCAGCCAGGAGGTTTGCTATATCTTCTGGCTCAGTATAGGTGTCTCCATTTACATTGAGCTCTGCACATAATTGTGTATTGCTTTTGAGGTTGTGGGCAAAGCTAAAGAATGCTTTGTGGTTGTCCTTGGCCTGGGCGGCCAAACTTATCTCAAATCTGGCTTTGGTTGACTTTATTTGTCCTCTGAGTTGTTTGTTTAATTTGATGAGAGTGTTTTTATCTTGCTGGGTGCTGCACCTCCTAATTTTTACCATGACTTTCTTCCTCCTCCTGTTATACAGTCTATTGATTTTGTGATTACACTAGGGTGGTTTGCTTTTGAGCTAGTTCTGTACTTCTTCCTGGTGGGAATAGCTGCCTCTATGCAGCTATTAACATGCTTGTACAGGGTTTCTGTGAACAGTTCTGCATTGGCAGCAGTGTTCCAGGGTTTAAGGGGGCTTGAAATTTTGCCAGATTCTCACTTAGTAGCAGGAGGTTAGCCTTAGAATTATTTCAGGTTTAGCTGGGGGTCCAGGTTTTATTTTTACTTCAAAGGAGATCATTTTGTGGTATGACCTTACCAGAGAAGGCATTACAGTAGGGGGTGTACAGCAGTCTTTTATATCAGTGAGGACCAGATCCAGTATGATTGTACCCCTGGTTGGTGTATTGATTATCTGGTCCAGGGAGTTTGTGTTTACAAAATCTAGGAATCTCTGTGTATGTACATTTGGTGTTGTATAGGATTCCCAGTTAATAGTGGGGTAATTAAAGTCACCCATGAATATTGTATTGGGTTGGATGGTTAGCGTTTCTACAAAGGTTAAATAATCCTGACTCCCTGAAGGAAACTTAGGAGGATACCATTCAGAATATAATTAACCAGCAAAAAATGGGACACAGTAATAATGGATTTGGCAAAACTTCCATGGAATTGAGATATTTATTAATCCTCTGATAATATCTGCAAGTGAGGCATTAGTATATGAATCTGAAAAAAAAAAGTTTTGGGGCATCTTTAGAAGTAAAATAATGAATTATTTGTAAGTGAGGAAAATCTAAGAGTGGCCTGGCATGAAATGTTTCACATAATAGACAAGGTGGGCAGCACTACAGAATTTGCAAAGGTACCCTAACACAGCCAAAACAAGTCTGGTATATATATATATATTTATAATTCTGACCAATAATCATAATTAAAAGTGAAAAGAGCTAATGTTAACTCAAGGGGGATTGCAATATCTTAGTCCAAAGCATCAATCTCAGGGCAAGTAAAACTGAGTTAGAAGACCCTAAGGAACATTTGGGTATCATCCAGAAGAATATAAATACCTGCTTAAATACTTAACACTATAAGTTATGGAGGTTTGCAGTTTCCCCATCAGATAAACACAAGGTCACTAGTAAATCAGTGGGTCAAAGAGAACATTTCTTAGTAGGAGCAGATAAAAATGTATTTACTTACTTGACATTTGTTAACCTGGATAGTCAAGTGGGTCACAAGACCCATTTTCAGCAGAAACCCAGGGAGAAAAGCTCCACAATTTAAAAAAAATTACAAGGCTTACAAGCAGTCTACAATATATAAGTATACAGTGAGTACATTGCTAGTGTAACTGTGATAACATTTTACGCAAAGACTTATAAGCAAAATTACTAGACGTAAGTATACAGTGAATGCATTACATGTTTATCTTGATAGCACTTTACACAAAATTATAAATTTGACAAGATTTTTACAAATTTGACAAGATTATTAACATGATACAATGTCACTGCCTCAGTGATAGGATATTTGCACAATACCATTCTGCATGTTTGAATTGGATGAATTCTTGTGCTGTTTAGATTAGTTCATAAGGCGGTAGTAAGATAGGAGTAGTATGGTACATTTTTTCCAGTCTTGACAGTGCTTAATGGTAGTGGACATGTTAATGTAATTGAAGGAGGTATAGGAGAGCAGATTGTGTATTAACCTAGGGTTATGCATGTGTATAGCCAGGATTTACTTAGGTATTCTTTTAGAAAGGCTTTAAAGAGAGGTAGGCTATGAGTCAGCCTAATGTTGGGAGGGAAAGTGTTCCAAGATTTAGCAATAGAGTGTGAGTATATAGATTTTCCTGGGTTTCTAGAAGGTTTGTAGATTCTAAGGAGGTTTTTATCTTCAGATCTGAGGGGTCTGTTTGGTGTGTAATGTTGTATTAGGTCTTCTAGAGTTGGACAGGCAGAAGGCCTATAAAATAGGTTATGTGTTGTAATTAGGTATATATAAAAGCTGTTGTGTTAATCTAACCAGTTAGAAAAAAGGGGAATGGATAAATATACTAGGGAAATATACAAGAAAAATACAACTTGGAGGTTGGTGGAGGAATTAAGGTACTGAGGTTTAATAATCATCTTGTGAAAATGCAAGAGAAAAATGAAGGGGAAAAAAAGAGGAGCAAGAGAAACCAGAATTTATAGAACTGTAACTGCTTATTGAGGCAAGAATTTCAGCAGCAAATAATAAGAGATTAATAGGGAGGCTATACTAGCCTATAAAAGGTGGGAACAAAAAATAATATAAGACAATGGAAAGAGATCTTTGGTTACAGTATAATGCTAGAGCAATGGGAAGAAATGTGCAGGATATCTTAAACAGTTATCAGATGTAGAAGATATGCCCCGGGATTCATAAAGCTTGCGTCAGGTGCAGGCATAGCACTGGCATTCTAACACCAAATATGGCCGCCGAGTGATCCAGGTACCAGCTGCTCCCATGTGCACTACCCACATACGCTATGCCCGAACAACTCTCAGGCCCTGTATGCTAATTACCCCATGTGCAGCAGCGTAGCATGCAAATGAAGGTATGTAGCGATCCAGGAAGTGGTGCAGGCATAGTGTAAGCATGCAGAAATGTAAACTGTAGAAAATGGTTTACATTTTTGCAAACATAAAATCGGAGCCATGACAGCCAACCAAATGCATGTATTATAGCGTTAATATATGCCAATGGCTAAATATATAGCTATTGGCATAAAAAATGTGCAAAATATAAAATTAACAGTTAATATGTATAGTTGCACTATCGCAACATGGAAGCGCAGGGCAGCGGTGCACATAGGGGATCACAAGGAATATATAAAAATATAGAATGAAACCACAATGAAACACATATCACAATTTCCTCATAATAGTCAATGGCAGGCATGCTACACCATACTTATGGAGCAAGGGTTGCTAAGGGGCAGTGACAGTGCTATGTGCAGTAGCTAGGAATTAGTAGGCAATGCCATGCAAATGAGAGGAGTAATAGTGAATCGCAGATTCCCCGCTGGTGTAAGGATGCACCTCACAGTGTAGCGTTATAACACCGAGGTGTGCCCTTGAGATAAAGATGAGATCAAGAGAGGGGTGTGTTGCCATTGCTGTAAGCACATCGGAGCATTGCTAAACCGGTCTAGCCCTAGTTAGGCAAAGCTGCAGAATAGGAGTGTGTTGAATTGGCCATAGCTGTGCTTAGCTGAGAGTACACAAGATAACCGAGTATACATGTGAACGGAGATGAAAACATGCGTAAACCTGGTAAATGGGTATGCACGGTGCACACTGCAGCTGAAACAGGAAGGACATAGGTACAAAATAAGGAAATGCTACAGCAGTGAAATTGGAGAACAAATGACTAATCAACACCTAGGAGCCTACAGTGGGCCATTGACAACAGTTAACAAGGCTGCAAGCAGCTACCTGCAGAACAGGGAAGGGGAGGTGCTGTACTGCAAAGAAAACAGCAGAGTGTCAAAGCAGAACAAAGCCGATATGCAGTATATCAGCTACAAGGCACATTTTGCCATGACTGGGTAGGGAAAGTACAAAACAAGAAAGGCGGCAAGTGGATGCATGCCTGATAATGGGAGGGGATCCAGGTCTAAAAGTGAATTAAAGGGTAACAGATTAATCAAGGCAGGCAAGTAGATCTCCACAGTAAAGGCCCCACACTTGCAGTACTCATTGCAAAACCCATAATTAAGACACGCTGCAGCTGGAATAGTTCATACACACCCATTACATCAGCAGCATCCATAGCACAATACTATAAAATGTGAATGCACCTCACACACATTTGTGTATTCCCATACACTCTGCACCAGTGGTGTATACAGATGGGGAACTTTTATTATGCACATGTTAGGGGCTGCCATAGCTTTGATCCACCAGCATGTGTTGTAGACTGAAGGTGGTGTGGAGGAAGATGCACACAACCCCCTCTGGCACCAGAGGAAGAGGAGGGTGTTCAGACCCTGGGTAACCTACCAGGGGCTACATGATCTGGAGATAGTAGAGCATTACAGGGTGGACAGGGACATCCTACAGCAACTTGTGGAGCTGTGCTAGCCACACCTTAGAGCCAGGACAAACAGAGAGGAACTCATCCCAGTGGATACGAAGGTATGTGTAAGCCTGAGAATACTAGCTACAGGTACCTTTCAAAGACCAACTGGGGATATCATGGGAATCTCACAGGCATCAGCATCCAGAGTATTACACCACTTCCTGGATGCCATGTTACCACATGCCAAAGAGTACATATACTTCCCCTGAATGCAAGAGGAGTTGGCCAGCAATATGCGTCTCTTCCACTGTGTGGTAGGATACCTGGAGGTAATGGGTTTAATAGATTGCATGCACATACACATCAAGTCACCACCCAGTGAACAGGGTAGGCACTACATAAACCACAGGGGATACCCCTCCACCAACTACCAGGTCGTGTGCAATGCCCAGGGCATTATCATGGATGTGTGTACTGGCAGCCATGGAAGCTATCACGACTCCCACATCTGGCATGCCTCACAACTGTATTGTTTTTTTGCCAGGGGGGACATCCCAA
Organism: Protopterus annectens; assembly: GCF_019279795.1. NCBI lineage: Eukaryota > Metazoa > Chordata > Ceratodontiformes > Protopteridae > Protopterus > Protopterus annectens. The sequence continues at coordinate 1,029,185,251 of NC_056731.1, read as the reverse complement.
ATGGCCACCTGGTGGGGGATGCTGGCTATGCACTGGAACTGTGGATGATGACTCCCATCATAAATGCACATACTCCCATGCAGGAACGCCATAATGAGGCACACGCACAAACCAGAATCATCACAGAGTGTATGTTTGGGATGGTGAAATCACAGTTCCGTTGCTTGGACATATCTGGTGGAGCCTTGCTGTACTCTCCAGGCACACGTGCCCACATCTTCATAGTGTGTGCCATGCTACACAATATGGTCCTGCGGAAACAGCTGCAGCAGGGACAGAATGGTGAAGGCCCTCACAGCTCACCACCATTGCCAAGGGCCTCACAGGCACAGAGGTACTCAGACCATGAACACCCTGAGCTAGCCCCAGTAGGCAGATGAAGGCATGCACAGTATGCCCAGGACTTAGCAAAGAGGGAACGTATGGCACACACACTGACAGTGTAGGCACCTAGGGACTGACACCCTTCTCCACCCGCACACACAGTAAAAATGGATGGCACACACACAAGACTACCTGTAAATTGTCATGTATAGGCAATCTACTGTATGCATCCAACATAGGCAGCCCTCAACTATTGCACACACAACAACCAGTGGCACAGGGTAAGTCAACACCTGAACAGTAAATTAAGCTCTCAGCATATGCAGATACTGTATGTATAGATTCATAGGTAGGTACTTGGCCAACTGCCAGAGGCCATTCATAAGCCCAGCCAAAATGTGTCAGCTTTTGCCACCCCATTGATTCATTAAATGTCCATCTGTAGAGCAGAGCCAATGGCGGGATCCCTGGGGTGCATCTACTGTTCCCCATCCACTCTTCAAGGTTTCTCTTGTAGAGTGTTAGTGAGGGGCTTTGTATAATGTAGTTAAGGATGTTGTTCCAAAGTATGGGGAGTGTCTGTGACAGGAAGCTGTCCAGCATCTTCCACTTATTGTTGTGGCAAGGTTCAGCTCACTACAGTGTGTGGCTCACTGTGACATGGATTCCCATAGGTGGAGAATATCCATCAAGCCTGAGTTTGACATGGCTGTGTTGGCCAGCAGAGATCGTCTCTGGGTAAACGAGATGCCACTGGAGTTTATTCAGTCTTGCTGCATATGTTGGAGGTCAGTATTCCCCTTGGAGAGGTACATCCCTGGACCCCCCAGCTGTTTGAAGTGTCTTCTGAGGTACATCCCACATGATTTATTATACCCAATGATGGGACAGGTGAGTGATGAGTAAAGTGGCACTATAACCCCAGTATGTCTAGATGGGAATCATTTATTAATCAGATGGCCTACATAGAAGGATGGCCTAACTACTGTTGAGATATGATTGTCGAAGGGGAGATCACTATCTACTTAGTCCCCAGATATCCTATTAGCTCATCTGTATTAAAGTGGCTGCCACTTATGTGTTAATATGTGGTTGCCAATTCCACAATGGAATGACCATGCAGTTAGTGGCACTTGGTTGGAGGCTGTGTCATTGGCACCCTGTGATGTTCTCTGTGGGGAACCTTGAGGGATGTCTGTGTCAGCTGGACTATTAATCATGGCTCCCAGTTCACAGTCATTGCCAAACATGGTCTGCCTTAGTCCACCTGTGTTTGCCTGTACCTCTGAGATGTATATGCCAAACAGTCGGGCTCCCAAGACTGAGTCCTGTGGGACACCAGTTGTGACTGGTCAAGAGTTGGACCTGGAGACTGCTAGTCGTACCATGTGGGTTCTGTGTGTAAGCCTGTTGACAACCCTACCTGTGATGTATGGTTGAATGTACAGGCTGGTGTGTTTATCAATAATACCTGAGTGGAGCATGGTGTCAAAAGCCTTGGTGAGGTCCAGGTAGTATGTGTGAACTACCTCCCCCATCATCTAATGTCTTGGCAACTGTATGTAAGACATCAAACATGTTCAGTAGGCATGAACTGCACTCAACCAAGCTGACGTGGGTTGGGTCACGTTTTCAGAGATTACCAATGTCATTGTTAATGAGTGCCATGAGGATGCGAACCATACCATTGCAGACCAGGCTAGTCAGGCTTATGGGATGGTAGTTACAATGGCCAGTTGTGATTCCACCTTGATGGAGTGGAATAACCGTTGCCACGTGCCATTGTATAGGCATGTAGCCTGTGGAGAGGCTGAGGAAGGAATGCTTAATTAGGTGGGGGGCAGGTTGTCTTGTACAATTTGCAAGATGCAGTCTGGGTCAACATCTGCCTCCATTGACACTGTGTTCTGCTGTTAAAGAGGGCCATTTCCACCTGTGTGTCTCTGATGGTTGTGATACTGTACCTTCCAGGTAGTGTTGTGGGCTCTTTAGGGGGTGAAGTATGCACCGAATGTATCTTCAAGGATGTTGGCGATATCAGTAGGGTCAGCATATTTTGTGCTATATTTCACCTGCACAGCGCAAATCTGTGTGTCACCATGGAGGTCCTTGACATAGCCAAAGAAGGCTTTGTGATTATCTTTCGAATCATTGCGTATTCTCCTGCTGATGTTAGCCTTGGATGATGTCATGAGGGACCTACGTATCATATTAATAGTGGTCATGGATGTCTGCCCTTCGTGGCATTTGCTGTGTGTCTGGAACACTGTCCTACTTCTGCAGTATAGCCTGTTTATTGTAGAGGTCCACCAGACCTGTGTCCTTGTCTAGGAGGAGTGAGTCTTGGTTTGCCAGTGATGGGATGATCCATACATCCGTGTAGGTGCTTATAGACTGCATTTGTAAATCTGTCTTGAGCAGTGTTTCCCCTTACCGTGGGGCTGTGACACCCCCCACCCCTGTCACTGTAGTGTACATTTAGCTGTAGGAAAGGTATACACTGTGGTATCCGTGGGTGGGGCAAATGCTTGGGTGTGGAAACAGTGAATAGTTCATTGTCAGATCTAACCAGTGACTGGATAACCTCTGCTGTGGTGCACCTGTTGGCTATGTTGGTAATGACCACTTCTAGTAGTTTCCACCACACATTAGGGAGGTTACCACCTGATACAGGGTATATGAGGTGATAAATTCCAGGAAGTGCTGGGCCTGGAAGTGAGTACTGGAGTACATTTCCCAGTTAATAGTATGGTAGTTGACATCGACCAATTTCATGGTGTGCGTTAGGATTGTCATGTTCTCCACTGTCTCCATGTAGGTGGAGTGGAGGTCCTGGGTCATGGAGGGTGATCGTAGCAGGCCACAGTTTACATTACAGTTGTGGCTGATGTTAGCTGCACATGGATAATCAGAGGTATCATGCTGCCCCACTAACCTGGAGGTGCAGGTATCCTTGATGAATATGGTTACAGCCTCTCCATGTCTGTCAGTCCATGTTCTGTGGCTGAAATGTGTGGTATGGTTTGTCATCTGGTAGTATTGATGTGCTCTCAGGAGCCTTAAGACAGATTTCAGTTAATGCACAGATGTTGATGTTGTCCATCCTGAGGAGTGCTGTGAGTGCATGCATGTTGTGATCGCAACCCCTGGTGTTGTGTAGAAAAATCCTCATTGAATCTGCTATTGTGCTGTTTACAGAGATGGTATTCACCTTCAAGACTCTCCAAAATAAGGCACCATGGGGGTGCCAATAGTCTTGGCCAGTATTCCAAAGCCTAAGGCTGACAAATAGGCTGGTATGGTATCGCTGCATGCATGTCCCCATCTGTGCTTGTTTTTCATCTCCCCTGTAGGTAACCTATTGGTAAGCAATAGAAAGCCTTAAACTTATACAAGTCTTCTAGCTTCCAAGATAGGCTTTTGGAGTGACTAAGTATCAGTGTTCTGTATGTTCTTTTTGTACTCAACTGTTTCCTGACTACATGGTGATTTCTCACTGTATATTGTGATCTGAATGTCTGTTTATTCACATTTTATGGCTGTGTTGGCCTGCACATTAGAGGTTCACAGATAGCCTACTACCTATCTGCCCAAGGGCAATTAGAAGCATAGCTACAGTGTGTTGGCTTTCCCCGCACCATTGATGAAGTAACTGAGCCTCTGTCAAGCATAGCCAATGAAGCAATTCCAGGCAGAGTTGCTGGAAGCTGTTGAAGACTGGGGTTGTGGAGGGTGATAGGGGCACTTAGTGATCTAAAGAGGGCATGTTAATGTGACAATTCAACACCATTCAATTCCCCCAACAGGTCTTGCAGCTATCATACTGGACAGGCTCGCCCACCCCCTGGCTGTATAGTTCTGGGACACATGATCCCAGGTGTATATAGTCTGTTACTCATTCACACAACAAGGTTTCCCTTGAAGTGTGTCAGTGAGGGGCTATACCTAATGTAGTTAGGAATGTAATCTATTGTCTCGCAGTACATTTGTTATATGTTGTTATTTCAAGAGTATGTGAAGCTCATGGAGTTTTGGGGCCTATGCCCTTTGCTTAGCCTAGCTTACACAGAAATCATCTAAATAGGAAATAGGCGGAAGCAATGTTAATGTCAACAGTGTAATGGTTACAGCATCCGCATAGTATCTGTCCATTCAAGGTTACATTCCCGATAAAGGCAGGGATGTTTATCATGTGCAAAAGTATACCTTAACCACAGCTTGCATATATAGGTAGTAATTGTCTGTATAATAAACATTAGAAACACCCATATAAACCCATGTGTGCTGGAGAGTACAGTCAACAGAGAATGTAATGTTATATCAGCACATAGTGAGATGTTACGTCACTGACATGTATATATCCCGAGTAGTTAGTGGATGTGCCTGTGTTTGCCTACATAGGTTATATGTTACAAAATTTGTTTAACCGTGTTTAACCTCTGCTATAATGTCACACAAACACTTTTAAACATGCTTACAACTGCTTAAATTAGCCTTATTCTGCAGTAAAAAACATTTGTAAAGCATCAGAGGTGTCAAACCCTGGACCATGCACACTATAGTCATGGGGCTTACCACTAAGCCATCCGAGGTGTATACATGTTTCATGGACTTGAGACTACACTTTATACCATATGCATTTCACTGAAATGAACACAAATGGGACAGTCACTTTGTGAACATATGTACAGTACATTGTAATGTTCTGTAGTTTGTGAACCAACACATTCCAGTCTACATATGTATTACTGTTACAAACTAATACGAAATATATATATGCACATATATATATATATATATCTATATATACATATATATCTATATATATCTATATATCTATATATACATATATATCTATATATATATATATATATATATGTCAGTGATGTCTGTACACACACATATATCTATATATCTATATATATATATATATATATATATATATATATATATATATATATATATATATATATATATATATATATATATATATATATATATATATATATATATATATATATATATATATATATATATATATCTATACATATATATATATATATATATATATATATATATATATATATATATATATATATATATATATATATATATATATTATACAGTTACATCAATAACCATATATAAAAACATCTATGAACACACTTTGTGACACAGAAGTACTCCAAAGGAATTGGAGTGTACACAAAACACATGCAGCTCTGGTATTATAACAATTAATATTAACCTAATTCACCATAGAAGGGGTAGTTTTTGTGTATGTGTAGATTGAGGTTGAGGGGAATGATGGTTAATGCAATCATGCTTCAAGGAGGGCCTGGGTCGGATGTCCAAAAAGTGAACTGGAGGGGCATATATGGAGTATGGGGACAATATAAAAAGGAAACAAAGCAAGAACCTTTCTCATTCATAATGCACCCTGTCATGTCCCATTGCAACACCTAATTTCACAAACATATGAACATTAACATGTATCAAACATATGTACACCAAGTGACTGTCACATTCGTTTTCAGTAGTGAGGAATGTCTGTAGTACAGTGTATATTCTAAACACCATAACATTTGTACATATCTCAGACGCCTTAGTGGTAAAGTCAGTGACTGTGGTGTTCATGGTCCCGGGTTCAAGGGCTGTTAGGTTATTTTGAGGGCCAGAATAAGGGCTGTTGGATGCAGGTGGATTAAAGCACTCTTAAGAAGCTGTAAGTGGGTTTCCGTGTGTTTGCACAATGGTAAGCAGTGCTGAAACACAGTAAACAGAGAAGCGCTTCACACGTTTAAAAATTGCTTAACAATGCACAGACCACAGGCAGATCTGCTCATAACCTTGTGAATGTGCATTATTCTCACTTTCCCTACCAGTGCCTACTCTGAGAGGTAAAATAATAACACGTTCGTGGAGTATAACCCGCAACCATGTACTCCATCCTCAGAGTAACCTAACACTAAGCTACCTGGGATGTACTTATTCCAGTTGTGTATGCAGACAGGTTAAAATACAAAAGAGAGGAATGTGTTGAAATAGGACAACCCGCCATGTACCCAATTAAAGGTGTATGCTCATATATAGCTATAAATATATATATATATATATATATATATATATATATATGTATGTGTATATATATATATATAAATAGCGAGATAAAGAGAGAGAGAGAGAGATACATAGAGACATGTCGATATATACAGGTCTACATATATATGTAGCTATATAGATAGGTTAAAAACATCTACACATCTATGGAGGTACAGACAAACATATGCAAAAATATATACATTTATATATATATATATATATATATATATTTATATATATCTATATCTATATATCTATAGCTATCTATATATATATATATATATATATATATATATATATAGATATATACACATCTACACATATATATACATATATATATATATATATATATATATATATATATATATATATATATATATGGGTCTAGGACACATGCTCGACTAGCATATGTCTGAATCACAAAACATTGAACACACATGCACGAAAGTGCTTAACATCGAAAAGCGCTTCCGCGTATGTGTAGTTCAAAAACAAAGAATTTACATTTCTGCAGGAGGGCTTCACCCCCTATGCACCCCCCACACCCCCCTACTTTATTATTTTCACTCCGAGATCACACTACAGTGGGGAAAAAGGAATTTTCCCTTACCCGCACTGTAGTCCGATCTATGAAACAGGCACACATATACAGAAGTGCTTGCTGATGTTAAGCACTTTCATGTATGCCTGTTCGATGTTTTGTGATTCGGACATATGCTAGTCGAGCATGTGTCTGTATCCCATAAATATATATATATATATATATATATATATATATATATATATATATATACACACATACATACATACATGTCTGTAGACAGCATCCGAAGTGGTCATATCTGAGTAAAACATGGACCATAGCTATCTCACATTCCGCCCCCCCCCAAACAATATGAACATGACATATGAAGAGTATATGCCAATACACTATTACAAATATGTTCTATGGACACAGTCACCAACACAACTGCAATGACTTCAAATATCCATGACAGAATTAGACAGACAGCTTTCATTTTGCAAAATTGTATTACAGTCTGATGTATTGCCAAAAGGATTCAAGGACTAGCAGTACCTGCATGCTATACGGGAAGCATTTAATAGTGCCTTAACGAATCAGCCTGCAATTACCATAGTACTAGTCCACTAAGGGATAGGTGTTTACACAGGGAAAGCACACCCACACACATATAGATGTTGTATAAAAGAGGTTTCTACACACCTGCATGTGCTATGTACACCCACCAACATCTACCCCACAACCGAAATAATTACATCAATACATACTGTCATACAATAACCAATTATTTAACTACAACATCTGCTGAAACCGTAACATACCTGGAGACAGACACACTAACATGGCCCTATGTGAAATAGTTGGCGTTATACAATTGTACAGCTGCTGATGTAACAAGGTTTGTATGAACTAATCCCGTTTCAGAGGGTTGAAAGGTTCGTACACCCGGAAGTGTTACCGAGTTCTGATTATCAGCACAGTGTGATACACAGTAACACCAAACTAAATATGTCTGGTAAGCACACTGTAAACCCCCTAACATTATATGCATAGCTATGCAGCCTTGAGTTCGTCAAACAACCTGGTCAGATTGAAACATATGCAGAAGTATTAGGTACAGACAAACCCTGCACAAGTAGCAATGTTCAGAAATATAACAGCAGTACTCACATGTAGGCGAAATCCTCTAGGCATTACACACAATATATTACTGTTCATCTCCATGCAGCTATTGCAATAGATTCCATACAAAACTTCCACGCTGTCTTCCTCACAAGTAAGGCAAAGGGACAACGCCCAAGTGAAGTACTCAATTATACTCCACTGTAGCCATGGTATTGGCTAAGGCAGTAGCATCACAGCTGACGTGCATGTAATTAGCTACTTAGGAACACCAATTGGTTATCGGGATAGCACATGTTACTGATCTATAACTATAAAAGGTTGCCTTGTCACACATTCAAACCATCTGTATCTACCTGTAGGACAGTACAAAACACTGAAAGACGAACCGAAAACAAGTATTATACTAGTTAATAACACCTTCGATTACTTAGAAGGTATGTATAACATATAGTATGTCCATGTATGTAGTACCTGTACTGTAAGAATTGCAGTGTAATCAATGCATATAGTGGAAATAGCTATCTTGTAGTGATGTATTGTTGAGCATTAGTAATGCTTGTAGTATTCTATGTGTGTACTGCTGTAATTCACATGGCACACTCTGTATACACCACAAGGGATGATATGGGCTTGGAACCTACCAATTCACTTCCAGCCACTGTCAGTGTCAGGATTGATCCAACAAGTATGTGCTATAACAGGGGATAGTATATTTCGATATATTGTAACAATCGACATATGTATGGGTGTATAAGTAAGATGAACATGTTAAAGATGGGCTTCCAGGCAGATATGTATTCTATTCTACATAGCAGTTCTGTTATGTTATGCAAACAGTAGTTATGTCTATTGGAAATTACAATAATCAATGACAGGATACATAGCATTTGTATTCATCTGACAGGTTAACAGCATGATAGCAAAGATAATTGGAAGAGCCAGGTAACTATCCATGCACATAACACATGTAATATCCACCTCTCTACTATCGTTTGCAAGCAATAACAGCTGTGCATGTGTACATGTTATGCAAATGTGTTGTGACCCTTGTTACAGGGCTGGGCCAAATGGATATGTGCACACCTACATAGAGTGGATAATGAGAGTGCAAACACACTGGTTGAACTACCATGTTTGTGTAGCCCAACCTCTCATTGCCAACCTAACAGCTGCCTGCACATACTGTATGTAAGGTAGTGCACAGCACTGGTAATGAAACTAGTTGCATATCATCTTTAACTCCAGTGTAACATCTGCAGTATGAGTGTAAGATGTAGGAGACAGCTGCCCATGTGTAATAGCTGCATCATAGGTGATTGCTCACACTATCTGATGATATCCTAATAATGTTGATAGTGGCATCAGAGTCTATTGATGCATGACTTTGTTTGGGGAGTGGGTGTCTGTGCCCAACAGAGCTCATGGTCCTGGTGGATATGTGAGTATATACCCAGAGAAGGAAACAGACCTGTAGACACTTGCATCATCTGTAATCAACTAACAGGACGTGATGTGCTCCTCAGAGGAGGATTGCTGCTAAAGGTAGCTACAATGTTTCCGTAATAGCCAGTGTTGTCACGTCCATAACACAAATATTTGCAAGTGAGCATCACTGTCTAAAACATCTTCATAGGCAATATGTAAACTAAATACAGTACGTTGTACTTGTAGTACTGACTGCTCATACAGGCATGTCCACTAGTCAGCTACTGGTGTTTACTAATGTCAGCTTTGTGTATGTGGCCATCCTTGGGGAATGTAATCTCTATGCCATGTACACTGCCAGACCCACCTAACACCATGCCCCACACATTGTTTGGGGTGCAGCTATAGGGGTAAGCTGGAAGGCAGCCCAGTCTACAGCCATGACTGGACTGGACAGTCATGAGGTGTAGGTTAACACATTCAGCTCAACAACACAACCAGCACATACCCTTACCTGAACACAGTAAGGACACCCACACACACTACCAGATATCACACACATTCACAGACGTGTCTAAGTATCTGGCCAGACAAGTGACCCCCCCCCCCAAGCACCGAAATACACAAACTGTATGACATAGTTTGTACAATTGTGCCACACCTCTGAACACGTGACTGGAAACATGCCCAACAGTACTCATTTATGAATGCAAACTCTAGCACTATGTTACACACCAACCTATACGAGGGCATACATACTGTCAGCTGCCTGTCTGCCATGATTAGCCACATACTCATGCATTCAGACCACCTTTTGAACTATACACATGGCTCTGGCATATTCCAAGTTGATGTGCAGGACCTGTGATGCAGTAGCCTGGACTGCATGGAAACACATGTAGAAACTGTCAGGTCTTGTAGCCCATGCAGGTATGTCCCAAGACCTGGATAGCATTCTGCCATTGGCCAGAATGATACTGCTGTAATGGGACAAAAGGATTGTATTCCACAATTGTCTAATGTAGTGGTGCATGTCAAAGGGTATCCAGTATCTGTCGTCCTAGAATAACATGGTTGACAGACCATGATGCTTTGCCAGACAGGGCCTGCACCTGTCACCCCTGGGAATCTGGATACTGTCTAGGGCTCATGCTTTCCCTATAGTGTCTTCATCATGCACGGTTCAAGTGAAGGTCCACTGCTGTTACAGGGGCAGCCAAGCAATAAACTGCAGGTCTCGCTACACAATGATACATGTCAGAAACACTATACAGACACACATATGTCAATCCCTATCATGGAGAACATATCTATGCAGTGGCTGAGCCATGTTTCAATGCTCCAGAGAGCACAGCTGCATGACCATGTTATAACACATACCTCACCTCTTGCCCATTATCCTTTATTAGAACACATGGGCCGCAGGTGTGTCCATATTCCTGAAGGATATGTACACCCCCACGCTAATTGCACTTGCATAACATCAGATGCATTATGCTGAGCAACTACCTTTGTGCCAAAGTGGAATTCGAAATGCACCTTGAGACAGATCACCTACCAGGCCGTGGACTTCCCAACGCATAGTGTGCTGTAATGGGGAAGATTAGGTCTGAGACAGAACCATAATAATGGCTACTCTCAATTATTCCATTATGAACTGAGAAGACACCTCATGTACCAACACCTGCGCTCAATGCATGTTGGATTCCATCGACCCCACTCACCTGGATCACAGTATTCACACAAACAGGGCTAACAGTATGTTACACATAGTTAGTCTCCAGTGCTAATGTTATGTTTTCTAAGAGCAGAGTGGTGAGAGTCATGGCACCCATGCAGATTGACAATGCATGTGCAAATGCTGAATCCTACAAAAATTAACCTTAAGCAGTCACATATGTGCAGTGATTGTGCCATTGAAACAGAACCAAGATTCAACCCAACACAAACAAGAAGGCAAACTGGTGGTACCATGCTTTAAACTGTACCACAGAGGGTAGTAGTTGTTGCAAGAGGGAACAGACATGTGTAGGTGATCCCTAGTCAGCCTCAGTAAGATGCAGATACACCATATAAAACCACGCAAAGCTACTGTGAAACTAATCAGCCACATATTATGAGGCCAAGCACAGAGCATTCTGTAGCTGTGTCATTAATCATAATGGCAACAACAAAACCTGCCGTGCTGCACAGCACTATGGCATGGGAAGTACTGCACCTACAGAAATAGCACCCATTCATCCAGATAGGGTCTCGGAGAACTTAAACTCACTCTCACCCACACCACAACAGGTACACTTAGTAATATATCCATGTGCACTACAGGGCCCCTGTATTAATGACTATGCAGGTACAAGCTGCACTCTCTAAAGCCATACATATAGCTTTCATGGGACCTGTCAACATCCCAGGGTGTATCCTACACAAATGTAAGAACATTCAGCTATCCACATACACATCATGTTCAATCATAGCTTCATGTCAGGCTGTGTACACACCGAATGGTGCACAGCAACAGTTATCACACCCCACAAAGGGGGAGTCACCATTGATAATGGGACATAGTGCAAAACTACCCTGCTGAGTCTGGTCTGTATGGCCATGAACCATGAGCAATGTATTTGATGTACTTGATATAGATATAGATGACAGTAGGGTTGATTCACACTGCATATCATAACCTTGCCAGGTCGTAGGACACCATCTCCCATACTGTGTTCCAGCTACACTCAGTAAACCAGGTGTATATTCCTATGTCACAGGAGTGGTTGGCAGCTGGACTGCTGGCAGAACCAACACTACAGAAGGTGTCTGACAAATACATACACATCAAACCAGTGCCAGCCACAGTAATAGAGGGGTAATTCCTGGTACTCGCGTCCTTGTTATCTATACCACACAGACTAACGCAGAAAGCATCAGCCTATTGATGTTTGCAAATGACTATGAAATAGGAGCAATAGTTGACTCAATGTGTGCTGCGTTCAACATACAGAAGGGCCTTAGTGTGTCAGATGTGTGGTGTGTGATGTATGGCCACAATCTGACAGCTAAGTATTGCATTGTCATCCCCTATGTTACAAACCCTGTACCCATTAACTACCACCTAGGCACCAGTCAACATAATGGCAACTGTGTATATGGGATGCAGCTGGACAGTACTTTCCTTTGACAGTTACTTCACTACAAAAGACAGGTAGTAATATGTGGCACCCCTAATTATGGCAGGGTGCCATCCAGGAATATAGAGATAACTGCTCAGCCATACTCAACACCCATGTGACCCATAATAGATAACATATTTCCTTTAAGGGTTATTGTCCATATGTAGATGGCCTTCACTGCCCTTCCCAATCCCTAGCTGCACTATGTAGCATGCAGCCTACCTTGAACAAAGCCATGTCCAACCCAGAGGTGTTGGACATGTTACACTTAACACATCCTGATCCCAAATAAACACATACGTTATGGACATCCACCTTTCTAGTACAAAGATCACAACATGCCTGACAGATCTCTGTCCCATGCACTTAACATACTCTTGCCATACTATGCATCCTTGTCCAGCAAAGCAGCACATCGCTCCTCTCTGTGACATGATGTGATGACCACATGCCAAATATATCAGTAACCATGTACATCAGTTCTGTGACACTGCTTGAACTGGCCACTGAAACTTACCTGTCTGTTGCCTACAGAGAGGTAACCTGTCTGCCTATGCTCATAAATGGCCCAGGGCATATAGCCTACTAGATCACTTTGACCATACATGCTATAGGTGATATCCAACCCTGCAAATGCCATCAGGCTAGCTATTGTCCCATGTGTTACACAAGTGCAACACAGGCAATACATGACAGGATGCTACACAGCTGTACAGTGCCATGTCGATGTATATGGCAAAACACACACATACTTGCAAGTCTGCAGGGTCACAGGTCATGTCCCTAACGGCTATGTATGACAATATATGTGACATATACACAGCACTAAGGTCGATTGCATTAATGTGAACACATCCAGGCATGTGCTGATAGATAAAGACACCAGTACAGGCAAACAGACATGCCCACTTCAAGACAACATCCACATGGTGTATGAGCAATGTCATCACATGACACACACATATATGGCAATAACATCATACCACCAGTAGGTGTCAAATGTGTGTGACTTATACATGTCAGTGGTGTTAGACTCATGTAGATTTGCAAAGACATATTTGTAATCTTAATAAATGTGATACACATGTATGTTCAGCTGTACTGCTATACTTCTCTGTAAGTTACTGTGACCTGTCTCCATCATAATGTCTTCCAGATATCCCACATAGCAGACTGTCGGCATACAGTTGCTTGGAGGATGAGGTCCTCATCCCATACCTCCTCGACAACCACACAACGCTCTTCAGCCATGTGCCACAGGATACACAGCAGTGGGATGCCCTGTGGGAGGAACTCTGCAGGAGAGTAAATGATGTCGGTGGTCATAATCGCACCTATCAGCAGGTGTGCCAGCACTGCACTGACCTGATAAGATAGACAAAACAGCGTGCTAATGCAATCGCCAGGGAACAAGGTGCAACAGGTGAGGGGGCCACTCACCCAGTCCCCACTCACACGTATTGAGGAGCTACTGGCCAACCTGGGGACACCTGCAGACCGCCATCCACAAGCTTTAGCTGGTATTGTGGAGGTGGGTGTCTCTCAACCTTTGAGCCTGGAGTTGCCTGGTAAGTCACTACTGCACATAAAACACAACTATATTTCACATAGCTACATGTGTTACTGTACAATATGTAACATAACATCATATGCAAAGCATATATGCACACAAGTGCAACAGCAAAGAAGATCCTCCTGCCCGAAAGGCAATTGCACGGCTCCACAATATCAAATCCACCAAAAAAGCAATGAGCCAGCAAACTGTGAAACTAAAATTATTTAATTATTAATGCAGCATCAAAAACAAATACCCAGACCGGTTTTGGCTGGTAAAAAACACAGTCTTCATCAGTGTGAAAGTAAACTCAAATCAATACTGTTTTATATATCTGCACATAAATTGAATAGATACACCCATTGGTTGTTTAAAAGTGCTCATTCAATCCAGGTGGAAACATTCCACCTAGCTTAACAATCCATTTTTTCTCTTTAGAATCTAAAATGGAATGCCAACCTGTTTTGTTTAATTTATTCCCCTTAACTAAATCAATAATCAGAAATGTAAACTTGGTTGATTTATGTGCCATACAATGCTTATATAATACATTGCTGGATTTTTTGTTTTTAATATTACTTATATGTTCTGAAATTCTCAACCTAAGTGGACGGGATGTTTGGCCAATACAAAAAGATCCACAAGTGCATCTGGCTAACTATATTAACCAGTCACTACTGCAATTGGCAAAAAATGTAATATCACACACAATACCACAATTATTACTCATAAACTGTTTTGACTTAAATATTTTGTCACACTGTATGCAGTGACCACATGGAAAACATCCAATAAGTGGTTCACCTATAATGGTTGTTTGTATCTCCTGAGACAAAGCTCTAACATGAGAGTGTTTATAATGACTGAAAAAAAATACCAAATTTTTACCTTTACGAAAGGAAAACAAACACCTATCTGTTAACATATTGGATAAATCCTGATCACACTGCAGTATATTCCAATCTCTGTGTATACTATTAATAAGTGCAAAATAATTCCTTGCATATGTAGTAATAAATCTAATAGGTTGTGGATTTTGTTCTTCACGTTTTTTGTATACTAGTAAATCATCCCTCTTCGGTGTGTTTGCCCAATTACTGGCCTGCAGAACATGTCCCATATGATATCCCCTAGATTTAAATCTGTATGTCAAATCCTGTCTATATTTTTGAAAAGTAGATTCATGAAAACAAATCTGCCTCATTCTAATATATTGGGATTTAGGGATATTTTTGGCTATATGAGGAGTATGAAAGCTGGATGCATGGAGGACAATGTTAAATTGTAGATACTTTCTAAAAACCTGCGTACTTAAGGTGTTATCTGATAGTCTACTAATTTGAACATCAAGAAACGTGATATTATCTGCATGATAGTTGACTATAAAGTGCAGGCCCCATTTATTCTCATTCAAATAAGATATAAACTCCATCAAATAATCTACATCAGTCCTCCACACCATCGAGCAATCATCCAAATAGCGTCCCCAAATGTCAATTTCATCCAGGAACAGGTTATGGCTGTTGTCATAAATAATTTGTTCCTCAATAAAGGCCATAAATAAATCTGCATAGATGGGGGCAAAAGATGCCCCCATGGCTGTGCCCTTAGTTTGCCAATAACATGTATCCTGGTAAAAGAAGACATTATTGGTTAGGGCATGTTCTGTCAGGCCTATGACAAAGGTATTAAAGCCAGGCTGATATAAATCAGACACATGCAGCCAATACGCAATGGCTTCCAGCCCAGCCCAATGAGGGATGTTAGTGTATAAAGCACTAACATTGAGTGTACACATAAGCCATCCAGATTGCAACTGAGTTTCTGAAATAATTTTAAGAAACTCTGTGGTGTCTTGTAAATGAAACCGTACTCAACGTAGCAAATGTTTTAAATATTTTGTAAGGAAAATTGACAAAGGTTCAGTAATATACCCTTTTCCTGACACATTTGGTCTACCAGGTGGATGAACAGGATCTTTGTGTATTTTTGGCAGGAAATAAATGTATTGATTAGCATAATCATGAATCATATGTTGCTGCATAACTATCAGTGATAATACCTTCCTCCCTAGCTAGTAACAGAAAATCATCTATCTGCTTCTTAAATCTAAAGGTGGGGTTGATAGGCATTTCTAAATAATAACATCTATCTTGAAGTTGTCTTTTGGCGTCCATGTCATATTGTGACCAGTTCATTACTACCACTGCCCCACCTTTATCAGCAAATATGATGACAATATCCTTATTATTCTGTAGTTCCATAAGAGCATCTTTTTCAATCCTAGAAATATTGTTAGGTTTAAGAAAAATATCAGAGCTTCGATGGCCAGAGACATGAAGCAACACACACAGTAGAAGTGATGTACACATGTGTACACCCTGTTGTACATTGGCTCGACACAATACAACTATGGGCCTTTGTGCAATGGTGATATTGCAGATGTGAAACACTAAACATCATACAGGCCCGAGCAAAGCTTGTGAAGGCATAACATGAAACCACCACATAACATGTCTTGAACATCTTGAATGCATCACGACATGGAAGCATTCACCTCTACAGTATCCAAATACATACATGTGTTGCACAACATACACATACATCCACATCAAGCCACAGATACAGTACATTCACCTTGCTGGTGTCAGACATCACTGTCAGGCCTGGTCCTCATGTGTGTGAGGTACACAGATGGCACATGGGGCATAGAGTACTGCTAAGTTAGCCATGTGTGGGCATAGTTGCCAGGCATCAGTAATATGGTTGCAGATGTGCAGGGGTATCATCCGTATACCCTTCTGTGACCTGTGTCACACATTCCACATTAGGGTTTATTGTGTATACACCTCAGCGGCATGGGTCACATTCCACATTAGATATGTATTGTATGTGAACATATTCATGGCTATGAACTGTGTCAGTAGCTCACACTGTATAGCAATTGTGAAGCCACATAATGCCCTGCAATGCCTATGCACATCAGCTCAATGTGCAGTATGTCCCTGCATATTTGTAGGGTGGACAGACAGCATTGCATCAGCTGAAGGCCCATGTTAGCATAACACATCCCTGCATTGGGACACCATTACCGTACTGTAGATTGGAAAGGACACCATTGTGTTACACATGTATGCATGTCATTCAACATGTCAGCAGAAGAGATGTCATACTACATGTGATTGGCAAGACCACATGCCACACAGCAGGCTGGTGTACTGTACACCTGTGCTGATCTGTGGCACCAATGCAAAGTAGGGACAGCCACGTCAAACATATGTGTACAGCCACATGCACAATGTCTACACTCAGGGGTAGGCGGAATAATGTTGAACAGACATGCACTGCTTTGGAGGAGATATGCAAGCTAGGGCTCAGGCAAACATAGTATGCATGCGACATACCCTACTGCTCATGTCCTCACTTATTGGGGCGGTGGCCAACACAAAGCATCAGTGGCAGATGTACATAGGTCAGTGATGGTCTGATAACATGTGGTGTATGTTGTGCACACCATGGCAGTGTGGTGCAATGGTGCAAAGTGCATGCACCCCACTGCCATGGCAGTGTGGTGCAATGGTGCAAAGTGCATGCATTGTGTTGCAGGTATAGGGCATAGGCTACTAACACAAATGCAATACAGGTATGTATGCTAACCACCACTATAATTGTGTAAGGTGCATGCCATCTGCTATAACAAATGCATGCTGTTGTGTGCAACTCAGGGATGTATGATAACTACCACTATAATTGTCTAAGCTGAAACTATAATTATCTAAGCTGAATGTCATCTGCCATATCACCTGCATGTAGTGTGTGTATCTGTGTATGTCTGTGTGTGTGTGTCTGGGTAAGTGTGTCTGTGTTTGTGTGTCTGTGTGTGTGTTTGTCTGTGTGTGTGTGTGTGTCTGTCTGTGTGTGTGTCTGTGTGTGTGTCTGTGTGTGTGTGTGTCTCTGTGTGTGTCTGTGTGTGTCTGTGTCTCTATGTGTGTGTCGCTGAGTGTGTGCATGTGTGTGTTTCTGTGTGTGTGTGTGTGTGTGTGTGTGTGTGTGTGTGTGTGTGTGTGTGTGTGTGTGTGTGTGTGTGTGTGTCTGTGTGTGTGTGTGTGTGTGTGTGTGTGTGTGTGTGTGTGTGTGTGTGTGTGTGTGCGTGTGTGTGCGTGTCTGTGCGTGTCTGTGTGTGTGTCTTTGTCGGTCTGTCTGTGTGTGTTTCTGTCTGTCTGTCTGTGTGTGTCACTGTCTGTGTGTCTCTGTCTGTCTGTCTGTGTGTCTCTCTGTCTGTCTGTTTGTATGTGTCTGGTATAACTTGTAATGTACAGTTCTTGCCTTCCCCTCACAGGTGTTGATGCAGGTGTGTTGCCCTCCTGCAGTCCACCTGATGTTAGTGTCCCCACAGACTCTAGCAGTGATGATGATAGTATGATTGAGGCACAGGCAGGGCTGTCATGGGCTGAATCTATGCCATTGATTGCCATTCCACCTGTCTCCCCCTCATTC
Organism: Protopterus annectens; assembly: GCF_019279795.1. Classification (NCBI taxonomy): domain Eukaryota; kingdom Metazoa; phylum Chordata; order Ceratodontiformes; family Protopteridae; genus Protopterus; species Protopterus annectens. Next base: position 1,029,166,536 of record NC_056731.1, on the reverse strand, counting down.
TCGCACACAGTTCCCCTGCCTGCACAAACCTCATCGCCACTGGCCATAGAGGAAGGACAGTTGTCGGGTGGTAGCATGGAACAGGGAAGTGTGGTGACTATGGAAGGTGTGCCTGCACACCATGATCCCAGTCAACAGACTGGTGATGTCCCACACAGGCATGTGTGCAGCACTGCTCATAGGGGGACCACTGGCCAACATGCCCCTGTGAGACAAAGCACATCACATGGAGTCACCAGAAGAATGTTTCTGGCTGAAATGTAGGCACAAGCACGTGCTGAATGGCACAACAGAGAAGGTCTGAGGCTTCAGAGGGCTGCTGTCCGTTCATTATCTGACGACATCCACGCACTTGCAAATGCTGACCATCATCTTGCAGATGTTTTGGATAGACGATTGGGTGACATGGTGGGAGTCCTTGACCATGGCATGTCAATCTTCGAGCGTGGAATGTCTGTGCTGGAACATCTGGTGGGAATGAGGCATCGGGCACGTGGACGTAGGTCAGCTACATCACCTGTTGAAGGTCTACATGAACATGCTACTGCACATGCCTGCTCCCATAGTGGTGGTAGCAGCAGCAGCAGTGCAGCTGATGCTGCACAGTCCACACCAGGACACAGTAGGCCACATGCACATGGTCCTGAACGGTCCCAACAGGGACACTATTCCAGTGGACATGTGTCATCAGACAGCACCCAATCTGGACCTCTGCCTGGTAGTGCCTGGGCAACCCCTGGCAGGTGCAGGTCACGTGGCCGTGGCTGGACACTGTGAACTGTGAAACATGCCTTGTACAGTCTGCAGCTGTCAATAATACACCTGTGTATGCCAGCCACATGCCAGACCTGTGTGCATGCATACACACACACTGGAAACAAATGTAGGGCACCTCAATACACACACACAACATCCACACATGCCCAATGATATCAAAGGACTTAACACACACATGATGTCATCCAATGGCACAGCTTAGGCCTCTGGCAAAAATTATCACCCTGTGCATATGATGATGCCTGTGTCACATCCCTGTCATCCACACCATCAGTGCAGGGACATGTTCATATGGTCTGATGCACAGGGTGAACATACTAGGTAGACAATTGTAGATTAATATTATTGAGTAGTGTTGACAGGCAACAGACATACCATATACTACAGTTTTAGAATGCATTTTGTATGTTTGACAGTATGTATCATGTGTAACAACACTAACAGCATGTTGATCTTGATGTTCTGCCTTCCACTTTCAGGTGTAGTTGCATGTGCCGGTGGATGTCAGTGTTTGTGGGTGTCCCATATGTACATGTTGACTACCCACAGGTCAGTATGACAATACCTGCATGCACTTTGTAGCTTCCACATCACAGTTATATTCACCCATGTTTCAATTATGTTTACTGTTCTAATTATCCAAGAGCATGATAGCTGTGTAGTAAGCTACTGTGTCCAGAGCCATCACTTCCATAGTGGGTGACATCACAGGTGTAGTTACCTGGAGCACGGAGGAGGTAAAAGAGTGGTATGCCAGATGACAAGGGTAAAGGCCAGTGGAAATAGTGGCTTCTCATTGGGAAGCGGTAATATTGACTGGCATGACAGCATGCAAACACAGACACACCCACACACTCAGGGATTCACAGACACAGTAAAACACACTCTAAACCACACACACATACAGTTGCCAGTGTTCAGATGAGAACCCCTGCCTATGTGCATATCATCATTATAATACTACACAATTACAAGATGCGCCACAGAGATTACACATGTACAGGTAGTTGGAATGTACTATGACCGAGGACATTGACATGGATACTACAGTGCAGTGAGTGTATGTGGGAAGGGGGGTCCATCAGTAGGCTATGTAACAACAGGTCACACACCAGGGTGTACGTGTTAACAGGCAGTTATAATGCCCATCTACAACTGATGATTTCAACAGGGATGCCAGATTGCATTGAATGGATGGGGGAGGGGGCATTAACATTTCACTATGGTAAAATACAGCCTCAGTCCAGAAACCGGACAGCCATACACACGGACAGTCATACACACACACACACACACACACACACACACACACACACACACACACACACACACACACACACACACACACACACACACACTCTCTGTGGCATTCATAAAGATATACACATATGTCACACACATGCATACACTTTACATGTGTGAGATTTAACCACCTGCCTATGCCTTTCTTTCTACACTTCACTCTGTACTGGTGTCAACAACAGTGTTCAGGAGAGTGATAACATGTGGGATGTATTCCCAACAATAGGTGACATATATGGACACACACACCCACACATGCCAGTACTGTGAATCAAACACCTGCCTATCTCATGATAGGTACTACAGAAGTACAGCACTATCACATCTGGTACAATGCTTACTGACTCTTTCCTTTGACAGCTGCGTTGATATATGCACAATATATGCGCAGGGGAGGTATTACTGTTACAGGTGTCATGAGGATTGCCTTCAATGTCACCCTTACAGCATTCTACATTGTCTGTCTTCCACTTCAATTAACAAAACCTGACCTTAGCAGTTACACAGGTTATTGTAGGACTGCAACACACCAGTGAGCTATCCTCAGTAATCATTCATTTGCAAAGAAGCCTCACCACTTAGTAGTCATGTCCAAACATCTGTCCATACCTCATGTACGGCTTACTGTACTTGGAGTATATCACCATATACAGTTGGCAATATTGAGGCTGTATTGCAACAGCATAATGTACTAAGACAACAGTCACCTTCAGACATCAGACACTGCACACACATGGAATCTACACAAATATCAATACATGTACACATATGCGGTCTACATCAGTAAGTGCACTAACAGGTCAAGAGGATACATTCCACACCTTCCCCATACCATGTGTGAAACATAGCCAAGCATTACACCATAATAGATGTTGTATTCCTGTACTGGTAGGAGACCACCACTTTCACTGAGTAGCCAAGTGTAAATATATTAGAACAGCACATATCAGCAAGACACACACACACAGCATTATTCCAAGTCATGTTCCTAGAAACTGTTACTTGACAGTGCCATGGTGAAGCCAGGGCACTGTAATGGTCAACAGTGAGCACATCATATTTGCCACACACACTTCATGTTTACTAGAAGAGTGCCAGCAATGTGCTCTGTTAGAGCTAGGCAGTACACTCATTCAAGCATGTGCGAGGTCTGTGGCTGGCAAACATTTCACCCCAGCATGTACTGGCTATTGTGGTATTAAGGCTTATGTCCAGACAGCACACAGCATGCATGGCATGCAATTGTTGACATGGGGTATATGTAGGAGCTGTGGCCACACATGGCTGTACATGTCATGAGCATATCACCTTTGACTACTCAGAAACATAGAGAGCAGAGCTGGATTTCCCTGAGTCTGTCAATACAGGCCTTGTGTAGATCTTAAGGTCCTGTTATTTGGGTATGTTTGTAGGCATTGCATTAGGTGGACATGTCTAAAGACATACATGCCACATGGGGTGTTGTATGATATGATAGGTGTCATGGGTGACCAGTAGAGAGGGAATATTACCTCTGTCAACATAGATATCAAACCTTACGTACTGTTAGCATGCTATCTGCCATGTGCATGTGTGTAATGACTGTAGCCACCTGTATGTAGAAAGGATAACGCAAGCTTTGGTAATGTCATTTATGTTGTATGAGTGTGGTATGTACATATCCAGGACAGGTACAGTTAGGTCATATCCAACCACAAGGGTGTTGTTTACTGGTGTACAGCAACAGTCGACTGTGTTAATGCTGACAACATCCAAGGGACCCTGGTATGTGTACAACTGAGCTGGTTACAAACAATGGTATTATTGCATTGCATAACACATTATGCAGCTGTGTCTGTACATGGGTACTTTTCACAGTTGATGTAGGCCTAGGTACAGTCCACCAAGCAAGGGTTATCTGGTGGTCTACCATACTATGTCATACCACATATGGATGTGTGTTGGTAGTCTGGGAACAAGGTAGTGGAATGTATATGAGGATACAACCTAGAATGCAACATTTGCCACTGTCACCTGTACCTGACTCATCTGTGATGCATTATGCCAAAGTAGTGGTCTTTACATGTAAGTAGCCTTTATGAATATGTGTACACCACCACCTGGAATGGTACATACCACTATTATGGCCCACATGTCTGGATCTGAGTTATATGGTGGCAGTGCAATTGTGCACTACAGAGCCTTCAGCCGGGTGTTCCTCACTGCACAGATGTCAGTATTCCCCATTGTAGGTTCTACTTTGAGCATATGGATTAGTAAAGCCACACATCTAGCACTGGTTAGAATAAGCATCCAATGCAATTGTCATGTAGGTGTCAGGGTGTTACTTCTGGGTGTAGGACATTTGCTTTGGAATGTGACTATATGGGTATATGCGACCTAGGTATTATCCACACACACGTGTAACATGGATGCATGTGCTCTGTGTTGAAGGCTCATCGTTCAGTCATGATAGCCCAGAATGACAGACACTGGACAACCTCATAATGACAGCAAGACATTGGCTCATTGTTTTGGTCTAGCAGTTGCCACTCATGCTATGACATCACTGCACATGGCATTAATGTGCTTGGCAGCAAATGCCTCATGTAAGGTGGCGGACAGCAGCAGAACTTATGTGTATTACCAATATGAGATATACTTAGGGTAGCAGTCCTGCTAATAATGACAACTACTAACACAGCTGGGAGAGATCATCTTGACACCTGCACCTCATTACCATTACACAAGGTGGCTCACACATTATGCTTGCACATGCCACTGTTCCACATATAATGCCACTGTCCACAACCTGTTATCAATGTATGCCTTTCTGGGCAGCAAGGTGTGTGACACATGTTGTAGATAGCATCCGCCTGTGTCACCCATGTAACCTATTGTCTGTCATGTCCACACATGCATGAATGCGTATATGCAACATATATATGTCAGTACTTCATGTACATGTATGCATGTGTATCACACAGCACAGACACAGCTATATCATTTACAGGCCACATACAGGTATCAGGTAGTAAACCCGTATGATGTGCATATATACTGATAGGTAAGATGTACCTAGCTGTAAACCTGTTTGTTTACAATAGGAGTCCATTACAATGTGTTCTGAACATCTAAGTGTTTGAGCATGCGCACTGTGGCCTTCAGTGGTTAGAATAGGAGTGCATCCCAAACAGCCCTATGCTACTAATGTGTATGAGCATGCCCACTGTAACCCTGTATAGTGATAGTAGTTGTCCATTCCACATATGGCCATACTCCAGTTCAGGTTCTTGTTGTGATACAACTATACCTCTCAGGCCTACCTGCAGATGATGTGTCTTGTTTGTGCATACAGGTTGTAATGGACACCTACTTTAAAAACACAGGTCTACAGCTATGTACTTCATGACTGTCAGTCTCCCTGTTGTTGTCCTCAATCTTAGAAGGGCAGTCTGACTGCCTTGGGATGTGTAATCTCTGTGGCACATCTCATAACTGTGGAGTACTGTAATAGTAATCTGTAGATAGGCAGGAGTTCTGATTCCACCAGTGGCAACTGTGTGTGTGTGTGTGTGTGTGTGTGTGTGTGTGTGTGTGTGTGTGTGTGTGTCAGCTAATGGCTGTGTGTGTTTGTGTGTGTGTCAGCAAATGCCTGAGTGTGGTTGTGTGTGAGTATTTGTGTCTGCATCCCATCATGACAGTGGGCTTTGCTGCATTCCAAAGAGATGCCTCCTTTTGCACTGGCCTTTATCCTTGTCAACTGCTAAACCTCTCTCTTCCTTCCTCCCCACTGCAAGTAATCGGTCCTGTGATGTCACCCAGCTCAGAAGTAGAATCAGAGTAAGTGTAATTGTATCTGGTCTGTGGCACATACCCCAAATGCATACCACTGTACTAGTTACCTTTAAATAGGCAAGACATGTATGCACAATACTGGAAAGTGTGTGCATGTTTGTGTGTGTGACTACCCTGTAGCCAGGCATAGACATGTGTAATGTCTTTTAGCACACCATGGTAGGCATCTTTGGTGACTGGTGTCTACAAAGTATTACATAGTTAGCAATGGATGAGAATACACAGTCAAGCATAACTACAGTTGGGTATGTTATTTTCCTGTGCCACTGTTGAGCAGTGACACAGATGTGGTCGCTGGGGTGTAGGTCCTTACCCATCATTCCCCCAACCTAACTCCACAATCCCTGGGGTAGATTACATTAGCCATCGTTCCCCACCCCAAACTCCACATACACAACAACCATCCCTTCTCTGGTGAACTGCTTATGATTTAAATGTTATAACACAAGAAATGCCACTGTTTTGTGCACACGTCAGTTCCTTTGGAACCCTTCTGTGTCACAAAGGGTGTTCAGATGTGTGTGTGTGTGTGTGTGTGTGTGTATATATATATATATATATATATATATATATATATATATATATATATATATATATATATATATATATATATATATATATGGCTGTGTTTGTGTATATGTATATATATATATATATATATATATATATATATATATATATATATATATATATATATATGTGTGTGTGTGTGTGTGTGTGTGTGTGTGTATACACATCCAGTAGTTGTATATATATATATATATATATATATATATATATATATATATATATATATATATATATATATAGTTATGACAGTTGTACAAATGTAGACTTGTCTTTGTTGTTTCACAGAGTACAGTACATTCAAGGGTACTGTACATATGTACACAAAGTGACTGTCCCATTTGTTTTCAGTACTCTGGAATACCTGTAGTAGGATGTGCATTATAGAATCCATGCAACATGTGTACAGCCCAGATGGCTTAGTGGTACATCCAGTGACTTCAGTGTGCATGGTCCATGGTTCAATACCTGCATGCCTTGTAGATACTGTCAATGTGGACTGCATGAGACACTTTTAAGCAGGTGTAAATATGTTTTCGTGACAGTAAGCAGTGGGTACATGCAGGTAACGGACATGTACAACTCGCAGTACACTTTGAACTCCCTTCTTTGGCAATCCTGCTGATGTCACCCACCTACGAATACACCTTTGGGACTGCTGTAACCCAGTAATCTCCATGGCGTGTGCTGTAGTGTGATAAACTAGTTTGGTAGGTGTGCTAATCCCAGACAGGTCAACTGCGTGTGTGTGTGTGTGTGTGTGTGTGTGTGTGTGTGTGTGTGTGTGTGTGTGTGTGTGTGTGTGTCTGTCTGCCTGTGAAAGAAACCATGCTTTTAGAGTATGCACACTCTTTACAATTCACATGACCACCGTTGGCAATCCTGCTGATGTCACCCACCTAGAAATACACCTCTGGGACTACTATAACCCAGTATTCTCCGTAGCGCATGCTATAATTTCATACTGCTGTAGTGTGATAAATTTGTTAGGTAAAGGCCAAGTGTGTGTCTCTGTCTGCCTGAGACAAGCACAATGTGTTTTAGTGTATGCACACTATTTACAAGTCACATAACCACCTTTGGCAATCCTGCTGTTGTCACCCACCTAGTAATACACCTCTGGAAATGCTGTAACCCAGTAATCTCTGTAGTGCGTGCTGTAACTATGTAATGCTGTAGTGTGATACACTAGTTAGGTAGGGATTCTATTCCAAAACATGCAGGTGTGTGTTTGACTGTTAAAGCCTGTGTGGAGGTGGCTGTGAGTGTCTAACCACTAGACTTGTTGGGGAGCATATTTTGTAGTTTTCCTATAAGGTGTCCATAGTATATGTCACAATGTCTACCTCACAAGGTGTACAGATGTCAGTCAGCCAAGGGACTGTGTTGGCAAGCCATACCCCTACATCTGGCAAAAGGCCTGCAGAACAAAGTATGCAACCCTTCTATTACCCGGAATACATTCTGAACCCATGTGTCATACACAAACACACTTGCCTAGAATATACCGCTATGTTGCTAGTACCCTGCACATTGATGACAGATAGTAGGAATGGTGTGTTTGCAGTGGGCTGCAGAGGGCATGGCACCCTGTACAGCAGTACAATAGGCACATAATTGTGGACAATGTGCCTTCAGTATGTTCCCCATTGGATGCCTGCAACATATGTGGTGCCATCAAATGTGATCCACAGAGGCCATATAATGCCTTACACATGTGCCCTGTACGGACCAATGCGACTGACTCCAGGGAATACCTGCATCATGCTATCAATGCAGGTGCAGGGTCAACCTGCTGTCTATAAGCAGGTCCTGCCACACCAGGCCAGTATTTGCATATCAGAGGATAACAGTCTGTGTACACAACATGTGCCAGCCAAACACCTGTACATGTCACAGTACATTATTGTGGGATGTGCACATCTCAGGCAATGTCCATGTCAAGGACTATCAAACACACACATGGCATGCATTGCAAAGCTATAGCCATACACAATGGTAACCAGGATGTCAGGACAGTTTATACAATACCCATCTGTGGAATTCTTGGCATACAACTACAGAACCAACAAAGCGTTCAGTCTACAAATAACTGCCGAATGGACTGCTGCAAGAACGCTAGTCCACGAACTCCTGAGGCGATGAAGCCACTCTATATTAGAACAGCCAACAAAAACAAAGTGGCACATGAAGCATACAAAATCTCCTTTTAATGTTCAAATTCCACAGTTTGGTATAATAGTTAAGTGCTTTCACCCACTGAATGTGGGCTTCATCAGAACACCTGATGACATCTCTACTATGGTTTAAATACTTCTTTTTGGCAACAACTAAATACTACAGGTTTTCTTAAAGTGATCAGTGCACCAAAAAATTAGCATATAATATAAAATGTCTCTGTGTAGATATTGTTACATCCTAGTATGAAAATGCACTGGTATACAAGAATGCATAAAATGTAAAAACTTAAAAATGTTAAAATATTAAATACAAAATGTAAAATATAAAGTATAAAATATAAAATATGCAGCACAACACACTACATCAATGTGCATACTGTGAATAAACCTTCAACTATTCACATATTTGAAAATGCTCATATACCAAATCTAAATACATATACAAATACAATGTCATTCTTTACATTAGGAAATTCAAGCACTGCTATTTCCACTGTTATAAATATTCCTTAACTAATAGAACATTACAAAAATACATTACAAAATTGAACATTACAAAAAAGGAATTATTGCACAGGAATATTGCTATCACACTGATGTAATTTTTTATATGTAATAACAATATTCAATAATTAAATCTACCAATACTCTATTATGTATGCATTATCTGCTTCCTTACTAATGAAGGTTTTATAGATATATGGTCATTGAGGCCCGGTGGTGTCGATGCATCAGTAAATAATTGCCACTATACCCATCACAATACCCATCTGTGTGATACATTGCAGACACTACACCCCTGTACCACACTGAACACCATTGTCGGGTGGCGTGATGCCAAGGATTACCTCTGACCCAGCCTTGTACATCCATCTTGCACAGCCAACCACTACACACCCATGAAGCAATGCACACATGCATGCCAGTACTGGCACCTTGTGCCTGCATGTGGGGTATGATGCTTCCAACCACAGTCACTCTCAGTATAACTGCCATTGGCATACCGACAGATGCCAAACACCTTCACATGCCCTAGCCCATAGAACCTCTGGATATTCCCGGTGGTGCATGTAGTACCTGTGGCATTGCTGCAGTGTGGCAAACTAAGTAGTTTGGAAGTGTATGTGTGGGCCTGGCAAAGAGTGTCAATGTGAGTCCATTAGAGAGTGTGGTTGTGTTGACAATGACATCCATTCATGTGGACAGCCATATGTGCTAAACCTAATGTATGTCTACTATATCTCTGTTGCAGATGTCACTCACCAGCACACATATATGTTCTTACAGCACACAAACATGTTAGCTTTGTGGCACATGGAGTGACTGCATGCACTTGTAATAGGAATGGCTAGTCAGTCAGGGGTTTTAACCCCCGTAGTGGTGGGTGTGTGACAGATGATGCTTACGTTTTAGTCTCCAAGCCCTTCTCTGATGTACTTTGCCTCTGTCTGTCCCTCCCACACACTCTCTGTGTGGATGTGGAGTTGTACACCTGCTCAGCAGCAGCTTGTGTTTTATAAGTGATGGTCATGATCAGGTGATGGCCTCTGCACCTATTGCAGTCCTCCTCTAGCAGATTGCATGTGGAACAGCTGTGGTGATTTTCCCATAGCCAACCGCATGGAAACACAGTGCAATATGTAGGAACATCATGTTGGTGTTTGCCCATGACAGTCGCTGTGAGTGGAACCTGGATCTGGTGTTTGGCAAATGGCATCACAGATGATATCTGGATATTCCTCAAACAACATACACAGTGGAAAATAGCCTAAAGAAAGGAGGGTGATGTGCCAGACAGGGCTACAGCATGTAAGTGTAGCTATGCTTCATTGAGACTACTGTCAGTTTAACAAGTTGTGTGTGGTAATGGCTATTCTGCATGTTTTAAAACTGACAAGACAGTGCTCTGTTTGTGACGGAACCCCCATCTGTAGGGCCATCTGTGGACTGGTCAGTGTGTGGAACCATTTGTTTCCCATGTTACTCATGGAACACATACCTGTGACCTGCAGAAGCATAGTGTGAGGATTGCAGTCAGTACATGGTGATAGTGATGAGAGTTACTGCCATTGCATCCCTGATTGGACATATGTCACGTGAAACAGTGGTATGACAGTCACTGTCTGAGGTCCTCACAGTGACATGCCAATAATGGACCACTGCTCATAGCTACAGTCACAAGTCTTCTACACTTTGTACAGATGTCATGCAGTATATATGCATGTGTTGTGCTCCCTCTGAAAATGTGTGCCATCTGTTGTGTTGGATTGATGGTCATATCTATGCATGCTGTTAAAAGTAATCCTGAATGCTGTTGACTATTACTAAGCTATATCTGCGTTAAAACTGCAACACCATAGGCTGTATGGGTTTGGAGGTCCCGGCAGAACCTCCTGTCCCACTTCAGCTGGCCATGGCACCAGGAACCAGCACATCTGGGGCCCAGCCTTGGACCTCCACTTCTATTGGCTCTGCACCACCTTCTGGTGGAACTGCCACTGAGGATGGGGCTTGTCCGCCTAGGGAGCAGGTCCAGACATGAACTTATCCACTGTCATACAGTCCCGGAAGTGGTGCGTAGGGGGCTCAATAAGGGGTTTTGAGGCTAGATATGCCAGCTCAAGGGCAGAGTGTCACATTTAGAGGGTGAGCCTGTCCCTCCTAGACATCCCCCAGCACAGCCACCTTTGCGGCTTTTTTTGGTGCAGTGGTGGCAGCCCATGACTGGGGTGCTCCGTCAAACTGTTTTTATCTGGGGACTCATGGGCTTGTGACTGCCGAACACCCCTCTCTGTCCAATGCGTATCCCCGCACATGTGTCATATACTGACCATGTATGCTGTCTTGTCTGTCATCCTACCCAACCTATCCTCCAAGAGCATACCTAATCTGCTTCCCCCACATCCCACTCTCACCCTATAGAAACAAAAGCCCAATCTGTTCCTAGAACAACATTTGCCCCATACATAGCTGTACACTTCACACGTGTCCACTGGACACATGTAACCTTTTTAATTTGCATCACAACATACTTCAGTTGTCCTCACCCTTGTCTCTCAGGCACATGATCCTGGTATACACATGACTTCTAAAGGTTCTAGGTACATGTGATGCAGATGACCCCATTGTACACACGACTCCACTGGTCCCTCTATGGTTACCCCATTTACCTTTTTCATGATGATGATATCGCACACAGCACCTTGCAAGAGTCCTGTTCTCACATAATGATTGGACAGGAACTGTTGTGTTAATGTAAATAAAATGCACAGAGTGATGTATTTGGCCAATGTACAAATGTTTGCGTGTATTAATGACACATGTCTGTCTGAGGGAGTCATGATATTACATAGGACAACATCTCTACATAATACAGGCATTGCTGGTGTTTCCCTTTTCATTCCTTTTTAATGCTTTGTTGTCACATGGGATGTTCTTGATATATCTACATATATATGTATGTATCTATATCTGGACATAAACACACACACACACATATACATCTACATGATGGAATACATTTCCTATATTGTTGAATGACTGTGCTGGATGATATGTTTGTGATAACATCCAATGTTTGTATATCTGCCATGGCTTAATGGTAAATCGCATTGGCTGTGGTGTGCAGGGTCCTGGTTTCGACCCTTGCAGAAGCCATTTATTTTGTTGCTGGGCAGAACAAGGCTGTTGGATCCAGAGTGATTAAGGCACATTAAAGCAGTTGTGAGAGGGTGTGCGTGGGTTTGTGCGGAGCTAAGCAATGCTAACCTCTGGTTACAGTTTCTTACACTCAATTAGCCTCTACATTGCTTCAACAGTGTGTCAACTGTACGGAATCCGCTGCCTGCACAGAGTTTGATTCATATTATTGGTGTGTTCCTCTTACAATCTGCACCTATCTGGCTAATACATGGGAACAGACACTCTTCAATACAAACAAGTAACTGGGTTTTGGAACCCACATCCTTTAGCCGAGTCATGCTGCTGCATACCTATTATTCTGCCATCTTTCTAAGGTTGCATGTGGAATATGTGCTTTCTGTCCCTATCAGACCTCTCAAATGATTGGGGACAAATATCAACTGAATCAGGGACAAGTCATGACAACATCAGAGACACATTTAAAATAGTAGTGTTATTAACCTGACACATTGACAGACTCAGAGCATATGAATTAATACACATTTCCTGAGGTAAATGATGTTTATAACTCTTAATTGTCGTCATTATTCATTATGTGTAATTCACCACTTTTCCTCCAAAAGTCACTAGTTTTAGGAGGGATTAAGAGGGACAGAGTTAGAATTTGAGTCAAAATCAGGGACAGTTCAGAGGTATGGTCCCTGTTTGTTCCCTCAATGGTTTATGGCCTGTCCAGTGGATTTGCTCTTATGGGTTGAGAGGTATAGTTGTAAGCTATGCCCATTTCGGAATATTACTTACATCCTTGGGACGGTCCTAATATGACTGCACCAGCCAACAACTGCACGCCTAGGTCCATAATTGCATACCCATAGTTCCTCCACCTGCCCCTCCTCTACAGCACTCATCCTTACTGTGGGTGCAGGTGGGGTATAAACACACCACTACACACTGCCCACTCTCCTCGTGTCGGGACACATGTCGTACGTTGCGTTGACCCATGGGTTATCAGGCTTACACAGCCTACTGGTCCATGTATGTCTACAGCCTGGTTTGATGAATCATAACAGGGAATGACTCCTATGATCAGTAATTTTTAGGTGTCCCACAAGGGTCGTTGATGTCTTTGTTTCAAGATTAGACCTGGCAGATCTCTCCACTGGTAGTATCTTGCCGGTGGTCTGGGAAGCAGTGGTGTGTTTACTTTTATTGTGTGTCTGTATGTCTCACTGGCCTAGCGGGGGGGGGGGGTTGATGCTACATGTCACACTTTTGTTTATTGGACCCCTCACCCCCATATGTACGGCCGGTGAACATATGTAATTCGTAACTGCTGTATCATATCCTAGCTATATACATATATGTATTTACAGTCACATATATATATATATATATATATATATATATATATATATATATATATGTGTATATATATATATATATATATATATATATATATATATATATATATATATATATATATATATATATATATATATATATACATTACTATATACAGATATATCTGTATATGTATGCATACATGTATATATTTATATATTGCTGTCTATATATATATATATATATATATATATATATATATATATATATATATCTAACAACATATGGGTCTACTTAATAAAACCAAAAAACCCCCCCCCAAAAAAACAACACTGCAACGGCAAGGATCCACACCTCGAAAAAATTACACACGATTGAGCGCTTTCTTCCCTACAAACAGGGATTTCATCAGAATCTACATCCATTCCCATTTTCCCCTATAAATACTTAAATTAAATCATGATGTCACATGTTGCAAAATTGATAGGTTGGATTTAAAGTGCAAGGTGCTTTAAAATCATATTAAAAAACGTATATGTGTACACACTTAAACAAAAACTTATAAACACAAATACACTAATATTAATTTCATATATTCCCATAAAAACATTCACTTTCATTTTGTAAATTCCACTTTTTTATTTAATATAGGCTTTATGGAAATAATTTCATTTAGACCCGGGGGTAGGCTTGCTTGTAATCTTATCTGCCATTTAGTTTCTCTTTCTTCTATATATGTTCTCTAGTCCCCACCCCTTGGATTTTTTAATACTTTTTCTAAAATTATAAATCTAAAATCTTTACAGCCCTGAGAGCTACTAATATGCCTGTATAGGGCATTATTAGAATTGTGTGTATTTATGGTATATGTGTTCGTATATTCTGTCTTTCAGCTTTCCCTCTGTTTTGCCTATATAGAAACTAGGGCAGGATTCACACATAGCCAGATAAATAACTCTAGTAGTTTGGCAATTCTCTCTTTCTGGTTTCACCACATTTTGTAAGTAATTGTTAATTTTTATATTTTGTTCTGTACATATAAACTTACATTGTGGACAATTGCCACATTTTGTGGTCCCGTATCTATAGTTCAACTTAACAGACATTTCAAAATTCTTTTTCAAATTTGGACCAACTTTATATACAAAATTGGGTTTATTTCCTCATATATTCCACAGCTTGGGGTTGTTTCTCAAGATGGCCCAATTCTTTGTTATGATTTTTTCTACCTCCCTTGCATAACCTCCAAATGGGACTATCATAGCTCTTTCATAGTTCTTATTGTTGTTTTCTATTTTATTTATTCCACTTTCTTCTCTAAAAACAAAAGTGTTACCTAAAAGTGGCTTGTATTTTTTACCCCATTCTTCTTGTATGTATTCCACATATTTATTTATTATTTTTACCGGGTAACCTCTCTCTTGGAACATTTGGGCTACTTTTCTTAATTCTTCTTGTAAATCTTCCTTTTTTGAGGTCATCCGTGCCACCCTAATTAATTGTCCCTTGACAATACTGTGCTTTTGTCTAACTGGGTGATCACTGGAATATTGCAAATAGGAGTTGTTGAAGGATGGTTTCTTATATATCTTAGATTTAAAATATTGTATGTCCTTTTCTATGTATGTATCTAAATAATTTATTCCTTTTGTATTGTATACATACGTAAACTTTAAGAATCCTGTACTGCTGTTGAGATGCTTAAGCAGATCCTTAATAATATTTTCAGGGCCTTTCCATAAGATAAATATGTCATCCAAAAATCTAACTTAAAGTTTCATATATTGAAAAAAGTCACTGTTGAATACATGATTTTGCTCCCAATGTAACAGCACAAGATTAGCAAATACTGGTGCGCAGGAAGCACCCATTGCAACGCCCCTATGCTGCCTGTAGTATTCTCCATCAAACATAATATATATCTAACAACATATGGGTCTAAGGGTGTCTGCATATGTATATATCTATATGTGGGTATGTATATGTATTCTGTCTCTGTATGTATACTTTTGTACTACGGAGAGGGAGAGATTTATCTCAGTGTCACTATGGGTAGATATACACACACATACCTCTACATATATACATCTACATCTGGTTATTCTGTTCCTTGCCATATAGATTACACTTTACTGCAGTGGAACTCATAGTGGGTGTGGCTGCTCATTGGGCGATGCCTCTGCCCAGTGAACACATTTGCTTACATCCTTGGGGCTGTCCATATAGGCCCACATTAGCCAACACCTGCGCACCTAGACACATAACTAGCTACCCATAGTCCCCCACCCGCACCTCCTCTACAGCACCCATCCTTACACTGGGTCCTGGTCAGTTCTGAACACACCACTACATGCTGCCCACTCTCCACTTCACGGGACCCATGTCATACAATTGTCTTAACCCATGGGTCATCAGGCTTTCCCACCCTTGTATTCCGGGATTGTACACACCCCAGCCAGAATGTTCGGCGTACCACCTTCTTTTGGTCTTGTCAATTTTTGGGGTATCCTGCAAGGGGCGCTCCTGTCTGTGTTCCAAGATTAGATTTCACGGGTGCACTGTGTACCCCCTCAGCTGTATCCTGCCTGTGGTCTGGGGAGCAGTGGACTACTTACATTGTTTGCGAGTTTGTGTGTATGTTTCCCGTGTCAGCCTGGGGGGGGTGGAAGGTCATGCTACATGTTTCATGTTTCTTGCTTGGGCCCTTCACTTTCATTGGCATAACCTGTGAACATATGTCATTCTTATGTGCTGTTTCCTATCATAGTTGTATATCTGTGTATATCTATGCACACACACAGACACACATACACACACACACACACACACACACACACACACACACACACACACACACACACACACACACATATATATATATATATATATATATATACATATATGTATATATATACGTATATGTCTGCAACTATATATATATATATATATATATATATATATATATATATATATATATATCAGTTTGTCTGTAAAGCAATGCATACCCCGCCCAAATGCACTTACACACGCTTACTGGTGTTTATATATGCTTAAACCTGCTTACTAGTGCCTTATTCATTATGCAACTGACACTTCGCTCCAGTTCACTTTTAATTGTTATTTTGCAGGTTATACAGTGGACAGATGTTGAAATATGTTCATGTACAGATTACTGATGGTAAATGGTATGTGATGCAGTGGGATTCAGAACAGGAATGTTTGTTCGTTAGGCTGTTGCTCTAACCAATACACTATTGCTGTACTGCTTCATTTGCATATATACCCATGACTCCTGGTTCCCCAAATACCCACCCCAATGCCTCATTAACACTGCAGTCATCTATTCTCCAGTTGGATTCGTGGTGTATCCACACCACTACACATTGGCCACTCCCTACTTCTGTACACCCATCCCATTGGTTGACTCACTCCACATATCCTCAGAACTCTCAAACTTTTAGTCCACAAACATTAGTGACATGAGCAACCAAAAGGACACTATTCACAATTTTTGAGTTGTCCCACATGGGGCACTCATGCCTTTATGTCAAGATTAGACTCTATGATCATCCAAAAACTAAAATACTCCACAAATGGAATTGAAGAATAAAGGCTCAAACCAAAAGTTATTAAATGTAAGCGCTTTAATTTACTAAAGTACAGCAAACTTCTTCACACAAACAGTTGGATACAATAAACAGTTTAAATACTGTGCATGTGTGACATCATCAAGCACATTGGACAAAACCTGCCCATATTTAAACTAACAACAGCCAAAAAGTGAAACATAACAAATAAATAAATCTCATCAAGTACATTAAACTCATCAGCTAATCAAAATTATTTCTCACTAAAAACAGTGTCATACTCAAATTAAATTACATATAATTATAATAATTAAAATGTATATCAAAAATATATTATATTAAAAATATATACATACACTCATATATACACACATGCACACAGCATTTTAAACCACCAAACAAGGAACATCAAGAATCGAAGAATAAATATAGGGAATGTACTTTCAAAAATAAATGCATCATCTCAGCAAGGATATTAATTTAAGCATACACTTAATAGATAAGCTATAATTTAGCCCTGGGAGTGTATGGGCATTAAGCCTAAGCTGCCAGGCTAATTCTTTTCCCTCAAGTCTTAGAGATGTTGGGCCCCCCGCTATCATTATCTATTACCCTGCCGGTGGCTATAAACAGGAATTCATGGGTGGGGTTCAAACTCACATGTCTAACCAAAGCATTATTCTAAATTCATCTTATTATTATTGTAAATATGTTCATAAATCCTAAGCTTCAAGGGTCTGTCCATCTTTCCAATGTAAAAAGACAGGAAAGACTTAAACACACTCAGATAAATTACCCCCTTTGACTCACAATTAAATTTCCCTTTTACTGAGAATTATGGTTTTGTATTGTAAAGGTGTTACTGGTGCTAATGTATTTGCACAACCGACAATGCCCACATTTTGACATACCATAATAAGGGGAGTGGGTGTATGATGTACAATTCTCAAGTATTGCTTTCAGGTTCCCCCCCTCCTAAAAACCACTGTTGGTGTATCACCAACTTTATCTCGAATGGATGTGTCCTCATAAAGGAAGCACCAGTTTTTCATCAAAATATTCCTCAATAAAGGTGCATCAAATGAAAAGGTTGTAACAAATCCAATCATATTAACCCTAAGGGTTTGCGGTTGTCGGGGTTCATTATCAATTGTTGTACAGGTTGATTCCACCATAAGGTCCTGCTCAACAATAAGCAGCAAACAATCATCTTCCTGTATGGGAACCAATTCCTGTCCAGTTGTGCTCCCCATCAGCCTATCTCCAATCACCTGTTCACACTCACCTAGACCAAAAAATAGTGGTTTGAATGTCCCATCAATTCTTTTATGGTGAACTTCACCGATTAACTGACCCACTAAACTCAAAGGGTAACCCCTCTTAAGGAACATTTCCCTCAATAAGTTACATTCCTCCAAGAAGTCGGAATCAAGGGTCACCATCCTTGCTGCCCTGACAAGCTGCCCTTTGATGACTGCTCTCTTCTGATGATAAGGGTGAGAACTTGTGTAATGGAGGAAGTCATTCGAATATGTGAGTTTCCTAAAAATCTTGGATGCACATCTCTTATTGACCCTACCCTGGTCAACTCAACATCCAGGTATGCTATTTTTTCTCCTGAAAGTCACAAGTGAATTCCAAAAAGCAGGTGGACCCTGAGATATAATGTACAAAATCCAATGCCATGAATTCATCACCTTTCCACAGGATGAAGATGTCATCCAAATAGCGGGTGTACCACAAGGCTCTTCGTTGGAAAACAACATCCTTAAATAAAAAAGTTTTTCTCCCAGTGGGCCATTGCAATATTTTCAAAAGGTGGCTCCAGAGGGCGAGCCCATGGCCACACCCATGTTATGCAAGTAATATTCTTTATTAAAGATAAATAAGTTGTTACTTAATACTAAATTCAATAGATAGTCAATAAGATTTATAGTCAACCCATCCATGCCTTTATCCAACAAAAAGTCCCTTACCCAATTCAATCCTAAATCTTGGGGAATAGATGTAGATAAATCCCGGACGTCAATTGTTAAAAAATTAACCTTATTGTCGTACGGTAACTTATTAATGGCTTCCAAAAATGCCGAAGAATCTTTACAAATATGAGACTCTGTTAATAATACTTGCTTCAATTTAGAATCAACAACTTTGGCACACCCATAAGTAATGGATTGCCTCCCATCCACACTTGGTTGTAGTGGAGGGTTAACCAAATCTTTATGGATTTTTGGCAATCCAAAAATGACATGCACAACTGGGCAAGTGATGTTCAGGTAGTTATGCAAATTAATGTCAACTGAACCGTCAATGAACAAATCATTAATAAACCCTCTAATTCGCTGGTAGGCTCCATTAATTTAATTTCTGGAGACTTTATCATATGCTTCACTAGACAATGAGAGACACATTCTCCTAACATAATCATCGTTGTTCATACAAATGAAGCCTCCTCCCTTGTTGGGTTTTATGATACGAATACCAGCAAATTTCAAGTCCATTAATGCTTCCTTTTCATGGGCAGATAGATTATCAACATGTCGGTAATGAACCAATTTATTATTCGAGAGACCTAATGTTATTCTCACACACCTTCTCAAATAATAGGATAGACGTCTGTAATGGAGGGTTAAATATACTAGCAATCCTAAAATCAGACACCAAACTGTTAGAGTTACCCAATAAAACATACAAATTAAGCTTCCTCGTGTAACATTTCAAATCCATCAGTATCATTACCAAGTCACTCCGCTTACTCGGTACAAAAGTAAGGCCTTTAGCTAAGGTCTCAATCAAATTGACTGATGGTTCAAAATCAGAACAATTGAATATCTTAAAGACGCCAGTGTTGTTATAAAGAGTTTGCACTGTCTTGGGGCACTCAGTGGGCCCTTCACATATGTTATACTCAGTTAGCCCTTCACATATATTGGGCTCAGTATTAACTATCTCCTCCTCCGTCTGTTCTGTTGTTTCTTCTTCCAACGCTGTTGTTGGAAACCACCCTGTTGGTAAGCTGGTTTGTTCCCATTGACCCCCCGCAAATCCTGGAAGTTATTCGAATTGTTGCCTGCATCCACGGTGTTAGTAGAACCATTATGGCCCCACTGGTTAGTGATTCTCTCGCTCCTTCTAACACTTGGCCCTTCAGGTTCAGTGTTATTATCAAAAGCAACAGTACCAATAGTACCATTAGTATTGGCGGTATTAATCACATTTACCCCCAACCCATTCTCAACCCGTATGTTTGTCTGCACATTAATTGGAGGCAAGGGGTAAGCAAGCCCATGCTCATAGTCGTGTTTGCCCCTATTAAGTTTTTTGATTTCGGTCTCTTTAATTCTCACCAAAGCATTTTCGATACTAGAAAAAATACGAGTGAAATCATACTTGTAAAGTGAAAATTCAGTGTCCGCCTGGATGTCCCCATCCAAACGAGTTAAGTCGACTTTAAGGGCCTCAGTCTGCGAACTGTAATCTTTAACCAAAATTTCTAGAAATTCGCAGCCCTGTCGATTGAACAACTTCAATAATTCCACATGCTGTGTGGAATTAGGTATCAAACCAGTGGGGTAGCACCATTGACTTAAACCTTTTGGGACTGTTGTCAGTTGAGACATTCCCTAAGATATTCTATTTCCACCTGAAGCTTTTTAAACTTGAACAGCTTCTTGTTAAAAAGTTTTAAGTTCTCGACAATAAGGTTCTGATTCTGTACAGAGGCATTAGTCAAACCATCCAGTGCCACATTGCTAAGCCCCTTCAAAATAGGTTATTTTAACCAGTCATTCAAATTAGGAACAAAATTATTAGTACTTACAGTTCCTTGAAATACATTCACAAGTTGGCAGTTTTCATTCCTGGTAGTATTCGTAAGGATATCCTGGCTGGCAACACCACTTGAACCAGCTGAAGAGATGGACACAGGAATACTCGTCCTTTGATCTTGCGATCCAGAAGGTTGCACCAACAAAGTATCCCCCATTGATTGAGTTGAATTTACATGTATTTGTCTGTATAAATCATTAACACGTTGTGTAAGGTTCTGGATAAGGGCCGTAAGCATTCCAAGTTTGTTAGACCTCTGTATATTGGTTGAGCTCTCACCAGAAAAAAAGCACTTGCGATTCAGAAGCCACTTCTTTCTCCATACTAAACCAAACTCAAAAAGAACATCCAAAAACTAACATACTCCACAAACAGAATTGAAGAATAAAGGCTCAAACCACAAGTTATTAAATGTAAGTGCTTTCGTTTACTAAAGTACAGCAAACTTCTTCACACAAACAGTTGGATACAATAAATAGTTTAAATACTGTGCAAGTGTGACATCATCACACACATTCTACAAAACCAGCCCACATTTAAACTAACAACAGCCAAAAAGTGAAACATCACAAATAAATAAATCTCATCAAGTACATTAAACTTATCAGCTAATCAAAATTATTTCTCACTAAAAACAGTGTCATACTCAAATTAAATTAAATGATAGAAGGAGCAAGAGAATTGCTAACCAGCGGAGACATAATGGTTCTACTAACACCATGGATGCAGGCAACAATTCTAATAACCTCCAGGATTTTCAAGTGGGTCATTGGGAACAAACCAGCTTACCAACAGGGTGGTTTCCAACAACAGCGTTGGAAAAAGAAACAACAGAACAGACGGAGGAGGAGATAGTTAATACTGAGCCCAATATATGTGAAGGGCTAACTGAGTATAACATATGTGAAGGGCCCACTGAGTGCCCCAACACAGTGTGAACTCTTTATAACAACACTGGTGAGTTTAAGATATTCAATTATTCAGATTTTGAACCATCAGTCAGTTTGATTGAGACCTTAGCTAAAGGCCTTACTTTTGTACTGAGTAAGCAGAGTGACTTGGTAAAGACACTAATGGATTTGAAATGTTACACTAGGAAACTTAATTTGAATGTTTTATTGGGTAACTCTAACAGTTTGGTGTCTGATTTTAGGATTGGTAGTATATTTAACCCTCCATTATAGACGTCTATACTATTATTTGAGAAGGTGTGTAAGAATGACATTAGGTCTCTCTTGAATAATAAATTGGTTCATTAGCGACACATTGATAATCTATCTGCCCCTGAAAGGGAAGCATTAACGGACTTGAAATTTGCTGGTATTCATATCATAAAACCAGACAAGGGAGGAGGCTTAATTTTTATGAACAATATTGGTTATGTTAGGAGAATGTTTCTCTTATTGTCTAGTGAAGCATGAAATCAATGGAGCCTACCAGTGAATTAGAGGGATTATTAATGATTTGTTCATTGACGGTTCAGTCGACATTAATTTGTATAACAACCTGAACATCACTTGCCCAGTTCTGCCTGTCATTTTTGGATTGCCAAAAATCCATAAAGATTTGGTTAACCCTACACTATGACCAATTGTGGATGGGAGGAAATTCATTACTTATGGGTGTGCCAGATATGTTGATTCTAAATTGAAGCAAGTATTATTAACAGTGTCTCATATTTGTAAAGATTATTGGGCATTTTTAGAAGCCATTAATAAGTTACCATATGACAATGAGGTTAATTTTTTAACAATTGACGTCCGGGATTTATATATATCTATTCCCCAAGATTTAGGACGGAATTGGGTAAGGGACTTTTTGTTGGATAAAGGCATGGATGGGTTGACTATAAATTTTATAGACTATCTATTGGATTTAGTATTAAGTAACAACTTCTTTATCTTTAATAAAGAATATTACTTACAGAAGATGGGTGTCGCCATGGGCTCACCCTGTGGAGCCACCTTTTTAAAATATTGTAATGGCCCACTGGGAGAAAAACTTTTTATTTAAGGATGTTGTTTTACAATGAAGAGCCTTGTGGTACACCTGCTATTTGGATGACATCTTCATCATGTAGAAAGGTGATGAATTCATGGCACTGGATTTTGTACATTATATCTCAGGGTCCACTAGCTTTTTGGAATTCACTTGTGACTTTCAGGAAGAAAAAATAGCATACGTGGATGTTGAGTTGACCAGGGATAGGGTCAATAAGAGATTAACATCCAAGATTTTTAGGAAACCCACATATTCAAATACCTTTCTCCATTACACAAGTTTCCACCCTTATCATCAGAAAAGAGCAGTCATCAAAGGGCAGCTTGTCAGGGCAGCAAGGATGGTGACCTTTGGTTCCGACTTCTTGGAGGAATGTAACTTATTGAGGGAAATGTTCCTTAAGAGGGGTTACCCTTTGAGATTAGTGGGTCAGTTAATCAGTAAAGTTCACCATAAATGAATTGATGGGGCATTCAAACCACTTTTGGTTGGTCTAGGTGAGTGTGAACATGTGATTGGTGATAGGCCGATGGGGAACACAATTGGACAGGAATTGGTTCCCATACAGGAAGATAATTGTTTGCCACTTATTGTTGAGCAGGACCTTATGGTGGAATTAACCTGTACAACAATTGATAATGAACTCCTACAACTACAAACCCTTAGGGTTAATATGACTGGATTTGTTACAACTTTTTCACATGATGCACATTTATTGAGGGATATTATGATGAAAAATTGGTGCTTCCTTTATGAGGACACATCCATTCGAGATAAAGTGGGTGATACACCAACAATGGTTTTTAGGAGGGGGTGGAACCTGAAAGCAATACTTGAGAGTTGTACATCATGCACCCACTCCCCTTATTATGATATGTCAAAATGTGGGCATTGTCGTTCGTGCAAATACATTAGCACCAGTAACACCTTTACAATATGAAACCATTGTTTCCCAGTAAAAGGGAAATTTAATTGTGAGTCAAAGGGGGTCGTTTATCTGAGTATGTTTAAGCCTTGTCTGTCTGTCTTTTTACATTGGAAAGACGGAATGATCCTTGAAGCTTAGGATTTATGAACATGTTTATAATATTAATAAGATGAATTTAGAATAATGCTTTGGTTAGACATGTGAGTTTGAACCCCACCCATGAATTCCTGTTTTTAGCCATCGACAGGGTAATTGATAATGATAGCGGGGGGCCCAACATCTCTAAGACTTGAGGGAAAAGAATTAGCCTGGCAGCTTAGGCTTAATGCCCATACACTCCCAGGGCTAAATGATAGCTTATCTATTAAGTGTATGCTTAAATTAATATCCTTGCTGAGATGATGTATTTATTTTTGAAAGTACATTCCCTATATTTATTCATTGATTCTTGATGTTCCTTGTTTGGTGGTTTAAAATGTTGTGTGCATGCATGTATATATGAGTGTGTGTATATATTTTTAATATAATATAATATATTTTTGATATACAATTTTAATTATTATAATTATATGTAATTTTATTTGAGTTTGACACTTTTTAGTCAGAAATAATTTTGATTAACTGATGAGTTTAATGCACTTGATGGAATTTATGTATTTGTGATGTTTCACTTTTTGTCTGTTGTTAGTTTAAATGAGGGCAGGTTTTGTCCAGTGTGTGTGATGATGCCACACTTGTACAGTATTTAAACTGTTTATTGTATCCAACTGTTTGTGTGAAGAAGTTTGCTGTACTTTAATAAACGAAAGTGCTTACATTTAATAACTTGTGGTTTGAGCCTTTATTCTTCAATTCCATTTGTGGAAGATTAGACTCTATACTTCATTACATCCTTACTCCCATTAACATGACACTACAATAAATTAATAAGTATCACTATGTGGTAATGCACAAGTTTCACATGAGAGCCTAATTATGTACGTGTTTGGCATATTTCTTTTACAAATAGACCGGTTTAGTAATTGGCGTTGCCGTAGCAGGCAGATCACAGGAATGATTCCATGCATGAGAAAGTCCTCACATTTGATTTTTTCTGCACAGCACTGACTTCGGACATTGTACACACTTCTGCGTTTTAGCAGTTTCGTCCATTCCCTCTTATGCACAACCTATTATTCTATCTACTGTTGAGGTTTGTAAGGGCACATTCATGTTATTTATGTCTGCAAATGGAATGAATGTGTTACAGAGAATGTACTTCTACATATAGATGTCTGCATGTGTGTATGCATATATACTTATAATGAACTCACTGACCTCCATGATGCAGTCCAGTCAGAACCAGCCCATCCAACCCTGGCATGCCTGGATCCATAATTTCATACCCATAGTTCCTCCACCCCACCAGAGTTCAACATACAGGCATATCATCTATTGTCCAGTTGCTATCGCAGCCATGACAGACCTCCACACATTGCCCTCTCCTGAGCACTAGGGGCCCTACACATATCTTGTCCCAACCCATGTATTCTCAGGCTCTTCCACCATTTAGTCCTTGAACATACCTGCCCTTGCTTGTGTAATAGCCGGATGGCCAAACATTCTATCAATTTTTGGGTAGTCCCACCAGGGACTACTCTCTGATTGTAAAGTAGACTTAGCAGATCAACAATGTTACTCCAACTGGTAATATCCAGCCTGTGGTGTGAGTAGCAGTGCTTTGCTCACTCCTGCCCAGCTTGACAGCGCTATACAATACTGGGGTTGCTGTTGATTCCCTTCTCATTCCTTTTGTATGATTTATTGTTACGTCGTTCATTCTTCATATATATATATATATATATATATATATATATATATATATATATATATATCTGTATATATATGCATATAATATATATATGTGTGTGTGTGTGTGTGTGTGTGTACATATATATTTATATATATATATATATATATATATATATATATATATATATATATTATATATCTGTACATACTTATATGCATTTCCTATGCTGGGCACTGCTTAGACCTGCGCAAGCACACTCAGACTTGCTTACTGGCACTTATATATGTTTACTGCTGCTTATTTGTGCTTACACCTGCTTACTAGTGCCTTATTCATTATGACAGTGCCACTTTGAATGACATTTAGTTAAATATCTCATGTGATACTCTTATGTCATTTTTACAGCAAAACAACATTCATTCCACATGATATGTGCTATTGGTGGGCTCGAACCGTGAATGCCTGTTCATTAGGCAGATGCTCTAAACACTACAGTATTGATGTTTCCATTGATTCCGCATGTTTTTCTCTATTTGAATGATTTTGATGTGTAAGCTACTCTTGGTGGAGGGCAGCAACATGCAGACACGCTGCGCTTTGCTTACACCTTTGATATTGCAGCAATTCAAATCTATAATAGGGACACGGGGAATCTAATTGTGAAAGTTCTAGGGACAGGGCTCAACATTCCATTACGTGCTTGTTTGTTTACTACTTTGATTTTATTTCACTGTTCTTGGACACTCTTGTATGCTTAGCATACATTTCGGTATCCACGGACACTGAATTACTGACTTACTATTTGAGGCGGGCTCTACTAGTAAGCATAGTAGGTTGTGCAACTATCGGGGCATGTTTATGCCTCCATAGAGCACTTGTACACGCCACTTGCACTAGCACACGTTTCCTGTGCACGTTGTGGGTGCAGCGGCACACCCTCATACATATTCATATGATGCTGCTGCACCATCTGTAGTGAGTATGCACGACGCAAGGCTAAAACCATCCTTGCACCGAACTTCTTGAATCCCAGGGATGGACTATTCACATGGAAATGCTTCAAAAGTGTTTTTTTTTTTCCACCGGACAAACTACACAAAAAGTTATGGAGATGCCTAAATATTAAGAGATATAAGAAAAATTTACAAGATCTGGTTAAAAAATATATCAGGATGTGAGTGGGAGATGCAAGAACAAGAACATTACAAACAAAAATGGAAAGTGGCTAAAGAGCCAACAATAAAGCAACTAATAACACAGATGAAAAAGTAAGACAATTTGTGTTATACGGGACAGAGATGGAAAGGATTCACATTTCACAAGAAGAAAGGGAAGGGATAGGAAGAGGTAGTAATTTAAAATGGGGGAACTGCCAGTTTCAGGAGATACAGAGATGGGCATAAAAGAATATGAACAGGAATGCTGCAATAAGAACTGCAAAAGAAGAGGATGGAAACATGATAAAAGAGAAGAAAACCATCTAAGCATAAAAGATGACGGGAAAGGAAAGGAGAGTTAAACTAAATGAGTAATGGGACATATGTAAACCAAGTTACCGGATCAGACCTAATGCACAGCTATGTGAAAGCTTTAGGAGTAAGAAAGGGACCAGCCATCAGAGCTAACATAATGTGCACCATGCATGAGGATTGTACCAAGTGATTAATATTTTCCACAATTTTATTGATTTTGATTAAAAAAAACATTTTAAAAGAAAGAGATTCTTCTTATATTACTACACTATTTTTAATTGTTTTACAATGTCATTTTAATGCCATTCATAATTGTTCTGTATTAACAAAGTCAACCTGAACAATGCAATAAATACAACAGCATAATATAGGCTAAAAGTTGATGATAAAATTAGCAAGCAAAGGAGAGTTGTATTGTGGTAATTTAATTCATCCTTAAGTCTTGGTGAGTACCTTCATGAAGTAGACCTTGTTTTTACAAAATCTCACCAAGACGATGCTGATATAGAGATTGTATTTTATATAGCATATAGCATAAATGGAAGCAGGTTAAAAAAAAATAGCTGGGGGCACAAGTCCCAGGATAAAACATTGTCCAATCCCGGTAGGTGCACTTGTGCCAGGATGGGAAAATTGACAATGTAGCTTCCTCAAGACATGGAAACATTCCTACAATGGGGTTCAACCAGGCTCAGTGGAAGGTTGTTCCCCCCTGTTTCTGAATGAACTGGTAGTCCACAAAAATCACAAAAACTGACAGGCCAAACAAGAGCCATAAAGATGACTGATTGGACTATTTAGGATAATTTTTATTTATTAATTTTTTACCAGGAAAGTCCAACTTGGAACAAAGTCAATTTTCAGTGGAGCCCATGGAGAAACACTCCAGGCACATGTCTTTAAAACATGGGAGGAAACTGGAGCACCCACAGGAAACCCACTCAAATGTAGGGAGGACATGCAGACTCTGCAGTGAAGGCACTCCAGCTGAGACTCGAACCAGAGAACCTCTTACTGTGAGGCCCAGGGAGAAACACTCCAGATGCATGTCTTTGAAACATGGGAGGAAACTGGAGCATCTGAAGGAAACCCACATGAATGCAGAAAGGACATGCAGTGGAAGCATATCAGTGTGAAGTGGGAATGGAAATCAAACCAGAAGTACTGTAGTTAAAAATCAGGCAGCAACTGAATGTGCCAAAAAACAAAAGAAATAATATAAGGTGAAGGAACAGATGGGAAGGCAAGAAATGTGGAAAATGCTTAAATATAGCTGCAAGTACAGAAAACTCATGGAACAACCTCATGTTGATCAGGATTTAATACAAGAGTGGTTAAGGAAAGGTGGATTTAAACCAAAAGACGAAAGGTTAGTATTGGAGCCCAGAATAGTGGACTACACAAAGACTGGTTTACAAAATCCATTGAACATGTTGGAGAAACAGACAAATGCAGGTTTTATAAAACAGAATTGGAAACTGTCACATACCTTGTTGCTGGTTGTGATACACTAATGGCAGAAGGCTTGTATACTGGAAGGCATACTGCAACAACACTGTTGAATTGGGGATTGTGCAAACATTATCGTTAGAATATATACATTTAAACACAATAGTGCATGTACACTTCTATTTGTTAGAATATATATATATATATATATATATATATATATATATATATATACACACACACACACACATATATATATATATATATATATATATATATATATATATATATATATATATATATATATATATATTGGTGACATCCATACTGTGTAATAGTTATACCATAACTAGTACAACTGCAAAGAGAACCCCAGATAAGGATGACTTTCTAATTCCTGACTAGTATAGCTGCAAGGATGACCAGAGACAAGGATGGCTCCCTAAATCTTGAAGGTTGCCACATAATTCACTTTGAAACAGAACAAAATTCAGACTATCAGCAGACTGCACAACATCAAGCAAATACCAAAGTAACAGATGGATTCAGGTTTCATGAAAATAACTGTATAAAGACTGTGAGACTAAATGGTATTAGTTCTGGTATTTTGTAGGAGCATCAGTTCCATGGTAAATGGAGAATTATAATCAGTATCTGTATCAAGAAGCAAACCTTGTACATTCAAAGCTGAAAGCTGTAACATATAGTACTATATATATACATATAGTACATCTGTTGTATAGATAATTTATTGTATTAGTAATTGAGCTTAAGTTGCTTAAAGTTGTTACAGTACGAAGTGCCATAATAATTAATTTTTCATTTATAATATTGAAGCAGCTGAGAAGGTTTGGAAACATGAGCCACAAAGCATTATAGAAAGTGATGAAATTTATATCACTTGGGATCACCCATTGCTAAAAGTTCAAAAAATAGTTGTGAGAAAACCAGACACAGTAGTCCAGGAAAATAAGACAAAAGTAGCATTGATCATTGAAAACTACTACACCCAATGAATGTTTTGCCTTAAGTACAGAGAGAGACAAAGTCATAAAATACCAGGATTTTCAGGCAGAAACAAGAGAAATGTGGAAGGATACCCATAGAGTTCCATAACAGTAGGAACAATGGATCTCATAAAAAGTAATTTACAGTTCTATTTAGATATGTTACTGTCACGTAACTCCATTTGAATTGCAGAAGAAGTCTTTTCTGGGTGAACTTTGGGTGTTGCAAAAAGCACTTTTGGCTAACATCAAAGACTGAAACAATACTAATTTCATGAAATTTAATCATACGTTGGCTTATGAATGGGGCCCATTCCCATCCTGGTATTAGAAATGCAAAAGTTTTGGAAAAATTAAAAATAGGCTACTAACCATAATGCATCAAATTACAAGTTCACAACACTCAAAACCCTAAACATGGAAGTCAGTTTCTACCAATTTTGCACTAATGGAAGAGGAAACATGTTACACAGGGGTGGCCCATGCTATTGGACTGCAAGACTGCAGCCCCCCCCCCCAGCTGTAGAAGAAAGACCTCAAAAGAAAGAAAGAAAGAAAAAAGAAACTAAAGGGAAAAAAAGACAAAAATTGCAGACCTCACACGAGTGGCATTTCTGACATCCAGATTGCTGTTGAACCAGTCTGTAGCATGCACAGAGCTCCAGACTGATTCAGCAGTAGTCTGGATTAGAACACAGCAGTCAAGAGCATCCCAGAAGTCTATACAGTTAGTTACAACTGCATAGACTGGAAAAGGATCAAACTGCAATGTCCACAGGCTGGCTTGCTCTCATAGGAAGGAAGGACTCACCACAGGATCTGTGACATCTCACAGGAGCTTGGCAAGTGGAATATGGAGCTGTACATCAATGGAAGGCCCTGGACCCATGCATGTAAGTGTATTACAAGCAACGATGTGTGTGTGTGTGTGTGTGTGTGTGTGTGTGTGTGTGTGTGTGTGTGTGTGTGTGTGTGTGTGTATGTTTGTGTGTGTACAATGCCCCAGTTGCTGTATACAGGTGGCTAGAGAGAACACATGGTGGTTGGTAGAGAATACCTCTGGCTTGAACCCTGTACCTTGATTCCAGGTGGCAAAGGCCTGAATTCTCTACCCACCACCATTTGTAAAATAAAATTGCAGATTTTTGCCTATTTGTTCTATTTCTCATATACAATCTGTGGTTTCTGTATTTTTGTTACCTTGTACAGTCAGTAGTGCACGGGTGCACTGGTAGCATTGTTGTCTAACAGCTACAGATTCTCTGGTTTGATTCTTGGCTTGGATAGAGTCTGTATGTTCTCCCATCTTACAAAGACATATGTCTGGAGTGTTTCTTCCCAGGCCTCTGCTAAAAATTGACTTTTGTTCCAAGTCAGACTTTCCTGGTTAACAAATGTTAAATAAATAAAAATAACAGGCATTTGAATTTCAGACTTCATATTCTTCAGAAGGTACATGGTAACAAAAAAACTTTTATTCTAGCAATTTTCTAAGTTTATAACATGGGTAAATGACAGTTTTCCCTATGTTTGGGACTGTGTTCCCCATTATTGGCTTTGTCTACATGTTTTTTGCTAAAAGGTTGAGAGATATGGTGAGAACTGTATTCACTGAATATGTTTGGGGACTGTATTCCCCCATTACTGGCTTTGTCTACGTGTTTTCTGCTAAGAGGTTGTGAGCTATGGTGAGAACTGAATTCAACAAATGATAGCCATTTAAGTTTGAGTCTTCCTCTCTTTCACAAAGCAGGTGATATGGCATAGTGGTATGTTGTTCTGACTGTTTTGCACAGTGTCATTGGTTCAATACTTGGCAATGAAATATATGGTGGGAACACAGCATTTTATTCTAGCAACTTTCCAACATTATACAAGCAATGTTTAAAATGTGTCCCTGGTTTTTGGGCTTTTGCCCCCCCCCCCCAATAAATGTTGGCTTTTTCCAGATTTCTTGTGCTGCAAAGTTCAGAGATATATTATTTGTTGTTTTAGTTGAAGCAATAAAGTGTGTGGTTTTGGTGCAACACTAAAGGATTTGTTTGTTCAGCTTGGTGGCTCCTCGTTCACTGTGTTTTGCCTTTTGATATTGTACTGTGTTGTAAAGGGGGTGAATGCTGCAGTCCTTTCTGCCAAAGATACCTAGTAACTATGAACCTGTTATCAGTTTGCCATCCATTCCCTATTGCAATATTACTAGCTTAACATTTTTTAATGCAACATAGGCAATTTATTCCTCAAGGGCAACAGGCACTTCATTTGTAGATGAAACAATGAAATATAAAGTTGTTTGCTAGCAGCAACCTCTTCATTAATTACACATTTCTTTAATGTGGAATTATTTAGATGACTTTTACTTCTTCAGAGATTGTGTATATTTACTGATACTGGCAGACTGTAGAAGTTTGAGTAGACTTTTATGATGGAAATGTTCTGAATTGAGCAGTTTTGTCATTATTGGTGCATGTATTTTGCTTCATTGTTTACTGGAAAAATGTTCTGAATTGGGCAGTTTTGTCATTATTGGTGCATGCATTTTTGTTTCATTGTTTACTGGAAAAATGTTCAAAACAATAAATTTAAAATGGCCTCTAACAACTGTACTGTATTGTGCAAGGAATATAATTTAATACAATCAGGAAGGTGTATCAAAGAGCACATGTATGTTTCATGTGCAAGGGGTCTATGATTTGAAAACAGCCCAAAGTTAATCTTTATCTGCCACTGGCAAAATGTATTTTCTTTGAATCTGGGTTTCAATGCTGTTTCAATGAATGTGACTTTCAAGGGCAGAGAAGTTTTAATGCTAAGTCTGTTTTCATTGTGAGACTGCATTGCTTTGTTTAGCAGATGTCTTAGTGTTTGTGCTGTAAAATGCAAAATAAAACTTTCAAATGAAGTCCAAATTATTGTAGAAGTAAAGCAGTATGCACATTAGTGTTTATGGTAAATGGGGTGAAATAGCGAAGTAATGGTTCATTGGAATGGCTGCAGGGGGGAAGCTCCATTTGACCATGCTTTTGTGAGGGGGGAAGGGTGGCAAACTCAAAGACAGCCCCAGCTGAACTATATCTCTCAACTGTCCAAATTTTCACAGAATGAATAGATTTTTGCTTCTTATTTTTGGTTTGTTCCTCGTAAAATTTGTGGTTTTCTGGCAAATCATTTAAGAATTAAGTCATTAACAAATGGCAGACACTGAGTTTCAGATTTCATAACCCTCAGAAAAATGCATGCTAAAGCAAGACCTGTTATATTCTATCAATTGTCTCAGTTTATGCAAGAGCAATTTTTAGTACTGTTTATATGTTCCCCCAATATATTTGGCCTTGTCCAGATTTCCTGCATTAACAGGTTGAAAGGTATGTGCAAATAAATTGGTTTATAGAATTAGGCATATTCAAACCTCTCAACTGTCCCCAATTTTGGCTCAAAATGTTGTATTTTCCTCTAATAATCCCTCCGCAAAATGGCAATTTTGGAAAAAGATGTGGAGGGTTTATATTAATAAATAACTGTAATAATCAGAGTTATAGATTACTTTTATTTCAGAAATGCATGTAGATACTTTTATTTTGTCAGCTGCTCAAGTTAGCAGTACTAATATTAAAAAATGTCCATTCTTTGACAGGTTCCTAGATGTATTGTGTGGTTATTTTATATTTTTGCATCACAGTTGGTCCATTTTTCATAGAATTGCGTTTTTTGGCAAATTAGTGGCAAATCATTAAAGACTGAAGTTAGAAAATAATGACAGACATTTGAGTACAGATTTCATACCCTTCAGAAAATTCATACTAATGCAAGACCTACTATTTTATTATCTTTCTAAGTTTATAAGAGCAATGTTTAAAAATTGTCCTTATTTTTGGGCCTTTGTCCCACTTCTATGTATGGCTTTGTCCAGATGTCTTGCTCTTAGATTGAGAGGTATGACAAATTTGTCAGGCCCATCACAGTCAGACAGAGATATTTCAAATTGTGACATACTTGTTGCACTCCACTCCACCATGTAGTGACTCTGGATGTGACCAAGCAAGGCAAGGAGCAGTTATACAGTGTAAATGTGCAGAGTATCCCCCCATCCAAGGTAGACACAGGTACTGCAGTGGCTTTTCATCTGTCCTTGATTTTGCAGAATGTTTTGGTTTCTGTCATATTTTTATACTGTTGATTTATGCTTATTATTATTCTTCAGAAAGTGCCTGTTGCTCTGTGTTTAAGTAGCAATGCTTTAATGACCATCAGATAAGCTTGTCTGAGACTTTAAGATGCAAGTAAGCTTTAATAAGCATACTGTTAAAGAATTGTCAACGTTGAAAGCCTTTCTGATGTTGCCATGCAGAGAATACTTGCATAACTAGATAATATATAAGCCTTGAGTATCGAAATGCATATGACAGTATTTGTAATAAAGGACATCATTGCATTTGTTGGAGACTTGCAATCATCTTTGCAGGCTTTACCTGTAAACTAAACAGAATGCCAATCTGTCATGTGTGGTCCATAACCTGTGCAGTAATCCTTTAAGCAATGTATTTTGAGCTTGTTTCTTGTTTCCATTTATTTTTTTATTTTGATCATGTTTTCCCCATGAAACAAGTAGATAGTTGTTCAGGCAGCAGGTCTTTTTTGGATAAGAAACATTTTTACAAGTGGGGGTATCACAGAGATTGCTACTTTCAGCATGTTACTTGGTACTTTAATAAAGCTGAATATAAATTATAATTAGAATTGCAGTGCAAGGAGAAGTGGTTTGAGTTGAGTGTTGCTTGTTTTTCTTATGCTTGATTTTGACTGGCATTCCAGTAATGTATTTAAAAAGTACTTTATTTTTTCATGCCTCACAACCTTTCTGTTCCATCTAGATATTAAGTAAGCTGTCATGCAGCCACTGCATTGAAATATTTTTTTTTCTTCTACACTTAATTTTGTCTTGATTGAACTCTCATAATGACAGTCTGGCATCCAGGGCAGCATATTTAATTAAAGTTACAGTTTTGTGGTTTTGAGCATAGCTACTCCCCTTTCTAGTTGGCTGCACCCCTTCCCATTCACCCCACCCATTCCGCTGTCTCTTGCAGCCCCCAACCCCTTTGATTTGAAGTTACCAGCCACCACTGATGTTACAAACAGGCCCATCTGGGTGGAAATTGAAATTCATGTTGCCAGACTACAACTGAAAAATTAACAGATGCACATGCAAATTTGCAGTCTTAGGCTACAGCAGATATTTCTTTTTAAAAACAATACAGGATTAGACTTGTGCAACATTTTATATCAGTCATACACTAAAAGGAACAATGGAATCGTGCAAAGTGATATGATTAAGCGTAAAGAAAACTGGTGCTAAGGCAGGTAACTTATAATTTTGTCTGCTTCAGATTGCCACAACAAAAGAATACCCTTGAAGAGTTAGTATGTAAACATAATAAATCTAACTCTTTTTTTGAGGTCAACCCATATCCTTTTTTCCTTGCCTTCATCATACTGACCATACCCCTTCTGTTGCCCTTTCTTTTTTATCTCTCACTGAAGAAGTTCTGGTAAGCATGAGGTAGTTGCTACACTTCTTCAAAATTTCTCCTGCTTTCAAGATGGCTAACATAAGGGTAAACAGTGAATTATATTCTATATAGACTAGTGTGGACAAATGGATATAGGAAAACAGGATAGTTTAAAAACATTTCTTTTGGTACAAGATAGAGGTGAATATTGGGTTGAACTAAAGAAAGGTGATGGTATGGGATATGACTAAAAGTTACAACCCAATGAGCTTTCATTACTAAATTATTGACAAATGAAAACAAGAAAGAAATGTAAAAGTAACAAAAATATGTCAGAACAATAATGTAATGAGTAAACATGGCATAGGATCCTAAGAGGTTACTAGTCAAATGGCCCCTGGGCCCTTACAAGCCTAGCCAAGTTCAGCCTGTGTTCCCAAGGGTGTCTGGTTCAAGCAGACACTAAAATCAGCACCCGCATGTGGTGTCTATCTATTTTATAACAGCAAGGAACAGTAGATAATCCAACCCATGGATGTAGGTGTAGTAGCTATAGAGAAATAGCTATAGATTAACTAAATTAATAGTTCCAAAGCAAATAGCTACAATGCAGTATCAGTAGCTATGTCAAATGTGTAATAAAAGTAGGTCACATAAGTAAACCAGTACTATTTAGTGCAGTGCTGCAGAAGACCAGCTTAGTATGCTGTAACATTTCACTAATCAACAGCAAACTGAAATGCGATAACAGCAATTATCAAATGCAATCAGTAACTAGGAAATAATTTAAGTAGATGTTTTCCCAAGATCCCCAGATCATTCACTTTTTTTCTAATTGTTGAACCATCGTAGTCCAATGGCTGATCATGTTGTTTATTTATATAACAAAGAAATATTTACTGTGAACTGTGGGACAATGGATAGACTTAGGAATCTCTTTCCATTTCAAAGGTCATATTAACTACTTTTTCATTGATCTAATGTTTCTAGGATAGAAATTGCAAGGTTACTTTCTTCTTGGATAATTGGCAACAGCTATAGTTGCACTTTGAACAAAACTAGTGCCTGCATGATTTTATTTTTCTGAAATGGTCATTTACTGGTAGTGTAACTGCTCTTTCTTCTCAGAAACAATAATAATTGTGTTGAAACACATTAGGCTCAAAGTTTAGTTGTGTGAAATTCATTCAGGTATATTGCAAACTGTAATTGTCTTTCAGATAATATCAATGGAAATGAAGATCTCCAACTATTTCAGTACCAGCTTAAAAATAATTACTGAAAAAAATGCATTTAATTTTAACACAGGATGACAAAAACATCATCAATAGTTGGGCCTCATTTTTCTAATTAGTCTGCTTACTTAATACTCTACTACTCCAGGTAAGATCACAATTTATTTGAATATTGTAGTTAGCAATAATAATTGTTACGACATATCACCAAAAAGCAGCAAATGCCTTTTGTTTCTCTGAATTTAGTTTAATTAATCTATTTTCAATTGTATCAAATCTAAATTAAACACTCAGTACCTTATCAAAGCTTATTCCTTTAGTTCATACAGCACTTTTGCTTGCACCATTCTGTATTTCAGTTTTTATTCTTTGTAAAATTTTGAAGAATGTAAACTTATTGTATTTTTCAAT
Organism: Protopterus annectens; assembly: GCF_019279795.1. Classification (NCBI taxonomy): domain Eukaryota; kingdom Metazoa; phylum Chordata; order Ceratodontiformes; family Protopteridae; genus Protopterus; species Protopterus annectens. The sequence continues at coordinate 1,029,129,673 of NC_056731.1, read as the reverse complement.
GGTTATTATTTGTACATATATGAAGAATGACAAGTTATTGAATTCAGCAATGGCTAATATTATACAATTCATCTCATCATGAACATGCTTTTATTCCAAGATTGTTATAAAAATGTCTAGAAAATTAGAAAATATCGCCAAATAGTCTTAGAGGCACTTTCCTGATTGCGTATTTCTTTTACAACAATATCATAACAAGGATTGCCTAATTGTATGTAGCCTGTAATGTTACTATTCTCTACATATATGCACTACTATTTGCTTATAGGTTCATAGACCGCTAAGCACATACTAGGCTACTGATATGTCAGGATCTTTAGAAGCCTTATCCTATATCCCCATGAAATGTTTAGCCTTTGAAATTTATAGTTTCATATGTTCATAGGATGATACAAGGCTATTGTTCTGGATGCCCTTATAAGCCTAGCCAAGAATTTTGCCTATGTTCCCACATATTCAGCACCTATTTCCCCTTTCAAGCAGAGACACAGGTGGGATCCTAGGGTTGTATTTTCTCTTTCCTAACCAGTCATACAGGTTCCTCTTAAAGAAAGCTAGTGAGATACTCTGCTTGACATGGAGAGGAAGTCTATTCCATAGAAGAGGGAGTCTCTGGCACACAAATCTATCTCAACAGCAAGTTCTGTTAATGTTACAGACCAGGTTAAGGCCTTGTATATGGGTTGCATGAGTGGAATTTGGCTTACGGATATCCAGCAACTAAATCAAGGCTGGATCGAAAATGGCCTTGTATGCCAGACAAAGGTCACCTCTGAGCAGTCTGTGCAAGAGTGAGTAGAGGGATAGGGCTTTTAATCTATCTGTATAGGATAGGTATTTTTAGACCCTGGATTTTCCTGGTCAGAAACATATGTTGTCTCTCCAATTGTTGCATGTGCTTGGCAAGGTACATGCTGAAGGGGGCATTATACTAGATAATGGGTCTGATAAGGGAGGAGTACAGGCATGTTATGACCTCCTTGTTCCTGGGTGAAATACCCTTACTTATGAGATGGGCCATGTAGAAAGCCTTCCATATAACAGAGGCAACATGGTGGTCAAAAGTCAGGCTGCTATCAACCTGGGTGTCCAAGTCCTGCACAACTGATTGCATGCTTAGTATATTGTTATTAATGTGATAATTATTGGAGCACCACATTTATTGACATTAATTTTGAGGCCATGCTTCTGGTACAGGTCATTAGTTTGGATATGGCCCTCTTGGAAGATGCTCACATCACTAGGGGAATTTAAGACAGCACCCAGCTTGAAGCCATCTGCAAACTTGGTCAGCCCCAGACCATTGGTCTTGGCTTGCACTTCAGAAAAGTATATCCCAAACAGTAGACACCCTAAGACTGATTCTTGGGGTACACTGCTCGTAATGGGTCTACTACTAGAGGTAGCTTCTCTTATTTTGACTTAGTGGGTTCTACCAGTGAGCCAGTTAGCTACCCATCTGGTAACATATGGGTTGATACCTAGTTTAGAGAGTTTATCTATTATGCCTGAATGGGGAATAATGTCGAAGGGTTTGGCTAGGTCAAGGTTGGTGGTGTGTACCATCTTCCCCTCATCCATGGCTTTGGTGACTGATTTGAAAAGACTGTTTTGAAGAGGTCAACCAAGTTTAACAGGCATGATCTCCCTTTAACAAAGCCAAACTGTGTGGAGTCAAGCATTTGGAGGTTGCCAATGTCCTTGCTTATAACGTCCATGATAATGAATCCCATGGCCTTGCAGATCAGGCTAGTTAGGCTGATGGCCCTATAATTGCCTGGTTGGTGGACACACTACCTTTGTGTAGAGGAATGACAGTGGCTGTCCTCCATTTGGCTGGGATGAAGCTGGTGCTCAAGCTTTGGTTGAATAGGGTGCCTAATGGTGCTGATAGCACATGTCTGAGTTCATGTAGGATGCAGCCAGGGATGTTGTCGGGTCCCATGGAGGCTGTATTTTTTGTCTTTGAGAGGGCATTAAAGACCTGCACTCTACTGATGAGGAGAGGAGGGCCAGTGATGGAGATGTCCTGTTTTACTGATGGGGAGATGGTGGGTGAAGTTTTCACTGAACCTCTCTGCCAGTAGGTTGGCTATATCTACAGCGCTTGTGTATGTGATGTTCTTGACCACCAGTTCAGAGCAGATTTGGGTGTTACATTTGAGATTGCAAACATATGTGAAGAAGACCTTGTGATTAGTGGATGTGGTCAATGTAGGCTTGAAGTTAGCCTCAGAGGATTTCACCAGTGACCTTATTTGCTTGTTCAGACAAAGCAGAGATTGCTTCCAACTTGGCACCTTGTCATTCCTGGTCCTGAACAACAATTTTTCCTTTTATTATAGAGTTTGTTTATTGTTGCTGTCCACCAGACAGGTTTACTATTCCTTGAGGAAGATGATTTGGTCCTGTCAGATATTGCTGAGTCCATGCAGCTATGTAGGTTCTCATATAGTTTTTTGGTGTAGGCTTGGACATTAGTGCTAGTTCCAACTGAAGAGATGGTGGCTGTTAAGCTGCTTACACCTGCTCTCAGTAGGTTGCAGTCAGCTTTAGAAATTTTTTTTTGTTTGTCCCTGGAAAGGGGGGGGGGGTCAGGGGAGATGGGAACTTTGAAAGTGATTGCTTTATGGTTGAATCTTACTAATGTAGATAACACTGTAGAGGTGCTACAGTGGCTACTCATATTGGTTAGTCCTAGGTTCAGGATATTTTCAACTCTTATGGGGGTATTCACCAGCTGATCCAATGCAATGGCATTGCCAAAGTTGAGGAATCTCTGGATGATCATGTCTGGGCTAGAATAGGTCTTCAACTTTGTGGTTGGGTAGCTAAAGTCACTCAGGATCAGGGTGGATGCTTGAATCTTGATGGATTCAAGTAAGTCCAGATAGGTGGAGTGGGCATCCTTAGTCATGGTTAGGGGTCTGTACACAGCTATGATTTGAACAGCTGTTTTGTCAACAGTTATCTGCACCTGGACTGTCTCCTGTGCGTCATACTGTTTGACCAGCCTGAAGGTGTGTATGTTTTTGATAAATATTGAAACTCCACTTCCTCTGGCTTTGTAGCCCTCCATTTGGGGTCTGAAAGTATGGTAGGATGAGTAACATGGTAAGGCTGGGGTGGTCTCCGCAGCTTTAAACCAGGTTTCAGTGACATCACAAATGTCAGCATCTTCCAGGACAAGGAATGCTTGCAATGAGTGCAGTTTCATGTTAGGACTCCTAACATTTAGCAACATGACCTTTACATTTCATTTGGAAGAATTTTTCATGTTGGCAATTTTGTCCTCATGACCTTGCTTAAAAAAGCCACTATAGGGGAGGCAAGAGCCTTTGCAAAAGCCTGAAGCCCAGGGAAGACAGATGAAGGCCATCTCTGGCAAAGTATCATGGTTTGTCAATCACGTCCTCCCATGCTGTCAGGTACTGGATCCCCTTGGAATGACACCAGACACTAATCCAGAACTGGGTAGAATATTTACATTTTACTTCTATGTATAAAGGACAAGGATCCTAAACTGGGCTAAATTTGTGGTTTCTAATCATTTCTTCCAGATTACATTTGAATAGATTAAGAGAAGCACTTTGCGTTATGCGTAATGGAAGAAGATTCCAAAGAAGTGGCATCCTCTGTGACATATTATTACTACATGTTCTATTTATGTTGTACAAGGGATTAAGATCTCTGGAGAGGGTTACTATTCCACCACTGGACTTGAGAATATGCAGTAGATCAGACAGGATAGGGTCTGTTGATGCTCAGTATGTGAGGCAGAGATTATTCCTCAGTAGCCTGCATGACACTGAGAAGAGGAACATGGCTTTGAGGACAGTAAGTGCAATTGTTATGACTTAGGACCTTGATTTTCTTGGAGAGAAAGGGTTATAACCATTCAGATTGTGATAAATGTTTGGATAGGTACATGCCAAAGGGGTATTATACTCAATGGCTGGACTAATAAGTTTTAATTACAGTAGACTGATGGAACCAAAAAGGCATTAAAAACTGATGTACCAAAAAAATCCAAAGGACCAAAAATCACTCGTCTAGGCTGGTATCACAGAGTTTAATCAACAATGTAATCACTTGCATTCCATAATATATGGCATTTTTTCAGAAATGAAAGTTATTTTATCTTATATGCCTGTACTTTGAAAACACTTCCCATTACATAGCAGATGACATCACCATGCATAATTAATTAACCAGTCATTTGAACAGTACCCTTAACATTACAGAAACATTTTAAGTCCTTATGTTAAAAAATACTGAAAATACTTGCTTTTCAAAACAGAAATATGAAATATAAACACACTTATAAAAATAAACCCCTGTATTCATTAAACTCCGTGCATGAATAGTGCTATTCCTGCACGGAGCAGATCGTGCCCATGTAGAACAGCAGCTTGCCTTGCATATCAATGAAAACGTGCTGCTGTATTCTCCAAACAGGCACAATCCATGAACAAGTGCAAGGAGTGTGTCCGAGCAGTGCTCACACAGTACACACTCCCCCTGCACTCCAGGATTGCTGTATGGCAATTCTAAAGCATATTGAGAGTCCACGGACACTATGTCAACATAACAGTGTCCGTGGACAAAAGAAGTAAAGTAATACAAAAGCACAGCACACCACAATGGTGCAGCATAAATAATATGTCCAGAATGGTATGCCAATGTACATGCTGGCATACCAAATAAGTAAGCATGTTCCTGAGAGGAACGGTTAAACCAATACCCCCATTTATAATGTAGTTGTCAAGGTGTCCCACTCTAAGATGCTGAAAGCAATGTGCATATCCCCTACAGTAAACAAAAATAAAACACATATTTATTATTATTTTTTCTATTTACAATAAAGTTTAAGCATAGCAGAGTGGGTATGTGCATCATGCAGCTGTGTATAGCAAAGCTTAAACATCCGAAGGAGCTAAATAGAAATATGCAGCCAAAGTAGTCAAAGTGAAATAGCGTAGTGGTTAGAGCTTTCACTTAGCATGCAGTCATTCATGGTATGAGCCCCAATGAAAACATTTCACTTTTAAATGTGAAAGTAGTACTTTGGAATTAGGTAGTAAATAACATATATTTGTCAACCAGAGTAGCGTAGTAGTTCCAAATGTGAGGTGTCAATGTAATAAAGTTGTGAAACCCCCATATAAACACAAGTGTCCCATACAGTATAGTCACACATAATGTAATGTCATGAAAGCACATAGAGGGATGTTATGGAAGGTCAACATAGATATCATAACATGTCATTAATGAGGAATGAACCCCACAATTCTGATAGTCCATAAAATGTAAGCTGAACATATTAAATTGTGCTCAGCTATGCTTAGCTGGCGTAAGCTATGCTTAAATTTGTATGCTTAGCAATAATTATCATAGTTCAGCAGATTTGTGCATTGGTAAGTAGTGCTTAGCATCTACCCCTTTAAGCAATGCTTATCTGTGCTAAGCAGGTTTGCCCATCGCTTAGCTTAGCTCAGCAAATTCAAACTTGGCCAATCAAGGTTAAGGGCAGGAATCCAGCCATATTTGAATCTTGCACGTGGAAATACAACAATAACCAGTTGTAGCTGATCACTGCAGGCACTATGGCTGGTGTTGGTGAAGTTGTGCCTTGCGCTACGCCCGACACACTATGGCTGTTTTTGGTGAAGGTGTGCGTTGGGCGCAGCAATGGGGCATTCATGAGTCCAGAGTCATGGTCGGACCCCTAGTAAAAGACCATGAAGGGTGACTGCTGCAGGACCAGTACCAGGGCTCCCAATACAAAGTGGAGGCCTGGGACCATCTTGCATGTGATCTCAACATTGCCACTGGCATCCCTCGGTCTGGTAAGCAGGTCTGTCACCACTTTGCTGACTTGAATCATAGGAAGAGGAAGCTCTTGGACCAGTGGGTCCAAGATGAATGGGCAAGGAATGTCCCAGCTGTGTGTAAGTATGAGTATCATTAAGTGTTTTCCAAAGTCCAGCCTGTGTATATGATGAATAAGTATGCATAAATGTTTCTCTACCTCCTGTACAGCTGCAGATGAGAGTGCCAGGAGCATGGATGCCCAAGCCAGCAGGCTGCTAGGGCTGTGTTGTGAGGCTGGTGAGTATAAATCTAGCTTGTAGTATTCAGGGCAAATAAATACAAAGGAGTAGAATGTCACCTGTCAGTATTTAAAAATGGGCATGGTTTGTGCTGAATAAATGAGACATTAGCAGAATAATAGTGGTGTACAGGATATATATCAATAAAAGTGTCAGTACCTGTCAATAAAAGTCAAAGCCCCAGACTGGTTGTGTTTACTTTGGTATGTGGTGGATGAATTGAAATGTGTACAGTTTCTAAACAGCAACTATAGCTCTGAAAGCATTAAATAATCGAGGCTCATCTTACAAAGATTGTGGAGTTGTAAAACAGGGGATTGACTATATGAAATGTTTCATGCACCAAGATCTGATACCTGAATAGTAATGTTGTGTTAACCAGAAGTTATCAGACTGTGCTATGTCAATGTAAGCATACACAGTATGAGAACTATCTGCCATGCACGAATGTCAGAATCACAAGGTCAGATTGTTAAATGAAGAGAGTATTAGGAAGAAAACAGTCAAAACAACAGACAGCAGTTTCTGAATACCTCATTCTGATGAAACACAAACTTTGTTGCATTTTTTGCACAAACAGGCATGTTTCGAATCCTGGGAGTGGTAGTACGCTGTATGCATAATTTCACCCAGAAATTTGTGAATATGTGTAGAAAGAGTCAGGTAGTGTTAACAGTAATTTACTCCACAGGTCTGCCAGGTAAGAAAAGGTATAGCTTAGCTGTAAGAAGGCTGTACATATACACTGTGTACAACATCCACTGTCCAACCCCAAGGCTACAAATGACAGTAAGAGAAGTACATACTCCAAGTAGTCTCCTCCAAGAAATGTCCCTCAAGTGTCACTCTGTCACAGCTTGTGGTCATTGCTGCCCACACCCAGGGTGACCGATAGAAATCAAGGCAGAGTATGACAGTAGCACACACACACACACACACACACACACACACACACACACACACACACACACACACACACACACACACACACACATACACACACACACACACACACACACACACACACACACACACACACACACACACACACACACACACACACACACACACACACACACACACACAGTAAAAGAGTGCACATATGTAACCCTGACTATGTGAATATGGGTAGAAACAGTTAGGTACTGTTAGCAGAAACGTCCTCCACAGGTCTGCCAGGTAAGGAAAGGTATAAATTAGCTGTAAGAAGGCTGTAATTATACACTGTGTACAAACATACCACTACCCAACCCAAGGCCATAGGTCGATGTAAAGTGAGGTAATACCTGGAGAGTGATGATTAGGGCAATGATCATTAAATTTGTGAACAATTGAAGCATATACAGCTGTTAATTGACATCTCTCTCTCTCTCCTCCAACCTATCTGCACCAGTAATCTAAACACATAAATCAACAGGTATGTTTTTCAACAAACCTACTTTGGGACATGTGTCCTATTGTTCTACAAATATTTAAACATTTGATTATTAATGTTCCCTGTTCAAATACTATCATTGGCAGCCTGTTGCTTTTAACGTAACCTGCATATCATTATAATGCTCACTGAAGTTTCATATATGCATGTGTTCTGTTTGCTATGCAACTGTTCCAAATCTGTTGTTTTGGGTTAATGGAAATACCTATGCATGCTGTTATAACTAATCCTGTAATGTGTTTTGCATGACTAACCAACATATGTTATAAAACTGCAACACCATAGCATGTCTGGGAAGGCTGATCCCAGAGGATCTGCCTGTCCCACCTCAACTGGCCGAGGCACTGGACCCCAGCACATCTGGGACCCAATCTGGGGCCTCCTTGTCTGCTGGTCTTGCACCACCTTTGGGTGGAATTGCCTCAGGGAATGGGACCTGTCCCACCCTGGGAGCGGGTGCAGACAGAACACTGTCACCTGTTGTCAGGTCTGGGGATTGGTGCATAGCGAGCATCAAAAGGAGTCCAGACATCTGCTACACCAGCTTGAGGGCTGCATGGTGCATCTTGAGTGTCAGCCTACCCTCCTGCTCAGCCCCCAACACAGCCACCTTTTTGGCCATGAAGGTGCAGTAGTGGCTGCCTATGGGTGGGGACCTCAGTCCCACTGTATCCATTTGGGAGCTCGTGGGCATCTGATTCCGAACCACCCTCCCCGTCCGAGGTTTTTTCCTCCGACATGTGTCATATTCCAACCCTGTCTGCTGTGTTGTCTGCTTGTCTGTCTTCCTACCCAACCTACATCGACAAATACACTTACTAGCCTTTCCCAACATCCCACTCTCACCTTATAAAAAAAAAAAAAAAAGGCAATCTGTTCCCACAAAAAAATGTCACCCTATACATAGCTGTCCATTTTGCACACATTTCCACTGGACATATGTAATCTGGTCTAATTGGCTTACCAACACATTGCTGTTGCCCTCACCCCTTTCTCAGGGGTTTGAGTGTCCAAACTCACCTTTAAATTCTGTACAAATGCACAACTGTTGCTTTATCAGAAATGGACAGCTATGGACCTTTCCTACACCGGTCTTGCACATCCCTAGTAATCTGTCATATTGTTTTTCCCTCTGTGTGCCCCCTTTTTCACTACTTTCCTATCACCCCTTTTTTATTTTCTTTTAAAGAAATTAGCATGGGGTAAGCATGAGTAAGCTGCAGTAATTGGCACTAAGTGAGTTTGCCCGATGCTAAGCAATGCATACACAGATTAAGCAGTTTCCCATTTAACCGGTGTTGGCATCGCTTACCATCAAACAAACCCATGCAAACCTGCTTACAACAGTTTAAAACTGCTTTAATCACCCTGTCTTCATCAGCTTCTGTTCTGCCCAGCAACAAAACAATGAGCCCTTACAAGTCTTGACCACAGGACTCTGTATACCATACTCAGAGCAATTTACCACTACACCATGTGAGATGTAATAATGAATGCTGTTTTTTCAAATATATCATTCAGTACAGGTATAGAATAGCAGGGAACAAACACTGTGGAATCAGTCATGTTTAATATATATAAATATACACATATGGATGTGTATGGTAATGGATAAATATTAAAAAGTATATACATCAGATATATGGAGCTATGCATATAAAACAAATATGTATACAATATATACACATATATATTGTTATATAATATGTATAGATATCAAAAAAAGGAATATATATATATATATATATATATATATATATATATATATAGTCTATATTAAATCAACGAACGCTTAAAGAAGTGGATGCTGATTTATCAACCCCATGTAAGCAAAAGCTATCAATCCTGAACACTTAGAACAGCGATTTTTTTCCAAGGGAAAAAAATTGCTGTTCCACAAAAGAAAAAAGAAAAAAAACTTTAAAACATTACATAAATTGGGGGGCTGTGCCCCCCACACCCCCCTACTTAAATATACCAACTCTGAGATTGCTCTACAGTGAAGATAATGGCAAAGTAATGGAGGCAGCCAAGCAATTTCTTTCCCAGGGAAAGAAATTACTTATATGCCATTTCATGCTTTCAAGTTTGATCAAGACACATTCAAAAAAATGCATCTTCAGTCATATAATAGGAACCCTATATATATATGTATATATATATATATATATATATATATATATATATATATATATATATATATATATATATATATATATATATATATATATATATATATATATATATATGGATCCTTATCACATGGTCGACAGGCCATATGATCGACTTTCATTTGGTCGACAGTTCATTTGGTCGACAAGCAGTTTTATGTGGGGGGCTTCACCCCCCCCCCAACTATATATATCAACTCCAGGGTCGCACAACATTGGGGAGGGGGGCAAATCTGCCTGTCGACCAAATGAATTGTCGACCAAATTAAAGTCGATTAAATGGCTTGTCGACCATCTCAGGTATAACCATAGATATATATGTATACATATATATATGTATATATATATATATATATATATATATATATATATATATATATATATATATATATATGCCCATGACATGTAGTGGAGTCATACCCAGCGTCATACCTCTATTCCTCTTAGTGCAATAATTCTGGACAAAGGCTGTCAAAATGGGGGGACAAAGGTCTAAGAACAAGGACATAATGTACATACTGCAGTTATAAATGGAGAATGTTCCTACAGTCACAGGGTCTGTGCCAGCACACATGTCCAGAAGGATGTGAGTTCTGAAACGGAAATTTATGTCATAATTTACAGACAGAAATCCTCACATCATCACAGTGATTTACCACAGAAATGAAAATAACAATTCTGTTGAATAGAACCTAGATATGATCAATAATCCTCGAATGTCTGAAACAATCTTCCCAGTCGAGAGGTATTGTCAGAAAACCCTAGTGCAACAAATCTGGACCAAACCTGACTGGTGGGGGGGGGGGGTAAAGCCAAGAAACTGGGAACATCCAAAAATAATGGAGTAGATAAGGTGACACAGTTGATGCAGTAACACCCTCATGTCTGTTGTACCACATATTGACTGAAATAGCCCAAGTCCAAAACCAAATTACTCCCTTCTACTCACTGACATACATCTTCACATCTTCCCACTGATGTGTCAGACATACACAACATGTATGGGGGCCAGGCAATAGTACATCTGATAAATATCTGGACATAACATTGCAGTAGGGAAACTAGACTGAGCTGCTAGGCATGTCACCAAGTACTGTCTAAACTACAAGCAGACTGACACAATACAAACCCAATTTTGCTATGGGGAATGCACATGTAATTGCAAATATATCAGGCACTACAGGGATGTAACAACACTGACCAACAGACACCAGCATGAAAATGCATACCCAGAACCAATCTCATCACATTCAAAATGACATACTGGTAAGCCACAAGAACAGTAGAGTATATGGACTGTGTGAACGAAATCATCAGCATGTTTGCCACTCGCATGCTACCCCTATCTATATTGGCCCAATTCACAGTGTAGTCTGATGCCTGACTGGTATGGCACATGTCTCAGTCTGCCCCTGCAAACATATACAGCTGAGCGCCAGAAGCTGGAGCAGCATGCAAAGTCAGATAGAAAAGGACCCTCAACACTTACATCTACCCCCTACACAGGCAAAAATCACATTCACAATACACTGCTACACAATCCTGACAGTCTGTCAACAATTGCCAGAAATACACAGCCCTCTCAACTGTATAGAGTCCCACAAAATGTCCAGGCTTCGTCTTCATATATAAGGCCTTCTATACATAGCATTTCTGGCAGTCTGATACATCACTGGGATGATATCTGGAATAAAGTTACTATATAATGATATACTACACCTATACACCTCTTACAGCATGACATCTGGACAAAGCCTGACATATTTGGGGACAGAAACCCAAACACAGGGGCATTATTGACATATTGCTGTCATAAACAGAGAAAGTTGCTAGTGTAACAGGGTTGTTGTAACATCTGTTTTGAGGGATTTGAAGTCAGAAACACACATGGATGTTACCATTTACTGACTGCATTCCCTCAGAATATGCTACTGAATTTCCAAGGCTAAAAAAATGTGTGAGTAGCACACCAAATATAAAAGTCCAAACTCTGGCCAGTCTGCGTATAGTCCTACATTTGGAAGTTATGTCAACCACATAACACTATCAGACTTAAATTCATGCAGAGCAGTCATATCCACACAGACCCTGTCAAACTAGCATTAGTTCAACTGTATAACAGCAATACTTACATTCTGTCCCTATGTCTGGAATATCCTCACCCAGTTTGTTGGGCTGTCTCCACAGTGTTTGTCATAAGAAGTATTCCCAACTACACTCTGTGATGCTGTTTGTCAGACACACCTCCATGAAGTACTCCTCCTAGGCAAAGAAAAGGGGCAGCGCCACATGAATAACTCAGTTATAGGAGTGTGTTTCCATGCTATTGGGTATAGGAATGATACCACAGCTGTTCCACATGCAATTAGTGCACAGGCCATCAGCTGACTAGGAACATTACCTACTAAATGCAAGATACTACCTATACAAAACAGATGTATATCGCACATCTGTCTCAGAGAGAGAGAGAGAGAGAGAGAGAGACACACACACACACACACACACACACACACACACACACACACACACACACACACACACACACACACACACACACACACACACACACACACACACACACACACACACACACACACACACACACACTGAGACTGATGGAGTATACCAACTGAACTAAAAATAATAAACACAGCTATGTCTACTACCTTACTCCAGCTTCCCGTCATACCCTTGCATCTACCTTCCTTCTCCCCTCTCTCTTGTATGGTGCTCCCCTATTCTCCAACCTACAACTCGGACTCCGTGCTAAACTTGAGGCCTGTTACAACAAAATCTGCAAATTTGCAACCAATTCTAAGAACTCTTCCCATCACTGTCACTCCCTACACACCCTAAACTGGCTAGAACTCCACAACCACTACCTACAACAGCCCACAAACTCATCTTTAAACCAGCAGAATGCCCCTCTCTTGCTAAATCTCTAACACCCTACACACCTACCCGTACCCTGAGATCCACAGGCCAAAACCTCCTGCATGTACACAAACCCATCCACCCTACTGGTAAACTACTACTATCCCACACTATAGCCAAACTATGGAACAATCTCCCCACACCACTATGTAATATACCTAACCACAACAATTTCAAATCCATGCTTCTCTCCCATCCCTCCTCCAAATGGGAATGTTCTTCACATGCTCCCACCTAAAACTCCCACACTACTAACTCCACACCTAAATTATAATTTCTTTGCCTACTTTAACTTAATTCAGAGATCTTGCTCAGAACACCTTTCATAAATCTTTTGCATGCATGCCTCTGGCCTACCTTACTCATTTTTTCAAACTTTCATTGTTTGTTTTTCTTATCCATTGTACCCATAATATTGTTTTCCTCTGTAATATTGTTAATTTGTCTCTATTTGTATGTATTTGTATGTCTGTTTGGAGCTTTTCCCCTCGGGTCTCCACTGAAAAAGGGTAATTCTTACCCAGCTGGACCAACCCGGTTAACAAATGCAAATAAATAATAAATAAATATATGTCAAACAATCAACCCTGCAATGGAATGTAGTAGGGGGCATGTAAAGGTGGAAAATAGGAAGTTCAAACAATATTATGTCTCAACAATACATGCTGCACTGATATATTGCTGAGCAGAACCTATGGCCATATAAACTGTGTCTGTCTGCAGTGACATAGAAAATGGCTCAGGGCCCTGAGTCACCCAAGGAAAGGATGGCTCACATATGACCACTACTGTAGTGTGTGTTGCACAATAATGACTGTGACATTGCTAGGCCAAACCCAGTGCAAATCATACCATCAGTAACTCTGCTACAGCCAGCTCTGATTTGGGCCTCTTTTTCAGTGCCAATATCACCAACCCATATAACATAGCTGGTCTCACTACCCTCTTGTAGACCTTCCCTATCACTCTTAATGGTACTTGTCTGTCACAAATCACACATGACACTCTTCCCCGCCACCCACATCCTGCCTGTACTCATGCCGTCACCTCTCCCCCACACTCGCCATTACTCTGAACTGTTGTTCCCAAGTATTCACACCTATCCACCTTAGCAAACTGTACTACCTGCATCTTAACCATTCCTTCATCCTCCCTACCCATTCACACACATATATTCCATTTCAGTCCTGCTGACCATCATCCCTCCCCCTCTAGACCATACCTCCACCTCTCTAGGGTCTCCTCAACCTATTACCTACTCTCACTAGAGACTACAATGTCATCTGCAAACAGCACAGCCTATGGACACTCTTGTCTGATTATGTCTGCCAACCTGCCCATCACTACTGCAAATAAGAATGGGCTCATAGCTGATCCCTGATGTACTCCCACCTCCAACTTAAACACACCTGTCACTCCCAATGCAGAACTCACTGCTGTCACATTAGCCTTGTACATATCCTGTAGTATTCTTACGCATTCCTCTGCCAGTTCTGGCCACCTCATACAATACCACAACTCCTCTCTAGGCATCCTGTCATATGCCGTCTGTAAGTCCTCAAAGACACAAAAGAGCTACATCTGACCTTCTCTGTATGTCCCCATAAACACTCTCAGAGCAAACATCACATCTGTATTGCTCTATCCTGGCATGAAATCATGCTTCTGATCAGTAATCCTCACCTCCCTTCTCAACCTAGCTTCCACCACCCTTTACCATTACCTCATGCTTTGACTGATCAATGTTATCCCTCTGTAGTTATTACAGCTCTGCACACCACCCTTATTCTCATAATCAGTACCCAAACTCATTTTATCCACTCCTTGTGCATCCTCTCACTTTCCTAGATTACAGTAAAAAATCCGGTTAAAAAGACCACTGCCATTTGTCCTAAACACACCCATGCCTTAACAAGTATGTCATCTGGACTGATAGACTTTTAATTCTTAAACCTCTTCATAGCTATCCTTACTTCCCCCTTGATAATCTGTTGCACATCCTGATTCACCATAACCACATCATCCAACCTTCTCACTCTCTCATTCTTTTCATTCAACAGCCCACCAAAGTACTGTTTCCACCTGCTCGACACACTTTCCTCACTAGTGAGTGCAGTTCTATCATTATCCTTTCTCAGCCTTATCTGCTTCACAGCCTTCCTAGCTACATGCCTATGTCATGCCAATTGGTACAGGTCCTATTTTCCATCCTTGGTATCCAACCTTACTTACAACCCTTCAGATGCCCCATCCTCAGCCTTTGTCACCACTCTCTTTGCCTTGTACCCCATCTCCCTATACACCTTTCTACTTTCTGCATCTCTCTGACAATCCCACTTTTACTTGGCCAACCTCTTTCTCAGTATACTCCCCTGTACTTCCTCATGCCACCACCAGGTCTCCTTGTCCTCCTTCCTCTGTGCAGATATCACAACAAGCCCAGCTCTACACATTACCCTTACTAGCTTGGATGTAGTTACCCAGATATTTGCAAACTCTACACAGCCACCTACTGCCTGTCTTAACTCTTCCCTGAACTCAACCTCACAATCAACCTTTCTCAGTATTCACCATTTGATCCATGGTACCGCCCTCACACTCCTCCCCTTCTTTGTGATCACCAAATGTTGTCCCACAGACCAACTTTCCATGCTGCCTAAGTGCACTTTCCCATGTCAACACTTTACAGGTACCAATCTTCTTCAAACAGGCCCACCTGCATAGGAGATAATCCACCTGTGGTCATCTTCCTCCACTCTTGTATGCCACACTATGCCCCTCGGTCTTGCAATACTATGTATTCACCACACCCATGTCCAACCTCTGTTGCAAACTCCACCACCATCTCACCTTCTGCATTCCTTTGCTTAACACCATACCTACACATCACTTCTGCATCCCCTCTGTCCCCTTCACCAACATGCCTATTGAAATCTGCTCCAATCACCACTCACTCACCCTTGTGTACACGCATCACCACTTCATCTAACCACACCAAAGTACATGTATCTCATACATCACACATGCAATTAGCAGAGCATATCCACTAAAAACTGTCAACATTACACCATCAATTCTCAGCCTCCTCAACATCACTCTACCCAACACTCTTATCACCTCCACAAACACTCTTAGCATAATGTTCCCTCAGGTTAACCCCTACACCATTTCCCATCCCATACACACCATGATAGAACTATTTGTACTATACTGCAATACAGACAGCTGTACATCCCTTCCATCTGGTCCCTGACACACACAATATATCCACTTTTCCTCTGTCCAGCATATCAACTAACTCTGTTCCTATTCCAGTCATACTCACAACATTAACAGTTTCTACCCTCATTACCACACAACTAGCCTTTCACTTCTCTGCCTGCAATATGAGCATCAGACATCCTCCAGGGTATGTCTGTAAATGCAAATGCTACTGCACTATCAAATGACATATGTGTGTTACAGCAATATGAATAAAGTGTCACTAACTGCAGCCCATAGCCCACCATGCATGTGCAATGTCCTGCAGATGTCCTGCCCTAACAGTCTGACATGACTGACTGAGCAGCATGACTGTCATTACAGTGTGCCATACTGACATAGAACAGAAATGTATAGCAGGTATTACCTGTGCATATATATGTATGGGTAGGTGTACCTGACTGCCTCATAACAACTGATATGGGATGCAAAACATCAGGTGAATAAGCTGTACATGTTGTACATGTGTGTAACTTTAGTTTCTGTGCATCCAACAGAGTTACACCTCTACAGCTACTGGTGGTGTCATTGTCCTGGGTAGTATAATAAGCATGAGTATCATGTTGATATTGTAGAGGTGGCCAACTGTGTTCTGACTCTGTGTCCATGCCTACTACAAACAGATATATGACCACCAACGTAGCTGTATGGCCTCAGCAATACCTTACTTGTAAAACCTGTCTCCACCAAAATAGAGAAAACTCCTTTGCTGGACAGCAGCAATGCACAAAGCACATAATGCGATTCTATATTGGTTGTACAGGGCAAAGTAGGAGCAGCCACCAAATGGGCAGCATGTCAGCCTTTGTCTAAATGAGTATAATAGGTCACAGATGGATTACTGTAAGGCTAACTATGAGTACAAATTGGACACATCCACTAAGGGCAACCGCAAGGCCATATTCACTTATGTCTGCAGTCTCAGAGGCACCAACCCAACCCACCCTGTAATGGTGGTCAATCACACCACATTCACATACACCATAGCTACTGCCAACCTGCTGCAGGGCAAGCATCACCAGCCTGGATCACCATCAGTATAGGTGGATATGCACAGCGCATGCACCCCTCCCCCATCATCATGGATCAGGTACAAACTGCCTAATCAAAGCTGACAAAAGCAATTCCCCTTGGGCCTGATAACATTCCTGTCTGCATCCTACATGAACCCAGGCATATGATTCCAGCTTTATTACACACTGTATGCAAGCAAAGCCTGAGCACCATTGACCATCTGCAAGGAACACGGCCACTGTCATCCCTCTACACAAATGTGAATGATGAGTGGTGGTTTATAACATGTACTGGCCCTAATTGGGTGGGAACATGACACATCAGGACCAGGAGTGCAATGCATGTTTATACAGTGCTGCCAGGTACAGGGGTATGATGTATTTGTAAGTGGTGGCTAATGATAGTCCATATGCATGTGCTGGCTCTGTAAAGAACTCTGGGCAGTGTCTGAGGTCCTGTGATGTGTTTTCCTGTGTATGTCCTCCAGGTGCCAAGCAGCGGCAAATGCCGTACACCAATGTGGAGATAGCAGCCATCACAGAAGCTGTAATTATAAACTATGCCGTTCTTTCTGGATGTAGCCTGCAAAATCTGCCGGAGCAGACTGCCCTGTGGGATGCGATCATCAACAGAGTGAACGTGCTGGGCCACCATGGATGCACATACTATCAGGTCAGGCACAGAGCAGCTGACCTAATATGTTGTGCCTGGCAAAGGGCTGGTGCTGTAGCGAGGGACTGTACTGCTACCGGTGGGGAGCCAGCCACACAGGCCCCACTTACAGTGACAGAGGAGCTCCTTGCCAACCCTGGGGTAGCTCCCACACAAACTCAAACACGGGAAACAGCAGTTGTGTAGGTGAGTGGCACACAGGCAACAGGTGAGGAGCATCCAGGAAAGGCCATAGTGCACATCAATGTAATGAGGTAGCATTTAAATTGATTTCTACAGAGTCTCTAGATGCATATGTCAGTGCAAAATGGATTAGTGGGTGGGGTGTATGCACACAACTGCACATCTATGGTGAAGGACAGCAAATTGTGTAATATCATAGTGTGCATTGCACCTGTGCAGAAACATAGTATTCATCTTGTACCAATGCCTAATGTGAATCTGCTGACAGTACCTCTCCCTCACAGCTACATAGGTCCCTCTGTTCTGCAAATGGGACAGCAGCCTGAACCCAGTAAGTATGGGGTTTCCCTGTTGTGGTTCACCAGCATCTCAGGCATGCTAAAGTTAATGCATGTGACCATGCAAACAACTGTTACACTCAGCCATTTGGCAATATTTGCATGTTCACCTGTGGTGGTGTTTACTGCATTACATCAGGGTGGTCATAACAAGGGCCTATTTGCAGGAGATGTCACATATCTGTAGCATATCTCACAACCTGTCATTTCAGGACACCTAGACAAAGACCGGCAAAATGTGGAGACAAAGGCCCAAAACTAGAGTCATATTGTAGAAATTAATAGTACGTGCATATGAATGGTGTACACCCTAGAATGCCACGTATGTGTGATATACAAAAATGAGAGCAAAATAGACAAGCTCAGAATACTGCCAACCTTTCATGTGACCTATAACCTGTACAATTTAATTGTAAAGCAAAGAAATCTGTTAGGGGAACAATAATGGCAAATAACAATAGTACAACAACCTAGATGCATATGTGTGCACAGGCTGAAGCTAGTTCTGTGTTGAGGCAGCTTTGTATATAGCTACAGCAGTACATCTTATTGGGTACACAACAGCCATCAATTACTAACAGCAACTAACGGTCAGCTGTCCTACCAGGATTATCCTAACATATACCCAGTTGCTTGCTACAGCAGCAGCCATGGTTCAAATAGAGCTGATGAAGCTGCTAAGGGACCACATGTTTGAGATGTATCAGCCTGGAGAAGGGTACCCAAACATTTCCACAGCATTGCGCATAGCATGGAGCACAGTACAGACAGTCATCAAAAGGTGGTGCAAATATGGGGTTACAGTTACATTGCGAAGGAGTGGACATCCCATCAAACTCTATGAGAATACAAGACCAAAACTGGCCAGGGAGGCTGCCAGGAGCCCTACAGCAACAGCGAAAAAGTAGCAGGAATCTCCAACAAGTACTGGGTGTGTATTACATGCCACAACAACCTCCCATGGACTCCATATGTCCTGCCTATAGGGTAGGGTTGGAAGATGGCAGAAGTTCCTCACACCAAACAATATCCAGGCCTGGTGAAAGTCTGAAAACAATGCATCAGTTCTCCAAAAAGCAAGTGGGAAACATGTGTTATGGTAATATGGGACCACAGTTGTACTCATTGGCCATAATTCTGACAGGTGTGTTTGGAACAATATCACCACTGCACATCACCACAACAACACCATCCCCATGGTAAAGCATGGGAATGGCAGTGTTCTGCTTTGGGGTTGCTGTTCAAAAGTTGGAACTTGGGCTGTAGCCAAGTTAGAGGGGATTATGAACAGTTGCAAACACTTGTACCTTGTGGCTCCACAATGTTCTAGTGTCTGCCAGATAGCTGTGGATGGTGAGGAATTCCATCTTTACACATAATAATGGGCCAAACCATACATCCATATCAACAAAATGATAGCTTCACCAGAACACATGCAACATTCTGCACTGGCCGAGTCAGAGCCCACACCTACATCCAAATAGGGTATATGCAGGGCAACCTGTAAAATGTGGTGCACAGGGGATGCCCTTGCAATCTGATATAGTTGGAGGTGTTTTGCAAGGTAGAGTGTACAAACATTGGCAAGTCAAGATGTGCCATGGTGATAGACACCTTCCCAACAGGACTGCATGCTGTGATTAAATCAGAAATTACTTCAACACAGTATTACTTTAAGGGTGTACCTGTAACTGATGTTTATGTTCTTCATTTGGATTGCACAGGCCATATGTCATATGAAATGATGGCAATGTCTGAGGTCTCATGTGACATATCACAGAAACTTGGCATGTTAACAGGTGTGTGTACACTTACTATATCCACTGTAAGCTTGGGGAGTTGTTCGAGTAACTGGCTTTGTTTTAAAATACATGTACTGCAAGTTATGCAGTCTGCACCTTCCAATTAGGACATTACTTAGTGGCACCAATCCACAGGCCAGCACAGTAATGCATCCGACAAACACAGGAGTTATGAGGATCAGACCAAATATATGAGCCATACATGTAGACATTCAGCAAAACCCTGTACAGTTGGGGGGTATGTTCTGTACTAGTTGCCATAGTGCTATACAGGTGAACAGCAATAATTTATATGGGTGCAGGGTGTGATAGGTGAAGGGCCATCACTTACTAACACCACTCATGTATCCCAGAGGTGTATATTAGTCGTAACGGTAATTGGAAAGGGCTGCATTGCATGATGCTAAGGGTCCACCCAGAGTGTATGTTATTGTCTGTGTGTCGTGAATGCCACCAGTCGGCTAATGTAAAGTCTGTGTAATGCCTTTGAGGCACCTCACCTGTGTGTGTGTGTGTGTGTGTGTGTGTGTGTGTGTGTGTGTGTGTGTGTGTGTGTGTGTGTGTGTGTGTGTGTGTGTGTGTGTGTACCAGCAAACCTTATAGTGCCAGTAGTGATTTACATATGTCATTTTTTCTTCTCAGGTGGATATGGTGGCTGCAGTCCCTCCCGCTGTGATACTGATGTCAGTGTCTCTGCAGAATCTAACCATGATGATACTCATATTGAGGCACAGGTGGGGTTGTCAGGGCCTTATACTGTGCATCGGTTGGTATCCCACTATTGTCAAACCCATTCCCACACACAGAATACCCACACATGCCCCATCACCAGTGGCCACAGATAATGGACAGTTGGCAAATGGTGGCATGGAACAGGATACTGTGGTGACTATGGCAAGTAAGGGTGCTGGCAGTAGCAATAGCCAGAGTGCTGGCAAGGTCCCACACAGGCAGATGGGCAAGGTGGTTGGAGGTGTATTGCAGCCCATCATGCCCCTGTTGCAAGTGCCACGACAGCAGTCACCAGATGCATGTTTCAGGTTGTCATGGGGGGCAAAGGCATGTAATGAACATAATACCAGAGATATATGCAGGGTCATGGATGAGCACGTCCCTTGTGTCCGTGCCAATATGAAATCAGTGCAGCCATCTGTGAGCATACTGGGATCATGGATAGATGGAGGTGGGAGACCTTGGTACTCTTTGACAGTGGAATATCTGTACCTGAGTGTTTGATGGGCACTAGCCAGCAGCCCTATGGCTGTAGGGCAGCATCACAATCAGCTGAGGGTCTACGTGGCCATGCACCATCACATTCCCATGCTGGCAGTACCACCAGCACTACTGAAGGGGGTGTGCTGTCCATGCCATGAAGTAACAGGCCATGGGCACGTGATTCTGGCCGGTCCCATCAGGGATGAGATTCCAGCAGGCAGCAGTCACCAGCAGGGAGTAGTACTGCATCTGGACTCAGCCCTGGTGGTGCCAGTGATATGCTTGACAGGCCAAGTTCCTGTGTCCATGGCCAGAGATGGTGAACTGTACACCCTTCCATGTACGTCCCACAGCTGTCCAAAATGCCCCTGTATAGAGTGCCCCCATGGCATGACTGTGTGGATACAAACACACAATCACCATCAGTAAAGTCACCTACACACACACACACACACACACACACACACACACACACACACACACACACGCACACACACACACACATGCACACACACACACACACACACACACACACACACACACACACACACACACACACACACACACACACACACACACACACACAAACACACACACACATATTATGTCAACCATGTGGCCCGGCCTAGGCTAATGTCAAACCCACATAACACCCTGTGCATATGATGATACCTGTGCCACATCCATGCCATCCATTTCATCGATGAAGGGACATGCTTATATGAGTCTGATGCACTGGGTAAAGTTAGTACAGTGTAGCTATTTAATACTGTGTCAGGTGCTGTCATCTGGCATTTGTAATGGATACACATCAGAGTGTGTTTGTACCTTTTCAGCCGTAATGCATTATTGGTGTTAGTAACACTAAGCAAATGTGTTCTCACATGCTCTATTCTGTTTGTGTTCCAGGTGTCTGTGTGTCAGCAGGACGTGGTCCTGCAGACATCAACAAAAAAAAGTATGGCAGTGTAGTAACACATCAACTAAGTCATTTTTAGGGTACAGCTGTATCTGCACACATTTTCCAGGTCTGTGTAACAGTTTTTGCATGTGCCTCACAGATTATAGGGCTGAGGAGTTGTATCTCAGTCTATGGTGGTTGACATCTACTCTAGTATAGTGGACAATGGTAAGTGTGGTGGGTGGAAAACACCTCAGACTAATGTCCTCAACCCCAGAGGATATTGTATCGATCAAACACACAGAGAATACTGTTCACACACACACACACACACACACACACATGCACAGGATCACAGTTGCCATTGTTGTGTTTGGAACCCCTACCCATCAAGTTGTGGTACCACACTATTATGTGGTTATTGCAGATGCCACAAGGTACCTGTAAGGTGAATAACATCATGTGAGTTTGTGGGGTATGGCAATGGTGGCTGTACCGGGAATGTGAGTACTCAAAATAATGTTGCATACAAGTCTACACACTCAGATCCACTGCTTTACACACCAATGCACATACACACACACACACACACACACACACACACACACACACACACACACACACACACACACACACACACACACACTTGCCGGTACTGACATTAGTAGACCAACCTATCTTATTATTTGTACCATACTATTCCATACTGTTGCGCAGAGCTTATAGGGCTAAAAAGTGCCTACAGATACCACTAAGGTTGATGTGAACAGCTGACCTCATACAGTAGACTTTGGAATGTGTACTGTGTGTACCATCCCATAAAATATGAACCCATGCACATCCAATGGATATCATTCACACACAAACACACAAGATACTGTTCTCTCACACATATTTGCCAGGACTGGGAGTAGAGCCCCTACTTATCTATTTATTGTTACTAAATTGTTACGTATTCATCACACATGCCACAAAGGTTATGGAGTGCCACTAGTCCAAAGGTACTTCTAAGGAGAGGGTCATCACCAGGCCTTGCAAATTATGACAATGGGTGATGTACTGGGTGAGAGCGGATACAAAATACTGTAACCTACACATATACACACTTACATACAATAAGATACACACACACACACACACACACACACACACACACACACACACACACACACACACACGCACATATGCACACACGTACACACGCACACACACACACACACACACACACACACACACACACACACACACACACACACACTTGCCAGGACTTATATTTGAACCCTTGCTATGTGGTTATCGGCATTATAGCGTTATGTAGTAACCGCACACACCACAGAGCTTATAGGTTGTGGAGTGTCCCAAGATAGCTATATAGTGAATAATATCTACAGCACTTGTAAGGTATGGCAGTGGTAGTTGTACTGGGTGAGACGGGCCACTAACTACTTTCACCCACATATTTACACAGTCAAAAACACTTTCAGACACACTAATGCACAAACACACACACATTTGACAGTACTGAGATCCATGACTTCAAAGAGTCATAGGTGTGTATGTGGCAAATAGCCATGGAGGCTCTACATGGCTAGCCCATGGGAATACACTACCATCAGGCCACCTGACAATACTCCTCAGTATGTCTACTGAGTATAGTCACTGAAGTGATCCCCAGGTTGGGTATTCTATTCCCCATCCACTCCTCCTGATTTCTCTTGAAGACAGCCAGTGAGGTGCTCAGCTTGACATGTATGTGACATATATTCCATGGCGTGGCCAGTGTCTGGGTTGTGAACCTGTCCCTCCAAAATTTCCTGTTGATTTTGAGGATGGGTTTGAGGTATCAGGGGCATGTGTTGTGGACAGATTGGTGTCCTCGGATGTAGCATTCCTAACAGGGTTGGGTCAGACATGGCTGTGTATGTCAGACAGAGATCACACCTAAGTAGCCAATATGAGACAGAGATTCATTGCAGTTGTTGGAGTTTGTTCATATGGGGCAAGTGTGTAGTACCTAAGATCCTCTTTGTGAGATACATTTACAGCCTCTCCTGTTGTTGCTGGTGTTCAATGGGGTACATGGAAAATGGGCCATGGTACACATTGATTGGCTTACCGAGGAGTGTGTACAGAGAAACACTGTCCTTTTACTTCCTGGATTCAACACCCTGAGTCAGGAGAAGTGACTGACACATGGAAGAATGATCGGAAGACAGTGGCACTGTGGTGGTCAACATACAGCTTACTGTCAACCTGTGTTTCCAGTTCCATTATACCAACATCAGTGTACAGTGGACTACCATCAATGTATTACTTTATGGGAACCATGTCGTACCCAAAGGGGATGGTGGCACATCATCTGGCATTGAGCTTATGTCCAGGGATCTGGCAACAGTCATAGGTCTCAGAGAGGTCTTTGTGAAGGATGTCAACCTCATGTAGGGGGGTAATAATAGCACCACTAATAATAGCACCCACCTTGTAGTCATCTGCAAACATTACCAGCCAGGGCATCTTTGTATTGGGCTTGTCCTCAGAGGTGTGGATCCCAAACATAAGGGAACCCAGCTCCACTACCTGTGGGACTCCACTTGTGACTGTTCAGCAGTCTGACATGGAGTCCGCTGCATTCACACTGTGGGTTCTGTCTGTGAGCCAGTTTGCAGGCCACCTACTGATGTAGGTGTGGCTGCCTACCTGACTGTGTTTGCATATGATTCCTGAGTGGGGAGTGATATACAAGCATTAGATGGGCAGCCTGTCTTGTTATCTATTTCATAATGTCACATAGTTATTGCACATGCCACAATGCTTATAGGGCTGCAGAGTGTCTACATGTCCTTCTACAGTGGATGACAAATGTGGGCTTTGTAATGTTAACACTGGGACATGTACTGGGTGGGCAACAGCAAAAAGTAGCAAAACCTTCCCCCCATAGTATGGTTTTCACACAAACACAACAACTCTCCCCCAACAGGATACTGTTCAAACACACAATTGCCCAGACTGAGATTAGAACCCCTACCTATCTATTTACTGCTACAACTACAGTGTTACACATTTATTGTATGTACCATGGAGAGTATATAATGAAGGTTGTCCAAAGGTACTTCTAAGGTGAGGAATATCACCAGCTCTTGTAATGTATGGCAATGGGTGATGTACTGGGTGAGAGAGGCCACAAAATATTTTAAACTACACATACATACACATATTTGCCAGAAGTGGGATTAGAACTCCTACTTAACTAGTTATTTGTATTACAGAATTATGCAGTTATAGCATGTGCCACAGAGCTTATGTGGCTAAACTTTGATGAAATCTCTTCTAAGGTGACTGATATCTGTAGGACTGCTAAAGTAGGGAAATGGGAAGTGTACTGGGTTTGAATGGGCCCACAAGCTTTAACTTGTAAACACACACACAGACTTTTACATTTGCCAAGACTGAGATTAGAACTCCTACCTAACTAGTTATTTGTACTATAGTGTTATGCAGTTAGTGCATGCACCACAGAGCTTATGGGTCTGAGGTTTGACAAAAGGCACTTCTAAGGTGACTGATATCGGCAGGACTGCTAAAATAAGGAAAGGGGAAGTGTTCTGGGTTTGAATGGGCCCAAAAGCTTTTATTTATAAACACTCACACACACACACACATACACACATACACACACACACACACACACACACACACACACACACACACACACACACACACACACATGTTTACATTTGTCAAGATAGAGATTAGAACTCCTACCTAAATACTTATTTGCATTATAGTGTTACACAGTCATCGCACGCACCACAGAGCTTACGGGGCTAAGGTTTCATGAAAGGCACTTCTAAGGTGATTGATATCCGCAGGACTGCTAAAGTAGAGAAAGGGAAAGTGGACTGAGTTTGAATGGACCCAAAAGCTTTTACTTGTGAACACACACACACACTTTTACATTTGTCAGAATGGAGATTAGAACTCCTACCGTACAACATATTTGTACTATAGTGTTACGCAGTTATCGCATGCACCACAGAGCTTATGAGGCTGAAGCTTGACAAAAGGCACTTCTAAGGTGACGGATATCTGCAGGACTACTAAAGTAGGAAAGGGGAAGTGTACTGGGTTTGAATGAACCCAAAAGCTTTTACTTCTAAACACTTTTACATTTACCAGGACTGAGATTAGAAATCTTACCTAACTAGTTGTTTGCACTATAATGTTACACAGTTATTGCACATGCCACAGAGCTTACAAGGCTGAGGTTTGATGAAAGGGACTTCTATGGTGACAGACATCTTCATGACTGCTAAAATAGGGCAAAGGGAAGTGCACTGGGTGGGGAAGGCCTGTCCATTTTTAGATCCTTCTGACATTTCTCTAAGTTTATGAGCATGCCCAGTGTGACCTTCTATAGTACATGTGGGACTCCATTTCAGGGACTGTTGTACTCCAGTCCAGTCTGTTTTGTACTACAGCCTTACCTCTCAACCTGTGGATGCAGGATATCTGGAGATAGCCTATCAAAATGGGGAGACAATGGGCCATACAGTGATTGTGACTATTTCTCTCAGTAATGTATGGGTTGCTGGGATTAAAGGGCTTGTTTCATGCCATTTGACACCATCATGTATTGTTTCAGTACCTCATGGCATACCTCTTCAGATCATTGCAGTGATTTACCAGAAGAATACAGGCTGGATGATGCACACACCAGGATTATGGGCCAAATGATATGCATTCTGGCACAATCCAGCTTGTTGAAAGGTGTGCCTATAAGCAATTGACTGCTGGTGTTGTGGAAATGGTCTAGCACATTGGTGATATATTACAATGGTGGAATCTCTGTGCATTTCTGTTATAGCTTGGTCTGATTTCCAATTCACAGTTGGGTAATATAAGTCAGACAGGATCAGGGTGACTGGCAGACTCCGGATAGATTTGCTAGGGATAAGATATGTGGGGAAGGAGTCCTGGGTCAGATGTTTGCGTATAGCTACCTGTACTTTGCATAGGAGTTTTCTCAATGGTTGACTGCACTTGGAGGGTCTTGTGTGTGTGTCAGACTGTTTGACCAGCCAGGAGGTGTGTGTTTCATATATATGTATGGCCCACCTCATTTTGCTTGGATGGCCACATTTTGGGGTCAGGATGTTGCATAGGATTAATGATCAGGGAAGGGTGTATTACTCCCCATGGCTGTGGGCAAGGGTTCTGTGAGTACATACATGTCGCCATCTTCCAGGATTAGGACTGCCTGCAATGAGTGCATTCCCAATTTCAAACTCCTAGCCCTGCCTGTTGACTGTACAGAGTATCACAGAATGTCCACATCCATGACTCATATATCTTGTTGGTTATGCAAACAAGTGTGGTTTTCAAGAAAAAGTGTTTTGCAAGACATTCAGTGTTGAAGTCATATATTACTAACAGTTAATATTGCAGTTTCAGACTTCGTACCCATCAGACATTCCATACTACTATAATCTTTCCATCAACTTTATAACATTATTAGAGCAGTATTTCAAATGTGTCCTTCTCTTTGGACTTTTTCACCCCATTATTCATGGCTTTGTCCAGAATTATGTCTCTCTGATGCTGGCAAGTTTTTTCTAGCAGTTAGCAGCATGACCTTTCTTTGCATTTTGTAGACTGAATTATGTTGGTGTTACGGACCCCATGACACTCCCTAACAGGGACTGTGGGTGAGGCATGGGCATTTGCCGCAGGCCTGTAGGTGAGGTATGACAGATGCAGGCCATCTGTAGCAAGGCAGTGCATTCTTATGATCATATGTTCCCAGGCTGCTGGCAGTGGACAACTTTGGGATGGTACCAGTAAGTTGACAGTGGGTGTTACTGACAATTGCTTTCTGTTTGTGTTGAGCCATCACTGAAGTTGACAGCTGGATGTTGTTTAAGGCTAGGGACATTTTACTGCATTTCTATGGGGCTATGGGGGATGACACATCTGTACACAATGCACATTTGCAGAGACTGTGCTAATATTTGCTTAACATTTTGGTCCCATTTAGCATACTGGTGTGCCCTGTCTTTGAGACTACAGGCATAACAGTATTAACCACAGGTCAGATTGTTCAGGCATAAACATTTGTAGTTTCAGACTTTTTACCTTTCAAAGATATACTGCCACTACCTGACCTGCTGTGATATCACTGAGTAAAAGTCTGTAGGTGGGGATTTCATGGATGTCACCATGTGGGGGCTTTTTCCAGACATTTCTGTATGGTTTTCTACAGCTGATCTGCTGGGTGAGGCTGGGGGTGAGTATAGGACCCCAACATTGACATGCATGCATGTGACCTATGACCCCACCAGTTATTTGACTCACCACATATACTGCAGTAGTATTTGTCAACTATGGTGGTAGTGTATGGTGTAGGTAGGCCAGTACTGAGGATACACTTCCGGCTGTCACAAAGAGCTGTCAGTTGTCTGCTGCTATCCAAGTAAGCCACCCCATTCCCTTGCATGCTTGAGTCAATACCATAGATATGCTATTTGAACATTCCACTCCATTAATTTATTTTGTTAATGAGACTGACTTACCTTGTGCCTGAGGCTGTTGTGAGGATGGTGATCGAGGGCTGACTTTGCCGGATGCACACAGTACACTGCCTATACATGGTTAGGTATAGGTGGTGTAATGTTTGGCATCCATTTTACTGTATGAGCAAGTCAGAGATCGAGATCAGTCCCTCGGGCTCTACACTGTCAGTCTATGTGCTATGCATTGCCTCTTTGACAAGGACATAGCATACTGGGCATGTCTCCATCTACCTGCAGGGGCAGGCTCAGGATGTTCCTCCTCTGAGTCTCGCTGTATCTGTTGAGACCTTGGCAATGGTGGGGGGCTGTGTGGCCCTTCCCTGTTTTGTTCCTGCTGCAGCTCTTTCCACAGGATCATATTGTGTAGCATGGCACATACTATGAACATGTTTATACATGTGGCTGGAGAGTACTGCAAGACTCCACCAGATATGTTAAGGCAGCGGAATTGTGACTCGAGCATCCCAAACACGCATCCGTAATGATCCTGGTTTGTGAGTGTGCCTCATTATGGTGTTCTTGTGTGGATGTGCATGTGTGCATTTCTAAAGGGTGGCATCATCCACTGCTCCAGTGCATAGCCAGCATCCCCACTAGATGACTATATGGGATGCCCCACTGGTAAATGTCTGGTACAGCTGTGATGAATGCCAGATGTGGGAGTCATGATAGCTTCCAAGGCTGCTAGCACACACACATTCATGATAATGCCCTGGGCATCACACATGACCTGGCAATTGATGGAGTGGAACCCCTTGTGGGTTAGGTAGAGCCTACCCTGGTCACCAGGTGGTGCTTTGATGTGGATGTGCATGCAGTCTATGGCACCCAGTACCTCCTGGTATTCTGTTACATGGTGGAAGAGATGCATATTCCTTATCCTCTATTCATGAGTGCTGGGGAAGTAAATGTGCTCAGTGGCATGTGGTCGCATGGCATCCAAGAACTGGTGGAGTATCCTGGACGCAGATGCGTGTGAGACCCCCCATAATATCCCCAGTTGGTCTTTGGAAAGTACCTGTAGCTAGTATTCTTAAGGCTACACATACCTTGGTATCCACTGATATGGGTTCCCCTCTGTTGGTTCTGGGTCTGAAGCGAGGCTGGCACAATTCAACAAGTTGGTGAAGTATGTCCCTGTCCACCCTGTAGCACTCTACTATCTCCAGATCATCTAGCCCCTGGTAGGTTACCCTGGGTCTGAGCACTCTTCTCCTCCTCCTCAGTCTGAGTTGGTTGTCAGCATTATCCTCCTTACCACCCTCAATCTCTAGCACATACTGACAGATCAGAGAAACAGCAGCCCCTAACATGTTTTGTTAGATTTGTCAATTTAAAATTCCTCTGAATATGTACAGCAGTGGTGCAGAGTTTGTGGAAAAAACAGACCAAAATATGTTAGCATAGTTTATAGTCATGTACTGGGCTGCTGCCTGTGTAACTGACTGATTCTGATTACAGTCCACCTCTCAGCTATAGTAGTTCTCCTTGATTGCCTTCCTTCTGCTGTTTCCTCTTCCCATTTCTTCCCCGTTTAAGCCCTGAGGCATGCCACACATTCCCTGTGCTCAGATGTAAATAATTCTGCTATTCCCTGTGTTTTTTTTTTTTTTTTTTGTTTAGGCCTGGTGCATGCTGTGCACACCCCTTTAGCTAAAGTAAATACTTTTAAGCAGAAATGGCCCTCCCTGGATGCGACCATGCTCTGGATTTCATGGAATAAAACAATACAGCCTCAGACACACACCCTTCCTTAGTTGTGCTTAGCTAAGGGCAAACACAGGCCACTGAGCTGTAATGTGCTTACAGCAAGCTTGACACAAACCCTTTTCATTTTAGCTGCTCCTCCTGTCTACACGGTGGTGTTAGAGCACCTAAGCAGTTAGGTGCAGTCTGACACTTAGAAGAAATTTGTGATTCAGTATAAATCCCCTCATTTGCATACACCACTGCCTTACTCCATAGTTAGCACACTTATGCTGGGCCTTTCCCCTTAGCAACCACTATTCCTTGGTATTGCTTTCATTCTGCATGCCATTGACTATAATGGCAAAATGCAGATTTCTGTAAAAACTGATTTTTTTCCCCTTTTTTATTTTCGGTATATCCCATTTGTGAGCCACTGCCCTTTGCTTAAACGAAAGTTTTATTTAAAAAAAAATAAAACTATTTTTCATGCAAATGGCCATATAGTTGGTCATTGGCATGCTTTCTTTCAAGTTGTCATGTATCCTTTTTCTTATTTGCCGAAATGTATTCAGCTAGTAACTGAATACATTTCTGCAGGTTACACTATTCCTGCACAAACACCTGCCTGCTTGCTGAATCACTAATTCACCTCATTTGCATGGTTTTCACCAGCAAATGAAGTAATTAGCATTAGGCAGTGGTGTTCGTGCAGGAATAGTGTAGGAGCACTCGTGTACGTCCCAGGATACCTTTGCTGAATCACTCAGTGGCCATGTTCCATGCAGCAGCTGCTGTACTATTCCTACACTCCATGTAGGGTTTAATGAATCCCAGGGAAAAATAAAACATAATTCATTTATTTTTTAGATAATGTTATGTTATGACTATAATTTGTACATATAACATTACAAATAGTCAAATTAATATATAAAGTACATTGCATATATATGAAAGTAATTAAAATGTTTTTCCCAATGTGTTTGAAATGCTTGATCATTTAAGATTTGTTTAAATTAAGTGCAAGTAGCTTTAAAAAGGAAAAGGTTTTATGGTATGTGGTATAATTTAGCTGCTCTAATGGGTAAAACACTACTAATGTTAATTTTGTCATTTAATTCTGGGGTCCATGAAGTCTCATGCAATCATTAGTAATATAACTCCTGATACTCAAGACTAACCTCCTATAGTCCTCATCATATTAAAGATGGAACTTTTTCAAGAATAAAAAAATGTAAACTTTTTGAAGTTTGTACATTTCTTAGAATGCCTGTTTAGGATGTTGCTACAATATCTATTACTTAATAGCATATATATGCTCATATACCCTGGCTTTCAAAACTTTCACTTTTCCCTATATAGAAAGTTGAGCATGTCATGCAACTAACAAGATAAACTACTCCCCTAGTGTTGCAGTAATATTTGCATTCTGGAGCAATTAACTTGTCACAGGTACTCACCGTAATGATCATTGAATTGAAATTAATTTCTGGGGTAGTAATTATTTTTCCCCCCTTCTCAAAATATGATTTTAAACTTTTATCCTCTTATACACTTAAAGTGGACACTTGCCTAACTTTCCAACTAAGTCTAGAGATTAAAAAATGCCTTTCAATTTCTGCTCATAATTTTCTGTATACCATTATTCCCTTTGTTGTATGGAATAATCAAAGTTTAGGAGTAATCTTTTGACTTAACTTTAGAGTCTGTGTAAAATTCTCCAAGATCTTTAAAATGGGCTGAA
The DNA here is from genome assembly GCF_019279795.1 of Protopterus annectens. Taxonomy (NCBI): domain Eukaryota; kingdom Metazoa; phylum Chordata; order Ceratodontiformes; family Protopteridae; genus Protopterus; species Protopterus annectens. The sequence continues at coordinate 1,029,097,635 of NC_056731.1, read as the reverse complement.
ACTTTATCTATCTGTGACTACCTCTTTACTAATTTTGGATAATAACTCAGTAGGATGGCCTCTGTCAACAAAGATATTCATAAGTGTAGTTAACTGTTTTTGTAATGTAACATCAATACAGACACCCTCACCATCTGCCCTTTCACCAAATTCTGTATTAGCCAAAATGAGTGATTACTGATAAAGTGATTGAAACAGTGTGAAATAGTTGGCTTTACACACACATACACACACACACACACACACACACACACACACACACACACACACACACACACACACACTAAACACACACACACACACACACACATATATATATATATATATATATATATATATATATATATATATATATATATATACAAAATGTAGACATCTGGTTGAAGTAATTTGCTACCAAAGTAGCATCCAAGTAGTTGATATAATCTCTGCTCAGTTTACTGGTAAATTGTAAAAAACATTCAAATATTTTTAATATACCTTAAAAAATTTCAAGCAACTCTTGCTGTTCTCCCATCCAAATCATAAAAAATGTCATCCAAAAAATGTATCTCAATTTTAATATACAATATAAACATATTTTGGCTCCCAGCACCAAAAAATTGGATTTGCAGTAACTGGAAATGAGACTGCCTCCATTGCAACACCTTTAATTTGCTTAAAACACTGACTATCAAAATTAAAAAAAAAATGATTCATCAGTATTATCTCCATTCACACAACCATAATATTAATGCCTTTTTGAGTTAGAGAGCAGTAATGTATATTGCCTCTTTGAAACTACTCTAGTCCTAATTATGTGGAATAACTGAAAACAAATCCACCACCTCATAGTAAAAATATGAGTCTGCTAAAAATTCACAGCCAACCATCACCTTTATGTGCTACAGAAATCATTTTTTTAACTCTGTGGCCACTAGTGCAACAGTTTCAGTTTTTTGAGCCTACAGAACTAAATATCGGACACACTAGAGGGTCTAAGACACTTTTGTGGGTTTTGGGCATACCAAATATAGAAGGAAAAGCCAAATTTTTCATCAGTTGTAAGTATTTACATTTGGTCATAGGGAGCATGCTGGTCAAACATAAGTCTTCCAACCATCTGTCAAGCTGTGCATAGGCTGTATTGATTTCATTTTTTTTTCTAAATCTTTTTATTTAATTTTTTTTTTATTTAACAAATAAATACACATAAGAACTTTTGAAACATATTTAACATTAGAAAACTCATTCATCATTGAAAAAAAATAACTAATAAACTATTTACACTGACATTTTTTGGACATGAATGTTTTCCACCTGTATTTTGGTTTGCGTAATTTACAAAAAGTGACTATCTAAATCAAGAAAGTATTGTAGAATCCATATTAATTCAAGTCATATTGTCCTCAAGTTTCCCTAATGCTTGTTTATGTTTTCACCAAGAGTTATACTATGAAGTTATTATATTTGTTCTTGCTTTGATCGAAGATAATAACAGGAGAGAAACAGATTGCGATATCCTTGAAATCTTTAAAAGAAGGTATTGTCTATTTTTTTCAGTTTGTTGTAATAACATTGCATGCTATGGCTAATAAGCTCCATGAGATATGATATTTAGATCTAGAAATACTCTTAGTGACAGATACATTGAATAAAACCAACAATTTAGCTATTCATTGAAAATATTTTACAAGAAAAAGTTGAAGTTATTCCAAAATATCTTAAGTAAGATACAATCATAAAACATGTGGTGCCAATCAGCTTTAACTTGTAACTGACATCTCCAAAAGCCTATGTTTTTTATAAACATCAGTTCCGTTTTATAGGGGGTAATACAACATCTATGCAAAAATTCCATGTGAATAATCTCCATTGCAATGAAAGAGTAGTTTGTTTTGAGGATATTAGTTTTAACTTTTTAGCTTCACCAGAAGGTAGTTGATTATTAATTAATCTATAGTCCCAAAAATTCTGTTTGTAGTACAATTTTAAATGTTTAAGTATTTTATATATTCTAGATAAGTACCCATTCTCTACATTAGGTTGCTTACTTGAGTTACTCATAAAGTCTACAAGTTTTGGAACATATTCTTTAACAGTTGCATTCATTAATTCAATATTGCAACCAACACATTGTCTTAAAGTTTATATTTCAAACCATTTTTCCATAGTTATATGATATTTAACCATAATATAATTCATTGTATGTATTTTCTCAAGAGTCCATTAAAAAAGTAAAATTTGTTTCATTGAATTCAGAGATATTTGAAGTATTATAAGTAGTTAAAACATTTGGAGTACAAGCTATAGGAAATAATAAAAATAACCATGCTTTCAAACTTTAAGCTTATTAATAAAATCTTTGAAGTATTTACTGTATTAGATATATACAAAGAACATATATATATATTTTGTCTTCAAGATAGTCTCTTAACAACCAATGAAATGCATATGACGATATATTATTATTTCATAGTAATTCTTTTTTTAGGTAACACAATTGCTGATATTCTTTTTTTACTGAATACATTTTTATTGATTTTCAGAAAGATAAACATATATACAGTATGTATATCAAGGAAATATTTACATAGTCAAAGTTTAGAGTGGAGAAACAATTCCAAAAACAAACATTAAAAAAAATTATTTACATAGGATGTCTGTACTTGAAGAACTTTGTTTTCTTGAATGTATCTTTGAATAAGATTATTATTTATTATAGTCTTCGGTTTCCAGCACTTGATTTACTTTCTGCCAGGCAATGCTTAAGGAAGTAGATCATTGTGTTCTTTCCTTGACTGTTTTCAAATCCAACTGCCAGAATGATAAATCCATGTTCTTGAAATGTTTAAAATTGAGAGGAGTTACAGTTTTCCAGTTCTGTGTGATATTTTTCTGTGCAATAACAAGGAGAGGCTGCAAAATTACATATTTTGCCTTGGAACACAAGACAGCACAGGTGTATTCAAACAAAACTAGAGATTTTGTAAGTTGGAAATTATCAGTGAACAGTGCCTGTAAAATATATATTTTCCCAATATTGTTTAACTGGGTCTATATTAAATTCTCGAAAGCCGACAATGTCAAATCTGACATTATCGACCTGACCGAGAATAACGAAAGTGAACAACATTGAGTGGGTAAATGCAAATTTCCATAAGGGGAGATTTCTGTTTACTTCAATGTAGTGTGGTCTCAGAGTTGGTATATTTAAGTGGTGGGGGTGTGGGGGGTGCAGGGGGGCTTGCCCCCCTTCCTACACTCTTTAGTTTTATTTTTGTTGTTTTTTTATTTTTTTTTTTTATGAACATTTGAACATTTAAACTTGAGTTTGATCACTAAAGGTCGACTTTTAGTGGTTCGAACAGTTAAATGTTTGATGTTCTAATATAGACCCGTTTAACTAAATGCCATTCATAGAACATGTGTGACCAATTGCCTATTGATTTTGATTTACACCTCCAACATCTATTTTCTTTATTATATATTAATTCTAATTTGTGTGGTGTTAAGTATGTTCTATGTATAAATTGCTATGTGAAAAGTTGCCAATATAGTGATAAAGATGTTAGTTTTGGAGATGTAAGAATTAGTTTTTTATCTTTATCACTTGGCATTTTACCATTAACTGTTTTATAGTATTTCAGTATTTTTTGTTTATTATGAACTCTTGTTTCTTTAACTAATTTGTACAATACTGATAAAATTCCATTCCGATTTGTGAGAAATTCCATCAGTGTTATTAACTGCTTTATGAATTTAGGAACCTTTTCCCTAGCAGACTTCTGCATTATTGCCTGTTGGTTTAAAACTGTTTGTCTTAATCCCTGCAGTGTTAACCACATGTTATTTTCATGTTGCTCTACCCCTGACTAATCCTCACACTTTATTACTGTGCACCCATTTAGGGTCTCCTAGCACTGTCTCTGAATCTGAACCTATATTACTCTCTATTAACATGTTGTTTAAGTGAAATCTAGAATGTATTTTATGTAACCTACAAAGAAACACACAAATATATATGAACTTTCTGAAAGTTGGGCTGGGAACTTGGAAAATGACCTACAAATATATTGTATAACCTCTATCTTGAATGATACTAATAGTGGAATGGTTTCATTATGTAAATATGTAAAAATTTCTCTGGATTGTATTTCTCGATTGCATTTTACATTGTATTATGCTGTTCTGTCTTATGTCTTTGGTATGGAACTTTTCTCCCCAGGCCTCCACTGAAAATGGACATATATCCAGTCGGACCTTCCTGGTCAACAAATGTAAAATAAAATAAAATAAATAAATAAGGTTGAACTCACTAATAATTTGCTCTATCATTAGTACTTTATTAGTGTTTATCAACTGATGCCAATAAATTAGACCATTCTTACTAAGTGTTTTAACTGCTACTGAGTCCTGAGTCATAATATTATTTTGTGTATATGCTACTGGGAATATGAAAAAAGAACATGCTTTTATATTCGGATTTTTGTTTACAAAGTGCATAAAAGACTTTAGGGTATTGATAATGTATTTAGAATTTATATTTTTGTGTTTCCCTGTTGCCATATATATTCCTTCAATAACTAAAGTAAGCTATTCGGTACTATTTCCATATCTTTATTTATTGAATCATGAGTGTCTTTTAACCAGCTTTCTCATGTACTGGTTTCCATTTGGAAGTATATTCTTTGTTCAACCATAGAGAAGCTGTTTTTAAAGCTGACAATTGTATATATCCTTCTAAATCTGGTAAGCCTATTCCACCTTCTTCCCATTTGTCAAAATGATGTCTTAGGGCAACTCTAGCCCCTGGATTCTCAAAAGCTTGCATGGTGTGCATGATCAGTGTAAGAGGAAAATTGGCAATATGGTGGCTGAACGATCCACGTACATGCTCGTATGACGTGCAGGAGCCCTCTAGCACTAGTGCTGCACGTTCCCAGCCCCGTATGCAAGTTACCCCATTTGCAGGTGAAAACCATGCAAATGGGGTAAATCTGCTATCCAGGAAGCTGGAATCAGGGCATGCAGGACTAACATAATATGCAGAAATGTACTCGGTTAGTAACCGAGTACAGTTCTGCAAAATTCAAAATGAGGACATGACAGCTCCAAATAAAGGCTGCATATCAATGAGGAAGCATGCCAATGGCCAAGTATAAGACCATTGGCATTGCAAACAATGCAAAATGTTCAAAATACAACTTTTATTTTATTACCGCCGATCACGGCTATTTAAGCATAGGGCAGCGGTGCACAAATGGGATCGGTGGGGAAATAAGAAAATAAACCTAAGACAAGCATTCCAACCAAAATCAGTATTCTGCCATGCAAGCCAATGCCAGGCAAAAGACAACCTGACCAATGAATAGTGGTTGCTAAGGGAGGAGGCTCAGTGTGACACATGTAACCATGCATTAGCAGGGCAATCCTATGCAAATGAGGGGAAGGATAGTGAATCCCAGTTTGCCCCAGCATGTGAGGCTGGTCTCAACATGAATAGCTGAGTGCAAGACTAGGAGGTAGGTGACATCATGGGTGAGTGTGTCAGGCATACTGTAAGTGGTCTGGAGCCTTGTGGCTCGGGTATGCCCCTAGCTTAACACAGCCAAGCTAGGGGGTGTGCCTACACCTGCCTAACACTCTTTACAAAGTGTAGGCAGGTGTGTGCGCCGCACACCGGGATTTACAGGAAGAAAAAAGAAGTTAAACCAGGAAACAGTAGCAGTGTGCACATCCGAGTACTCTGTTTGTACGGCATGACCCCGGGACTAAACAGAAGGCAATGGGAATGAAAATCAGCAGTAGGAAGGTAATCAAGGAGAACTAGCATATCTGGCAGCTGAAACGTATCAGAAGCAGCCAATTACACAGGCAGCAGCCCATCCCAGCCCAGAACATGACTATAAATTAAGTAAACACCTTCCCCACTGTTTTTCCCACACTCTACACCACCGGTGTATACAAGCAGGGAAATATTAACAAACAAACCTACAAAATGAGAAGGGCTGCAGCAAGCAACATAGAGCAACATGTGCAAGAGGCTGAGGCTGGTGAGGATGCGCATGCTGCTAAACAACCCACAGTAAGGAGACGGAGAAGAGTGTACAGACTCAGGGTCACTTACCAGGGGCTACATGAGCTGGAGATAGTGGAGTGCTATAGGGTGGACAGAGACCTGCTACAGCAAGTAGTTGAGCTGTGCAGGCCATACCTGACACACCAAACTGACCGAAGGGAACCCATCCCAGTGGATACCAAGGTATGTGTAGGCCTAGGTATACTAGCCACAGGTACTTCCCAATGCACATCTGAAGATAACATGGGGATCGCACAGGCATCATCATCCAAAGTATTCCACCAGTTTCTGGATGTCATGGCTGCACATATCAGTGAGCAAGTATATTTCCTCAACACCTGTGAGGTGTTGACCAGCAATATGCGCCTCTTCACCAAATAGCAGAATAACCTGGGGTATTTTGTGCTATAGACTGCATGCACATGCGCATCAAAGTACCACCCTGTGAGCAGGGTAAGGCCTATGTCAACCACAGTGGCATCCCCTCCATCAACTGCCAGGTCGTATGTGACGCCATGAGCATTATAATGAATGTGTGTGCTAGCTGCCCTGGAAGCTATGATGTTTCCCACATATGACATCTGATGCAGCTGTACCACAGATTTGTCAGTGAGGACAGCCCCTACAGTCACCTAGTGGGGGATGCTGGGTACACACTGGAGCCATAGCTGATGACTCCCATCAGAAATGCACACACCTGAACAGCAACGCTATAATGAGGCACACGCACAGGCCAAACATATAATAGAGCATGTGTTTGGGATGCTCAGATCATGGTTCCAGTGTCTGGACACATCCGGTGGAGCCTTGCAGTATTCACCAACTACATGTACCCAAATCGTTACGGTATGTGCAATGCTACACAATATGATCCTTCATAAACAGCTGCAGCAGGAACAGTATGGGGCAGGGCAACACAGCCCCCACCAATGCAAAGGCCTGCACAGGCACAGAGTGACCCAGAGGAGTACGACCATGAGCCTGCCCCAGCAGGTAGAAGGAGGTGTGCCCAGTATGCCCTGGCCTTGGCAAAGAGGCAATGCATAGTACATGCACTGACACAGCAGGGTCTCAGGGAATGACACCTCTCTCCATCTCGCACATACAGTAAAAGGGATGCCAAACATGACACTACCTGTGCTCAACCATGTATCAGGAGTGTACTATGTGCATCCAACATATGCAGCCCTCCAGCACCATCTGCAAGTCTGGCACACCCACAAGGTAAGTCAAGCAACCTACCAATTGCCAAATGGAGTAGAATGTGTTGTCACCTGTAGCTATGGTATGGATTTGAGCATGCAAGGGAAGTGGGTGGCTGAATGTTACAGCAGCAGACAGTAGACACCCACAGTGGCACCATGACATGTGTAACACATACTGGAGTCACCATAGTAGTCAGTACTACACAGGGTGACTGAAACCACTGCAGAAAATGTGCTGTGTGAAATGTATGTCCATATGACCCACACATGTCAGTCAGGATGGTTCACATACCCAACAACAGTTGCAGCCAGCAGGACAAGTGGACACAAACCCAAACACAGCCTATGCCATGGCCCCAGAATGATGGCTAAGGTTAATCCCACCCCCAGGCCTACACAGACAGACCACAGCAGGGCAGGCAATGGGATGCCAGTTCTGAAGAGTAGGACGTCAGCCAATTATATGTATGGCAAACAAAGCCACGATCTGTAGTGCACTGGTGTGCCTCTAGACAGCATGATAGTCAGCAATACAGAATGAAATGGAGTACATGACATACCAGTACAGTCATAGCAAATGTGTACAAGTGTCACTTATGCACCCCATCCTACATAGCAATGTAATGACAGTCAAGTATTCTCCCCACTCCCAATTAGACATGTAGAAACAGTCAGGATTGCCCCTACCCCCAATCAAGTGCAGAAATGTAGTAACAGTCAGGTTTGCCCCACCAATCCTGTGTAGAAATGTAGTAACATACATGAGTAGGTGTAATATGAGTGGAGCAGATATGCCCAGAAGTGACCAAGGTAGCAGGATAGGTTGTAGCATGTGCACAATATGCAGGTCTGTGTGTGTTAGGATGGTGTGTGTTTCATATTTTGTGAGAGTGGTCAGTATGTATGCATGTTGAGGTAAGACCTGGTGGCCATAGCCCAGTACTGTCGATGAGAGGTGCAAGCCCTCACAGCAGCAGTGCCAAGGACAATCCCCACCAGTATACCACCTGCTAGCTGTTAGCCAATGTAAATGTATGTTGGTAATATGTTTCACCATCTGAAAGACTGACATGGCATGGCTGTTGGGCTAGATATACCAGCAGTACACAGGGGAAAGAACCCCAGACATACAGTATACATTGTATCACTGTGAAATGGAGACACCCATGGAATTGTACATACAGGTATGCATCCAAGCAACCAGTCCTGTAGTAGGAGATACCAATGATGTCCACCCGAACACCTGCAGATCACAAAGGAGGCAGGACTGATGTATTGGGAAACAGCTAGTGTACCTGCACATGCCAGCATACCTGGAATGCCCCATGCATATCTGTGTGTCAGATGCAAGTAGTGCCCATAGTACACATGCACTCAGCTCATGCAAACACCACTCACAGGTACCTCTCTGGCCATATCCCTGCTGTGGGAAATGGGTACAGTATGACTCCTCCTGTACATGGCAATAGTGGAAGAATGCAGCATGCAGTACAGGTGTCCCATGCAGGTGTGTCCCTAGCTGTACACAGCACCCTGCCAGCATCCACACCACCTGCTCAGGACTGATAGAAGGAATTTGCATGAACACCTATCACACCTACCCTGTCATCCCAGGGGAATATACTGTAAGGTAGTCTGTGACTGTAGGCCTGACAGAATGCAACGGCCTGCCACATGTGGCTGACAGCAACACCTAAGGCCCCATAGGCCTCTGCCAAAGGCCTGTGTCTCACACATACTGCCAATGCATGTTAAGTCACGGACACCCAAATAACAACATAACACACTTCACATAAGCCATATGCAATGCCATGTGGACAAACCACAGTAAAATTTCCACCATGTCCGACTGCATGAACTGTGGACCAACACTAACACACACCTGTGATGTGGTGATACCCTTAGGGAAAGTATCAGAGAATGTATGCATAATGTATGGAAGAGGTTAGAATAACAGAGCGGGATTGGGTGCATGGACAGCATGGAATGTGCAAGGTCTAACACCAAGCTGTGTACCCACACTATCCCTGGCTGCATACACATATATGGGTGGCTACACACCTGCCTGTACACCACAATAGGGTTCATGTCCTGACCCATGGCCCCTGCCTCTGGGCAACCCCTGTGAATCTGTACAGTGGTGAGGCATTACCACAGCAAGATAAGCCCATACTGTCTTGCCAATGGGTGTACAAATACGGGATCCCTACCAGCACTCTACCAAGGTGCTGAACCGGATACATAGACCCAGCAGCAGGTGTCTGCAGCTCCCCCTCCAGAATGGCATAACTTACCATGAATACGTAGGTGTCTGCCCACAATACTGGATACAGCTGCAGTCTCTCATGTCCCACAAGACAGCACTGTGAGCAAGACTGTCCACCTGATGGCACATGATGACAGAAAACATCACTGTGTATAACAGTACACATATCGGAATATCTCTGCTAACAGCGATACCATGCAGCTGAAGCAGCACAGATACAATCACCTACAGTACACACTATTCCCTGCACAGTTTGTCCCCATATTGCCAAATGATCGATGGATACCCAGCAGAAACACCTTGCTACCTGTAGGTGTAGAACACCAATGGTCTACACTGGAGTACAAACTACCTGGTATTGATCCACACAGTCTGTACAGAAGAGCATACTGGGCATGCTCACACATGTAATCAAAAGAAGCCCATGTCTGCAAACAACAGTGGACCAGACATATCTGGCTGTCGCAGATGTTAGTGCAGACACTCCTCTGTATGCACCACTAATGCTTTGCACACACAGTGGACGGGAAGATATGCATATATCCAAGGACAATACACTATAATAAGCAAAATGTACATGTACATAGATGTGTGGGAGAGAGTGACTGTGACAAGAAGCCAACCATTATGAGGCATGTCCCACCCAGCACAGAGCCAAATGACTACAACCACATGATGCTCAGATGTCATTCACTGTAGACATTAGCCACCAGTATCTGTCAGCATTACAGACTACGTGGTGCAAGTGCTAGCTGTGCAACATGACTGTACAAGGAAGTAGTCATCTAGCAGCTGTATACATGTACCTGTGGAATATAACCTTGCGTGTGCCCGCATGTGGTGTGTCAACCTCTAGATGAATGGGTTATGGCTGATGCACACACGCTGCCCTCCCCATAGCCCTACTTTGACAAACCCACGGAGGTCATCCACTGTGAAATACACTCTTGGGAAAAGTGTAGCCCAGCAATCTCCATAGTGCATCCCGTAATTGCTGTAGTGTGATAAAGTAGATAGGTAGGTGTTCTAACCCCAGATGTGGCAAGTCTTTGTGTGTGTGTGTTAGTGTGCATGTCTGTCTGCATAGAGATCAATGCTTTTTAAGGTAGCCACATTCCGTACAATTCCCATACTCAACTTTGACAAGGCTGCTGATATCACCCACATAGAAATACACCTCTGGGAAGGTTGTAGCCAGTAATTACCATAGCGTGTCCTGTAACTGCATACTGCGGTGGAGTGATAAAGTAGCTAGGTAGGTGTTGTGGCAACTGTGTGTGTTAGTGTGTGTGTGTCTGTGTAGAGAACAATGCATTTTAGTGTAGCCACACAAATTACAATTCCTATACTTGACTCTGGCAAGCCTTCTGATGTCATCTACATAGAAATACACCTCTGGGAAGATTGTAGTTCAGTAATCACTATAACGCGTCCCATAACTGCATACTGCTGTAGAGTGATAAAGTAGCTAGGTAGGTGTTCTAACCCCAGACATAGAAACTGTGTGTGTGTGTGTGTGTGTGTGTGTGTGTGTGTGTGTGTGTGTGTGTGTGTGTGTGTGTGTGTGTGTGTGTGTATCTGTCTGTGTAGAGAGCTATGCATTGTAGTGTAGCCACACAAATTACAAATCGACTCTGGCAAGCCTGCTGATGTCACCCACCTAGAAATACACCTCTGGGAAGAATGTAGCCCAGTCATCACCGTAGTGCATCTTGTAACTGTGTACTGCTGTAGAGTGATAAAGCACCTAGGTAGGTGTTCTAACCTCAGACATGGCAAGTGTGTGTTAGTGTGCATGTCTGCCTGTCTCTCTCTTTGTAGAAAATAATGTATTGTAGTGTAGCCACACAAATTACTATTCCTATACTCAACTTTGGCAAGCCTGCTGATGTCATGTCACTCACCTAGAAATATACCTCTGGGAAGGTTGCAGCCCAGTGATCACCGTAGCACATCCAGTAACTGCGTACTGCTGTAGAGAGATAAAGTAACTAGGTAGGTGTTCTAATCCCAGACATGGGAAGTGTGTGTGTCTGTCTGTGTAGAGAGCTATGCATTTTAGTGTAGCCACACAATTTACAAATCCTATACTCAACTTTGGTGAGCCTGCTGATGTCACCTACCTAAAAATACACCTCTGGAAAGGCTGTAGCCCAGTAATCACTGTAGCACATCCCGTAATGGAGTACTGCTGTAGAGTGATAAAGCACCTTGGTAAGTGTTCCAACCCCAGATGTGGCAACTGTGTGTGATAGTGTGTGTGTCTGTGTAGAGAACAATGCATTTTAGTGTAGCCACACAAATGACAATTCCTACACTCGTCTTTAGCAAGCCTGCTGAGGTCACCCACCTAGAAATACACCTCTGGGAAGGTAGTAGCCCAGTAATCGCCATAACACAGCATGTAACTACATACTGTTAGAGTGTGATTTAGAACTGTGGCAGGGTTCCATCACGACCCATGGCAGTTCTTGAGGTTTTGTGTGTGTCCCTGTCTGTAAATGGAGCAATGCAGTATAGATTAGTCACACGCAATACATTTCACATGACCCACTTTGGCAATCCAGCTGATGTAATTCTTTCTGAAATACAGCTTTGGGGAAGGAGATCCCTACTAATCCTTGTGGTGTGTCCTATAACAGCTCCATGCTGTAGTGTGGTATAGACCTCTGTCAGGGAGTTCTATACCCACACATGTTGGTCATGATTGTTTTGTGTGTGTCTCACTGTGTGTGGGGAACAATGCATTTTAGGGTAGTCTCCCGCAGTACATTTCGAATGACCTACTTTGGTAATCCTGTTGATGTCATTCATTGTGGACTACACCCTTGGGGTAGAAGTACTTCAGTAATGTGCATGGCACATATTATAACTGCGTACTGCTGAGGTGTAATAAACTAGATAGGTAGGGGTTCTACTCCCAGACATGACGTGTGTGTTCATATCGCGTATCTCTGTGTATAGCTGGTTGTGAGCGTGTGGCCAGTGTGGGGTGGGTTTTGCATATGCCTTATATGGCAGCCCTACTATATAGCACAATGTCCACCATACAGGGAAAACAGATGTGAAATAGCTGAGAGACTGGGGTGCAAAGCCATACCCATAGATGTGACATCAAGGCCAGGCAATCACATTTAGCAACCCTAGAGCACACTCTCAGCACATGTCTCATATGTACACACATGCCTAGGCAACAGCCAATATGTGGGTAGTACACTGCATATTGGCCACTGATAGTAACCACTGAGTGATAGCAGTGGGCTACAGAGGGCATGTTCCCAGACCATCTGTCCAATATGCACATACATGTTGGCAGTGCACCTCCCCCATGTTTCCCAATGGACACCTGCACCACCTGTGGTGCCATCATGTGTCCCACAATGGACATATCATGCCCTGTATCGGCAGTTGCCACTGACACCAGGGAATGCTGTCAGCATGCTATCAATGTAGGTGCAAGTAAACCTGGTGCCCATTACCAGTTACCACCACAGGGGGCAGGACTGGCACATATGATGGTAATCTGTGTTCACAACATGGCCAGACACCCCAGGTACAGTTCCACATGTCACTGTACATGCATGTGGGAGGTGTCCACATCTCAGACACCGTCCATGTCATGGGGTAAGGAACACATACATGGCAAGCGATGCACAGCATTGGCCACACATAATAGTCACCCAGGTGTCTGGATGGGGGATACAATACCCACCTGTGTGGGCAAGAGTGGAAACTACAGCCCTAAAACACAATGCAGAGCATTGTCATGTGGCCTGATGCCAAGGTATACCCATCGCCTAACCTTGTATAACCTGCTGCCACAGTGAACTACCACACACCCGTGCAGACATGCACCCATGCATATCAGTACTGGCACCCTGTGTGTTAGTGTGATGTATGGTGCGTATGTTCACAGACACACTCACTACAACTCCCATGTGTTAGATGACAGACACCTCCTTATATCCTTTGCCCATACCACCTCCGTATGACCTGTGTGGTGCATGTGGTACCTGCACAGTGATATGTTGTGGCAATCCCACTACTGATGAGTTGTACCCCTGGCCCTACCAAGTGTGTCGATGTGTGCGTGTCCCTGTGAGATTGTGGCTGTGTTGATGCTGGCACCTGTTCATGCTGACAGGCATGTGTATGTTACCTACCGTATAGCTACGGTATCCCTGTTACAGATGTCATGCAGCATCACAGATATGTTCTGAGGGCTCCACAACAGGCAACCTGTGTGGTTCATCCAATACCTGCATCAAACTGTGAATGCAGTACATAGTTGCCAGGGGTTTGATACCCTGTGCTGGTAGATGTGTGACACAAATAAGCTGCAGTTTTACTCCACCACCCCTCCCAGACATGTCTTAGCCTCTGTCTGCCTCTCCCACTCCCTCTCTGATGGATGTGGAGACCTACACCAGCTTTGCTTAGGCAGCAGCATGTGTATTTTAAGTGATGCTCATGATCAGCTGATGGCCTCTGTACAAATCACAGCCCTCCCCTAGCTGATTGCATGTGGAACAGCTGTGTTAACATTCCCATAGCCAATTGCATGGAAACACACTCCGATATCTGGGAACATCATGTTGGTGTTGGCTCTTGTCATTCACTGTGAGCAGGACCTTGATCTGCTGGTTGGCAACCAGCATCTGTGATGGACTGGGAATTTACCTTCAACAACATACACTCTGGAAACAGGGCAACACACAGGAGGGGGATGTGCCTGACCCACCTACAGACTGTAAGTGCTGCTATACTGCCTGGGGCATATTGTTGGTTTAACAGTGTGTGTGTGGATGTGTCTTTCCTACATGTCTCCATACCTGCCATGTCAGTTCCATTTTTATGTGGAATCCCCATCTGCAGGGCATCTGCAGACAGGGCATTGTGTTGAGCCGTTGGTTCCATGTGTTACCTATGGAGCATCTATCTGTGTACTGCAGATGTTAGTGTGAGGATTTCAGTCTGTAGATGATGAAAGTTATGACAGTTACTAGCGTCTTATCCCTCATAGGACATATGTTGCCACAAACCCTGTTACAACAGTAAATGTATGAGGTTATCACAGCAACATGTAATTAGTGGACCTGTGTATGTGCTGCCAGCAAGAACTCTGCCAACCTGTGTACATATGTCATGCATAACATGGTGCGTATGTGCTGTACACCATAATTAGTGTCATCATATGCACTAGCAAGCCAGTGAGATATCAGACCACCCCACATATTATGTACAGTAGGGGTTATATTTGATAACATAACCTGGAAATTTTGTGGATGTTTGTACAGTCCTACATGTGTGTGGGCATCAGTATTAGAGACAGCAGATAGCAATAACTTCTACAGGAGAACTGGCACACTCGGGGCAGCTACATATGAGTAGGAGATTCAGGAACTACAGACAGAGTGTGAGTAGGGCTGTGTTATGCTTTGTATAGTACTAGTGTTACAGGGTGTGTGTGTACATACTACTTTACCTTGGAATGCAGTCTGCCTGCATACCCCTCAACTGTGGGCCTATCCTCTTGGTGGCCAGAGGTGTGCCTAACATGTTGTCTGTCAACCACACAGGTTCTGTGTCTGATAATCCACTGGCAGCATGTGTGTGTGTGTGTGTGTGTGTGTGTGTGTGTGTGTGTGTGTGTGTGTGTGTGTGTGTGTATGTGTGTGTGTGTGGAGTGCTATCAGTACATGACCTATATATCAAGATTTGTACATATGACATGCTGTGGGGGGGTGTTCCATAGTGGGTTGTGAGTATATCACACTGCCATTGCTGCCATCAGTTCACATCTGTTGTATTCTCCACACATATGGTGGAGCTGGGACCATATATGTGTGGGCGTCACTTACACAATACGTGTGTGCTCTTATGCAATCCAGAGGCCATTGTATGTAACAGTGGAATATGGCCCTGTATTATTGAGTCAGTGGGGAGCACCATAAATGACCTAGGCTGTTAAATATGTGGGGGTATCAGGGGTGAGCTGCCATAATGTATCCAGATGTAAAGTGCCGTATACTTCACCTATATGTACATCATGTACATATATTTGGTAACTGCAAGCCTACTGCCACCTGCTGGATGGACTGTTCTGTTTGTCAGTATGCTTGTGATGCTGTCAGTTATGCCTTATTATGTCACAGTTACAGCTCATGTGGTCACATGCCATCTTTAACTCCCAATGTTGTTGCACAGAGTGTAGATATTGGCTCCTGAACTATACACTTGCATTACACACTGTTGGTCGTATGGTATCCTGTGGCCCAGTCAGTCCTCAGTACTGTACATACCTAAGGACTTGGCCTGGACAACAATGGTTGTGAACCTTTCCAGACTACTGCATTAGTATAACTGTGTCACAGTTGCATTTCTCTGTTTATATGGATGTCACTGTCTGAACAGCTATATGACATGGCATGTAGAACTGTCATGCTACACAATCAAATGTATTACATTTCTGCAAACCTGTGTGTGGTGTTTCCACAATGACATCTCTGTGGGTAGATGTTGCAGGCAACGGTCGTCATTTGTATGGGTTGCCCATACAGTGTCCAGTTGTTCAGAGGTTAGCTGTAGGCATAGTGGCTGTTCCATATTATGTGCACCGACTACATATGTATCCCACTGTACATATATCTGCATGTGCATGTGTAGTCACATGTATATCCATATATATATATATATATATATATATATATATATATATATATATATATATATATATATATATATATATATATATATATATATGTACATATGTATGTACGTAGCTGCATATCTGTGTCTGTGTATCTGTATCTTGGGGATGTTGCTGGCTACCACAGTTTACATTACCTATAGGAGGCAGACTGTACTGCATGATATCTCAACAATACCTGCCTGACATCATACAGGTGGGATGTTGTACTCTTAACGTCCTGTGCCCTTGTTCTGTCAGGTCCTGGTTTCTGGATCTGCAACACTTGGTAGTGTATTGCAGGGCAGATGTTTTTGGCCATGGGGGTGGGATTCCTACTTGTACAGGACGGATAGTGTGTGGGGCCTCTCAACCCCAGTAATGGTGTATGTGGACATATGTGTGTTTGTCAATTTGCCATTGCTCTCTACAGATGTATGGCCATATGTACCAATATATATATATATATATATATATATATATATATATATATATATATATATATATATCTGCTAACATATATGTAACTATGTCCGTATATATCTACATAGCTGTATATCTGCATACACATATGTAACATGCTGTGTATATGTAGACATGTAGGTGCAGACACATATATGTGTTGATGTAGCCATCAGCATGTATATATGTCCATATATAGTAATATATTTGTATACAGTATTAGAAAGGTATACATATATATATATATATATATATATATATATATATATATATATATATATATATATATATATATATATGCATATACAGATATGGTGTAGCAGTGTAGATAGTAATATATGTGCACACAGATACATGTAGATGATGGTATGCATTCTCTGTACAGTTGCATGACTGGACTGATTGATATGTTTTGGATATTGCCCTTCCTTTCTGCAGCTATAGTGCCCTACTTTTAGACAATTGTAGCTGTGTTGGGGAGGGTCCTTGGGTCAAGAACTTCATGTACTGGATAGTGCATTGCACAGCATATCTGTTACGGCTGTCGTGGGGAGGTACATAGTAGTCATTACCAGGTTCCTCACATTTGAGCCCTCACCCCCATCAACTGTGCATAAGATCAGTGAATAAGATCAGTTATTTTGTGGTGGGGGTTCTAGTTGTTATTCCTATCTGGTGCTGCAATTCACATATATATATATATATATATATATATATATATATATATATATATATATATATATGTGTGTGTGTGTGTATATATCTATAGTTATATCTAAATATATGTGGACTTATGTATCCACCCATCTACATACCATTGATGTGATATGATGTATGTGTGAGTAATATGTTTATATGTACCTGTGTATCTCTCTACATTTACAGATCTATGACTGTCCATATGTCCATGCATGAGTGGCTCACAATATTGGCCTGCCCCACATTCATCTGGCCAACTGACGTGGATGATGTCAGGCATGTGGTCAGTCAGGAATGGCGATACATTACAGTTGCAGACATCATGTTCAGATTATGTGTATTACAACAGATCACTTTTTAACTAGAAACATTTTACATGTATATGAACAATATTTTACGTGTCCAGATATGTACCCCACTTTTGTCACACTGTGTCCACAATATCTGCAATAAGAGGTTGAGTGTAGTGATATTAGTACAATTCCACTTATACAGATTGACTATGCTGCGTGATATATCTAGGAATACATGGGATGTTTGTATATCTGACATGGTGTAGTGTTAATTCACAATGATTGTGGTATGCAGGGTACTGAGTTCGAGCCGTGCTGTGGCTGTCAGTTATGTTGCAGGGTTGAGCAAGGGCAGTGGGATGCAGGGTGATTAAAGCACTTTTAAGCAGTCATGAGTATGTTTGCCTGACTGTATGCATCACCAACTGCAAGTAACAGCCAGTTACACCAGGGTAGCCTCGACATTGCTTACTTTGTGTACACAATGCTCACCATCATGCAAACACAGACCTCTGGTTACATATGCCTACAGCTAGTTTGCGCCAGAGTTGCTGAGCCTGGAAAAGTAAACCCGTGTACTAGTGCTGACATATGCTTACAACAGCTTATTGCTGCTTAACCTAACTACTGCTGTATGCATTAAGATACCGACACCTCGCATGTTATTTCATGGCCGCAGTACTCGAGTTCATGTATATATGATATTCATTGGGTTATGCAACATACATATTACCCATTATGTGGTTTGCCATGGGAAATGGTATGTCCCAGTACCTTCCCTGTATCCCCTCTCCTTTCTTGCAGACACAGAGATGACCCGCAGGGTAAACCTACGATCATCCATCCATTCGTCCAGATTTATCTTGAAGAGAGTCAGTGAGGGGCTCTGCCTAACATGGACAGGTATCCTGCTCCAGAGTGTGGGAAGCCTCTGGGTTATGAATCTGTCCCTCCAGCATGTCCTATTCATATTTGTGCTGAGGTTTAGATCTTTAGCTCTCGTGGCTCTGATGGATTTGGATTTTTTGAGGTGGAGCATGTCCATTAATTCTGAATTGGACATGGCCTTGTACATAAGGGCACAGATCACCTCTGAGCAGGCGGTATGCTACTGAATAGAGCTGGAGCTTTTTCAGTCTGGCAGCATATGACATATGCTGGAGATCCTTGATCCTCTTGGTAAGGTACTTTTGGGGTCTCTCCAGCTGCTGCAGGTGCCGGGTGAGGTACATACCAAATGGGGCATTGTACTCAATCATAGGCCTGATAAGGGAGGAATATAAGGGTACAATGACATCCTTTGATCTGGATGTGAATCCCTTCATGATAAGGTGGGCAAGGTAGAAGGTCTTTCTAACCACTTTGGCGACGTGGGTGTCAAATGAGAGGTCACTGTCAACTTGGGTCCCCAGGTCTCTGATTACTTTTCCGTGATTAATGGATTACCACCTATGTGGTAATTTGTGGGTACTTTGTTTTTTCCAAAGGGGATGACTATACATTTTTTGGCATTTAGTTTAAGGCCATGACTCTGGCACCAGTCGTTTGTTTCTTGGAGGCCCTTCTGGAGGATGCGTGTGTCAGCTGGTGTGTCGACTATGGCGCCTAGTTTGCAGTCGTCTGCGAACTTTGTCAGCCACAACCCCCCTATGTTTGCCTGCACATCTGAGAAATAAATGCTGACCAAGAGGGGTCCCAAGACAGAGCCCTGTGGGACTCCACTTGTGACTGGCTTAGAGTCTGACATAGCTCCAGCTATTCTGACTTTGTGGGTTCTGTCCTTTAGCCAGTTTGCAACCCATTTTGTGACAAACGGGTTTACATTTAAGCTGTTGAGCTTGTCTATGATGCCTGAGTGGGGTATTGTGTCGAAGGCTTTTGCCAGATCCAGGTAGGCTGTATGAACTGCTTTGCCTTCATCGATGGCTCTAGTGACTGTTTCAAAAAAGTCCACCAGGTTTAAAAGACAGGATCTGCCTTTTACAAAGCTGAACTGGGTAGGGTCAAATTGTCTGTAGGTCCCAGAAGTCTTTGTTTATGAGTTCCATAATGATCCTTTCCATAGCTTTGCAGACCAGGCTGGTCAAGCTTATGGGGCGGAAGTTTCCAGGGTCTGTAGAGGTGCCACCTTTGTGGAGTGGGACCACTGTAGCTGTACGCCAGTGTTCAAGGACGTATCCTGTAGCAAGGCTAAGATTAAACAGCGTTCTTATGTGCTGGTTTAGCACCTCTAGGAGTTCATGTAGCATGCAACCCAGGACACCGTCAGGTCCCATGGATGCTGTATTTTTAGCTTTGCTGAGGGCAGCTCTCACCTGGACATCTGTGATTTCGGGGAGGTTGCATTCAGCTGAGATATTTATTTTGTCTTTTGGGGGAGAGGGAGGGGAGAAATTTGCACTGAACCTGTCTGCCAGTATGTTGGCAATATCTGTGGGTTCAGTGTATTTTTTGCCGTTATGAACTAACTCTGCGCATATCTGAGGGTTTCCGCCCAGGTTTCTAACATAACCAAAGAAGGCCTTGTGATTATCTTTAGTGTCCTTAGTGATTTTTCTCTCAAAGTTGGCCTTTGATGATTTTATTAGCGAACATAGTATTTTGCTAGTGCTGATCAGGGATGCCTTCCCTTTATGGGATTTTGCTCTGTCTTGCAGTAGCTTCCTTCTCTTGTTATAAAGTTTGTTTATGGCTGGGGTCCACCAGATAGGATGCCTGCCTTTGGTGGAAAGGGTCTTGGTTTTATTTGGGATTGCATGATCCATGCATTCTTGGAGATGCCCGTAGAAAACATTTGTGAAGGATTCAGCAGTGTGGGATGTGGTTTCCACTGGCCAAGGGGGCTTGAAGGATACCATTTCAGTCCTAAGGAGTGTAAAGTCGGCTTTTGAGAAGTTTCTCACTGTGGTCTTTTGTGCTGGGGGTGGAGGTGGGATATGAATATCTAGGGTTATTAGTTTATGGTCTGATCTCACTAGTGACAGGTATACTTCCGGTGTTGAGCATTTTGTCCCCATGTTTGTGATGATCAGGTCAAGTATATTATTTCCCCTTGTGGGGGAGGTGACTAGCTGTTCCATCGCATTTGAGTTGATGAATTCCAGGAACCTTTGGGCTAGGGTGTCGGGGCTTGAGTAATGCACTCAGTCTATGTTTGGGTAGTTGAAGTCTCCCAATATGATGGTATTTGGTGAGACATTCATATCCTCCAGTGTCTTCAGGAAGGCTGAATGGAGTTCCTGAGATTGCAAGGGTGGTCTTTAGCATGCTACAAGTTGTATAGCAGTTTTGCCTATGGTTAGTTGCACATGGATGGTCTCCGATGCTTCATGCGTTGCCACTAACCTGGAGGTGTGGGTGTCTTTAATGAATATGGACATTCCCCCTCCTTTTGTGGTTCGGTCCAGGTTTTGGGGCTGAAATGCATGATACGAGGTATAACCTGGTAGGGCTGGGGTGCTCTCAGGAGCCTTGAACCAGGTTTCAGTTACTGCACAGACATTGATGCTCTCCATACTGAGGAGTGCTTCGAGCGCCTGCATCTTGAGATTTAGACTTCTGGCATTGAGCAGCATTACCCTTAGTTTTTTTCCTTTATTGTTTTCTAAGGTGGTGGGTTTGTCTTTTGAGCCTTGCCTAAAAAAGGCACTTTGGGGGTGGCAGGAGCCTTAGCCAATATCCAGAAGCCCAGTGGTGACAGGTGCAAGCCATCCCTTGCGAAGCACCGTGGCTTGTCCAGCATGTCATCCCAAGCAGACAGACATCGGATCCCACTAGAATGACACCAGTAATTGAGCCAATTATTAAAGCTGATCATCTTGTCTTTGTATTGTGGCATCATTCTTGGTGAGGGCAAGATGCTGCTCAGGGTCAGGGTCATACCGGCCTGGGCTACATAATCAGACAGCTCCTCTATGTCTCTTTTCATGTAGTCCAAGGAGGTACGTTTCAGGTCATTCACACCGGCATGGACAATGACGGAGTCATATTTGTACTTGCTTTGTCGTGACCTGAGTGCTTGTGTTATATGGTGGATCCTAGCTCCCAACAGGCAGCTCACGGTTACCCTCTCTTTGTTCAGCCTGGTAAGCGGGATGTCAGTGTGTCTGACTATAGAGTCACCTATTACTAGTGTATCAGGCATGGTGTTTCGCCTTAAGGGCTGTGATTGTTTGGCACACTGACTCTGTGTACTATGTGTTGCATGTGCAGAGTTTTGAAGTGGTGTTTCCTTGGATATCTGCTTTGGGAGCCTCTGTTGTTTCGGTAAGTTTTTTTATTAGAGCCTCCGAGTATGTCTTTGTGTTATTATGTGTTTGGTTTGCAGTTGTGGTTGGTTTATGTGAGACTGGGTTTGTTGTGTGTGTGGTTACCTTCTCCTCCTGTCTGGTCTTGCTAGTCCTGTGTTGAGAGAGTTCAGCCTCCAGTTTGGCTATATAGTTGCATCTCTCACGTGTTTGTGTTTGTTGGGAGGAGGAGAGGGTTGTATGTGTACATGAGACAATTGTAACATTGTCTCAAGATTCCCAGATTAACAAGATGAACTGGAGAGGACGTCAGTAATATACCACTCAACATGCCAGAATAGTATAAGGGGGTGATGTGTAACTGGGTCAGAGAGAGGACTTTGAATGGAAGTGGGTATTAGCACGGGTTGTAGGTTGATGTAGTGCTTACGTTAGTTTAAGGGTGCTTCACTTAAAAGAAAGGTTTTAGGAGCAAGTGCTAGGCTTATGATAAAGTGAATAGACTGATTTGTTGAAAGTAGAGCTTTCTTAAGGGAAAAATTGAAGTGCAGACTTGGTGGAGCCAGGAATAGTTTAAGCCTGTTTAACCAGTGCTGCGCTATGTGCACAATCGCGCAAAGCCTCACAAATGTGGATTTTAAACAGGGAACTTCAAAACAACTGGAAATGGTCCAAAACGACCAATTACTACAAGCTCTTGTGCTGAGGTCACTCCTTCAGGGACAGATAGGCTGCTCAAGGCTCCCCACTCCCATTGGTGAGCAAAGAAACTTCCTTCTATCCAAGTAAGGCAATGGACAACACAGGAACTACACCACAGTCCAGAATATAGCAAAGCCTGTATACTAGTCTAAACTAGTAGAGAAAGATGGGAAAACAAGGATTTTTTTTTGTTTTTTTTTTATTTTTTAGGTTAGAAAGTACACAGAAATGCAGGAAAAACAGTAATAAATCACTTACACAGGCTAGCTCACTTTAGTGGGTAGCCTCAACAGTTAAATTTAACAACAAACTTTCGACCAAATATAACTTTAAGTGCAGATAATGTACAATGCAAAAAACAGGTAATAAAGCAGTTTAAACTTGTTCAAAGTAAGAAAAGGAAGGTCTCTCAGGTAAAAACAGCAAAAAAATACTTAGATCAGGAAAGTAGTCGCTTTTCTCAGTTCTCTGCTGCTAGCACCACTCTGCAGGACCACGAGGAGCTGTTTCTGAGTAGTATAGCCAGAAAAAAACGCTCAGGGGCGGATTTTAAACAGGGAACTTCAAAACAACTGGAAATGGTCCAAAATGACCAATTACTACAAGCTCCTGTACTGAGGTCACTCCTTCAGGGACAGATAGGCTGCTCAAGGCTCCCCACTCCCACTGGTGAGCAAAGAAACTTCCTTCTATCCAAGTAAGGCAATGGACAACACAGGAACTACACCACAGTCCAGAATACAGCAAAGCCTGTATACTGGTCTAAACAAGTCGAGAAAGGTGGGAAAACAAGGATATTTTTTTGTTTTTTTTTTTGTTTTTTAGGTTAGAAAGTACATAGAAATGCAGGAAAAACAGTAATAAATCATTTACACAGGCTAGCTCACTTTAGTGGGTAGCCTCAACAGTTAAATTTAACAACAAACTTTCGACCAAATGTAACTTTAAGTGCAGATAATGTACAATGCAAAAAACAGGTAATAAAGCAGTTTAAACTTGTTCAAAGTAAGAAAAGGAAGGTCTCACAGGTAAAAACAGCAAAAAAATACTTATATCAGGAAAGTAGTCACTTTTCTCAGTTCTCTGCTGCTAGCACCACTCTGCAGGACCACGAGGAGCTGTTTCTGAGTAGTATAGCCAGAAAAAACGCTCAGGGGTGGATTTTAAACAGGGAACTTCAAAAGAGCTGGAAATGGTCCAAAACGACCAATTACTACAAGCTCTTGTGCTGAGGTCACTCCTTCAGGGATAGATAGGCTGCTCAAGGCTCCCCACTCCCACTGGTGAGCAAAGAAACTTCCTTCTATCCAAGTAAGGCAATGGACAACACAGGAACTACACCACAGTCCAGAATACAGCAAAGCCTGTATACTGGTCTAAACTAGTCAAGAAAGGTGGGAAAACAAGGATATTTTTTTTTTTTTTTGTTTTTTAGGTTAAAAAGTACACAGAAATGCAGGAAAAACAGTAATAAATCACTTACACAGGCTAGCTTACTTTAGTGGGTAGCCTCAACAGTTAAATTTAACAACAAACTTTCGACCAAATGTAACTTTAAGTGCAGATAATGTACAATGCAAAAAACAGGTAATAAAGCAGTTTAAACTTGTTCAAAGTAAGAAAAGGAAGGTCTCTCAGGTAAAAACAGCAAAAAAATACTTAGATCAGGAAAGTAGTCACTTTTCTCAGTTCTCTGCTGCTAGCACCACTCTGCAGGACCACGAGGAGCTGTTTCTACACGCCTCGGTCCATAATGTTGCACCCCTCATTCCCCCCCATTCCCCCATCACATCAGTCATCCTTCTTACAGGTTTCAGCCTAATCTAACTAAACCACCACACATTGCCCACTCTCCACTTCTCTGGACCCTTCGCATATGTTATCTCAACCCATGGATCTTCAGGCTTCCCACACATGTAGTCTGCGAACATACGTCACCGTCTGTGTTTACATTTTAGGCATGGTATGTTACCCCACGGACTCTTTTTGGCAGACGTTTGGGCTCGTCCCACCAGGGACAGATGTGCATTTGTTTAAGAGTAGACTTAGCAGGGTGACACTGTTTCTTCCACTGGTAGTATCCTGCCAGTAGTCTGGGAACCAGTGCTGTGCTATGTTTAGTGGTGTGTATTATTAGATTTGCATGATAATTGCCTTTTGGCATTGATTCCCTCTTCGCCACTTGTTATATATGTGTCATATATCCCCGACCTATGTGTACGGGCACTGTTTTGGGTCTTGGGTACTTCTACCCTTTATTACATTAACACATCACATCTGGACTTACTGCTGTACTCCAGTTAACATATGTATGTTCTGTAGTCAGTTATGGCACATATGGCTGTATACTGATGCCTTTCACAGGTTCAGTTTGGTTATGCTATGGTGAGGACATGTTTACTACTACCCCATTCTTCTGTACATCTGTTATGGCTTGGTGGATAGCTGCTGGGACTATGGTGTATAGGGTCCTGAGTTCATGACCTGCATGGCTGGTTATTTTGTTGCAGGGCTGACAAAGGCCCATTGGATACAGAGTGATTAAGGCACTTTAAAGCAGTTGTTAGGCCTTATGCCCACTAACTAGTGTGTACAAATGCCGACTATTGCCTATTTTGGGCTTACACCTGCTTACTAGTGCTTTATTCCATCTGACACTGATACGTTTCATGTGGATTTCTTGTGGTACTCCAGTTCATATATATCAGCTATTTAGTGGGCTTTGCAACATAAATATTGGTAATAACATGCTTTGCCATGTAAAATAGACTCTGCTACAGTGGGACCCGAACTGGGAATGTCTGCTCATTGGCCGGATGCTCTACCCACTATACTATTGCTGTTCCGCTTCATTTGCATATTTCTACCATATTGTAATACCCATGTATCCTTCCCCCGGCTCCCGAGCTCCACGTATACAGCATCTATCCAGTCTCCAGTTGTTAGCCCAGCCATACCACACATCCACACATTTTCCTTTCTGCACGTGTCGGTACTCCTCCATTTTACTGTGTCAACCCAACCTTTTGCAGGCTCTTCATCTGTGTAGTCCACGTATGTTAGGGCCTTCCCTTGATCCTCCTCTGATACTAGTGGAAACATCAATGTGACCCACTAAGTTTGGTTCGTCCCACCAGGGACGGGATTATTTTTGTGTCAGGAGTAGACTTTACTGGTCTACACTGTTTTTCCCACTGGTAGCATCCTGCCAGGGGTTTGTGAAGCAGTGGTTTGCTCACACACCGGGCCAGCCTCATCTCCCGGCTCCACGGAACCAGCGTCCCAGGTGTGACATTCTGTGCATGAAGCATGGCCCCATGGCATGCACTGTTTTCCATTCTTCTCTTCAGTATTATGCAAGACTACTGTTCTCACAGTAGGTTTGGACAGGCACTGTTCATCAATTCAGATAGACTGCTCAGAATACTGTGATTGAGCAATGTGCACATGTTTGATGGTATTAATCTACATATTTACATGCATTTCCTATACAGTTGACTGACTGTGCTGGATGATATGTTTGTGATAACAGCAGCTGAATGTGTATCTGCCATGCCTTAGTGGGAACACACTTAGACTATAGTGTTCACTATGGGGGTTGTAACCTGGGAGTGCAGATTATTTTGTTAATGGGAATGACTGGAGTTCTTGGCTACAGATTGCCTAAGACACTGTAGATGAAGTGTAGGTGGGTATGCGCTGTTGTGCATGAGGCTCAGCTTTGCTGACCTCCAGTTACTGCATCTTACACTGAGCTGGCCTCCAAATTGCTTAGCCGGTGTGGGCATTGTTTACCACCACCCAAACAGGTGTAACCCCACTTGCTGCCACATACCCCCATGCTACTTCGTGTAGTTAGTTCACATTTGTTGTCTGGGACAATCCAACTGGATGCTTCTCCATTTTCAGCAGTGGCCCGGGGAGTAGAGCTCCACAGTAAACCCCAGCTACACATTACACGTACTACTGAGGTGTACACATTCATAGAGAGTAACAGACTTACCATAGCTACGTACCACATTCTTCATGCTTAATTCACATTAATATGTTGGTATTATACATGCTTAGGTCAGGTTTACATATCAAGTATGACTGTTAATGAAAGTCAGTTTAAGGTGAAGTTAGATTCCAGTAAACAGTTCTGGATAGGTTACGCTCAGGTATTCGGGTTAGGTTTAGTTATGCCATACCTGTGTGGTAGAGTAGAAAAGAATAGTGAAGGAGTAGGTAGGTAGGTAGAGGGGGGGCATTGTAACTGTATAGTAGGCTGTTGGAATGATTGGTGGGGAAGCGATAGGAAGGGTTTGCAGGATGTTGGGATTTGTATGTGAGGCAGGACAGGAGGTGTCAGTTTCACTAGCTGGTGTAGGGTTATAGAGTGTTAGTTGGGGGGAGAATTCACCAGGTGGTGAGCATGTGCTGATCCAAGTGTGCTTGAGGTGTTCCTTCATGTGTTATTTACATGTGTCATGTGGGACAGCTGAGGTAATACATGTGGGTAGGGGGCTCCAGATTTTGCCAATATAGATGGGGTAGAGGGTGCCACCTACTTGTGATTGTGAACATTAATAGTAATGCAACAGGTTGATAGATAAGTGGTGTTAATGGGGCACACAGAGGAGCAGATAGTAGGGGAAATGTCCAGGGATGTGCAGGAAGGCTGACGGGTAGGTCCACAGCTGCCCATTTCTTCTACAGCAACAGCTGTGTGTATACACTGCATTTGGAAGTAGGTTTGGAAACCACACCCCTAGCTGGGGGTGAGGACAACAATAATACCTTGTGATGCCAATTAGTTCAGCTTACATGCCTATAGTGGGGTGTTGCGAACATGTGTTCTTTGGTGTTATTTAGTGGGATTTGCAACAACACATCTGGTTATACCATACTTTGCCATGTAAAATAGACTGTGCTGCAGTGGGACTGTTACCGGGAGTGGCTGCTAATTAGGCGGTGGCTCTGCCCAATACACACTATTGCTTACATCCCTGGGGTGGGCTGATTAGATCTGCTCCAGCCAACACCTGCACACCTAGGCCCATAATTTCATATCCATAGTCTCCCCCCCATGCACCTCCTCTACAGCACTTGTCCTTACTCTGGGTGCAGGTCGGGTCTAAACACACCAATACACACTGCCCACTCTCCAGTTCATGGACCCATCTCATACGTTGTCTCGATCCATAGGTCATCAGGCTTTCCCACCCTTGTAGTCCAGGTACATACATGCCCCACCTTGAAAAGTCATTGCACGGGCGGCCTCCAATTACAAGACAATTTTGGGGTGTCCTGCAAGGAACACTCCTGTCTCTGTTCCAAGATAAGACTTTACAGGTCCACTGTGTTCCCCCCCTCTGGTTGTATCTTGCCTGTGGTTTGTGGAGCAGTGGATTTTTTACATTGTTTGTGTGTTTGTTTGTATGTTTCCCCTTTCTGGCTGGGGAGGGAATGCTACATGTTACACATTTGTTGATTGGGCCCCTCACCCCCATTGGCACGGCATGTGAACATATGTCATTCCTAAGTGCTGTATCATATCATAGCTATATATCTGTGTATGTATATACATATATATATATATATATATATATATATATATATATATGTATGCATACACACACACACACACACACACACACACACACACACACACACATACATACATACATATATATATATATATATATATATATATATATACACACATATATATATATATATATATATATATATATATATATATATATATATATATATATATATATATATATGACGACATGTGGATGCTTGGGTGTCTGCATATGTATATATCTTTATGTGGATATTTATATATATGTCTGTCTATGTATGTATACATTTGTACTACAGGGAGGGAGAGGTATTAATATATTTAGTTATGGGTATATATATACACACACACACAAACATACCTCTACATATTTAGCTATATATCCTGTAATGTAGACTGGTATTGCTGGATACTGTGTTTCGTGTGCATATCGGCCAACCTTGTGTGCCACATATGCTTTGCGATACCTACAACTAACTCTATTAGTGTAATCTAAGTCACACGTGACATCTGTTGTTGGTGCCAGGGTAATATTCGTCCCATTCGGGACGACCCAAACATTGGGTATTCAACTTTCACCTACAACCAGAGTTACAAAGGTACCCATGGCTATGTGCCTGGACTACAAAATGTGCCAGACCTAGGATACTTGATTCCGGACAATATATGGGATGGGTCCCGAGGGGGGAGAGTGGAGGGATGGCAATGTGTGGTGCTCTGGTAGCTATGGGCTGGAAACCAGGGTAGGGATTGTGGCTGCATGTGTGCAGTGGGTGGGGGGAGCAGAACTGTGGGTAATGAATGTATGGGTCGAGGATGGCCTGGGTTGGATGGGCCTGTACTGGTCTGCCCGTCTAGTGGGTGGGGGGAGGGGAATGTGAAGTCAACATGTGAAATATAACAGAGGGCTACTTTGCATCCCTATTTCAATGACACACATACAATACAATGAGTTTTGTAGTGTATTGCAGGTTGAACATGTTTGGCTGGGGGGTGCCAATCCATACAAAATGTATATTGTTTGAGGCCTCTCCAGCCTTCCGTTGATCTACCATTGCTATCTGCAGATGTCTGGCCATATATACCTCTATGGGTGTATATATTTGCTTACATATTCCTAACTATGTCCATATATACCTTCGGTGACATATATATGCGTACATATATGTAACTTGCTGTGTATATGTGGACATATAGGTGTTGACATATATATGTGCAGATGTCAGCATTTGCATGTATATATGTTTATATATTTGTATGTATGTATATATATATATATATATATATATATATATATATATATCTATATATATATATATATATATATATATATATATATATATATATATATATATATATTCTAGATATGTCTATATATATATATATATATATATATATATATATATATATATGTGTGTGTGTGTGTGTGTGTGTGTGTGTGTGTGTGTGACTACATCTATAGATATGTTGTATCCATTTAGATAGTAATATATTTGCACACACACACATCCATCTAGATGTAGGTATACATTCTCTGTACTGTTGCATGACTGGCCTGGAGTTATGTTTCTGACAACATGCAATTTATACATATCTGGCATGGCTTAGTGGTAAATCATTTTGTGTATGTTGTGCATGGTCCTGGGTTCCAGCCTTAAAGATGCTGTTTGTTGTGTTGCTGGGCAGAGCACCTGCCATTGGATACGGTGTGAATAAGGCACTTTAAAGCGGTTGTAAGCAGGTTTGCACAGAGGTGAACATTGCTAACTTCTGGTCACAGTTTCTTACACCCAGTTAGCTTTTCCTTATCTTAATCTGTTTTGGCAGTGCTTACCCCCATGCAAACGCACTTGCACATGCTTACTAGTCCTTACATAAGCTTATTACTGCTTACATCTGCTTACTGCTGCCTTATTCATTATGATACTGACTCTTCACATGTGCATTTCCTGCAGCACTCCAGTTCATAAAAATGTATCATTATTTAGTGGGCTTGGCAATACAAATATTGTTTATACCATACTTTGACCTGTAAAATAGATTGTGCTGCACTGGGACTCGAACTGGGAATGCCTGCTCATTAGGTGAATGCTCTGCCCACTACACTAATGCTGAGATGCTTCATTTGCATATATCGTCCTTGTTATCCTCTTCGGCCTTTTAGGCTGCTCTCACCATGGCTAAGCAACGGGCACACCCGCACACCTATGGATAGCTGTACTTGGAGCTTTAGACACCAATAGAGGGGTTTCTTCTTTTGATTTTTATGTGCTGTTGCTGTTGTACACACGGGGGATTGTTGGTGGGGATATGTAGACACCTATGAGCAGTATCATTCATTTATATCCACTTTCTGCTGTTCAACATTGCAGGGGTGTCTTTATTCTGAGAGCTCTGCTCTCAGACATGCCCCCTGCACTTGTACATGCTCCATGTAAGCCTGGAAGCTCGGACAGCACGCCTTCATTACTATGCATGGTGCACTGCTGTCCTGCTCCAAAATGGCCACTTCCGTGCAGACCTAGACTAGTCCTGCTTGAAAGATTAGTAAATCCGGGGGTAAGTTTTTTAGGGTACCATACGAATTTTATTATTAACCCTTCAAATTGTTTTAAATATTATTTAGGTGGAGGTAGCAAGCAAGCTTGTATAAAATACAGATTTTTTTGGAAATAAAAGCATTTTAATTTTATATTGTCTTGCCATCATGTTAACAAAATAGCGTATTCCATGCTTGTATGAGTTCTTTTATATTATCCAGAATCGCTTTATAGTTTAGTTACACTGTTGCATCTATGTCGTTTGTAATTTAACTCCTAAGTATTTGATTGTATCATTTCTAGATAGATATTTATGATTTTTTTTATTCAATGCTTCTTTGTTCATACTTATTAAGAACATATTGGTTTTATTTTTATTAAATGATAGTCCAGAAGTCTTCTTAAACTGTTTCATTGCTTTCTGTAGATCTTTTAGTGTATTATTGTCTTTTTTTAAAGTCAATAAAATGTCATCTGCAAATAGTTGAATCTTTAACTCAAGCTCAGTATCTAGTTGAATTCCTTGAATGTTTGGGTTTGCATGAATTAAATTTGCTAATGGTTCTATTACTAATGCGAATAACAAAGGAGAAAGTGGACAACCCTGTTTTGCACCTTTTGTAATGGTAATAGGCTGCAACAAACAGGATCCTATTTTATGTACACCAAAGATTTATCATAAAGAGACCTTATAAGTCAGGTAAATTTTTTTGAAAATCCATACTCCACCAGTGCAAACCAAAGGTATTCTCAAATCATGAAATCAAAGGCAATGAAATATTTACGCAAATGACATTCATTTTATTTTTTGTTTTGTTTATGAAATCAATAAGGGATAAATTTCTCTTTATATGTATTTCTGTTTTAATGAATTCTGTTTGATCATTGTCTATCAATAGCAGCATTATTTATTTTATTCTCTCTGCATGAACTGTCATAAATATTTTATAATCTATATTTAATAAATGTATGGGTCTATATGATTTGCACTCATCAGTTTTTTTTTTATCTTGTTTCAAAATTGGTGATACTTGAGTGTATTTCCATGAAGGAGAGTATGTATTACCTTCTTTAACTGATGTGAACACACTTATTAATAGATTTAATGCATTATTAGTAGTTTAAACATCTCTGGTGTCATATTATCATTACCCGGGGCTTTGTTTAATTTTAGCTTCTTGGTTTGCACTTCTGTTGTACTTATATCTTTATCTGTTAAGTTGCCTTTATGAATATCTAGTTTAATTTTGTCTATTTTAGTTTGTAGTTCTTCTTTATTCCAATGCTTTTGTTTGTTTTTATACCAGGCTACCACATTGCATCTTATATACATATATATATATATATATATATATATATATATATATATATATATATATATATATATATATATATATATATATATATATATATATATATATATATATATATATATATATATATATATATATATATATATATATGTATATATATATATATATATATATATATCTGTGTGTGTATATCTATATATATCTATATATATATATATATATATATATATATATATATATATATATGTGTGTGTGTGTGTGTGTGTATATATATATATATATATATATATATATATATATATATATATATATATATATATATATATATATGTCTGCTACCTCATCTGTGAGGTTTAAATCTAGAAATGTTTGTATCTCTGCAGTAAAGTATTGTTTAAACTCTTTAAGGTTTGCTATATAGGCTGGAATTCTTATGACTGTAAGTTTTCTCTTAAAGTTAAATATATTTTAAAAGTTTTTGCATTATGATCTGAGAATGGGGCAGGTGATTGTTTTGACTTTACTTATTTTTGTGGTAAGATATTTTGTTATATACACTCCATCCATTCTGGAAAAGGTGTTATGTCTATGTAAGTAATGTGTAAATATCAATGAATCTTGTTCATCATATGTGCTAATGTCCATTAAGTTATACGAGTCAGTAAACTCTGTAAGTAATTTTGTTAGTGGAGATTTCTTGCATGTGTTTTTAGCATTTGTATCCTCTTCTTTCATTATACAATTAAAATGTCCTGCAATTATTGTATTACCTTTGGAATGTTGTATTATGTTGTCTAAATGTTGTTTGGTTGCCCTGACACCCAGTCCTGCTATCCAATAATTGTTTACCAGGGTATAAGCCAAACCTTTTATCAATATTGGCACTAAACAAAACATTCCTGAGTTATCATTGGCTGTATTTATGGTCTTGGGCATCAAAGTAGTCTAGATATTGCTACACCTCTTTGCTTTTTATTATATTCTGAATTTGCTAGTAATGTGTAAGTACACATATTAATCTTATTAATGTCTTGCTGTGTAAGATGTGTATCTTGTAAAAATACTACTTGTGCTTTACATAGCTTAAGATATCTTTGTAAACTTCCTCTTTTACAGTTGTTATTTAAGCCATTGACATTGATAGAAATACATTTCACAGTTCGACTAACTATGCTTTTATATTTAACCATTGTCCTATTTTTGTGTTTGCACATAACATTGTATGTGTGCTGAAAACTTTTTACCATTCATTTCATATATGTTATAAATCCATTGCATAGACATCCATTTAAAAGGTACAAATAAAAACTGTCTGCATAAAAAGTTGTTTTCAAAATATAAACAACCAATCATTCCCTTCATGGGAGAAAACATCCCATCCTTGAATAGGTTTACCATTCAAGTGACCCCTCTTATCCCTATTCAGCATCTTTCCTCAGCTTTCCCAACAACAAATATAACTAAAAGCATCAAATTCTTATCGTTTGCATGTTATCAAACTTCAACTATTAAACAATATAATACTCAATTAAACCCTATTTTATAGTAATTCTGAATGATCAGACTCTAACCAGATTGCTTCTTATATATTTTTTCAATTTAAAGAGTAGTTTGCATTTAGCCATAAGGTTATTGTCTTTACAACTGCTGATAGTGTATACATTTCTATATCTGGTAATCCAACACCACCTACTGTCCAATCTTTTAAAAGGTCATTTCACACTAATCTGGGCATATTTAGTATATCATAAAAAGTTTAACATCAATGAGTTAAATTATTTTATACATTCCTTAGAAGGAGGAAGATAAATAGTTTGTACTAAATATAAGATTTTTGGGGATATAATCATTTTAATTAAAGTAAACCTCTCGTCCATTGCAATAAAAAATTCCATTTATTCATGAGATGTTTTATATTATTTAAAATATTAATATAATTAGTTGATATTATAACATTAATATTATCTGATAGGATAAACCCTAAGTACTTCATTTTATTATCTGAAGCTATATATTTGGAAAATGTCTTACTTATATTACTTATTTTACAAATAATAAGTACAATCTTAGTTTTATTGTCATTAAATGTGAGTCCAGATATCTTTAGGTTTATAGCCATTGCATCAAATAATGCAAGCAGATGATTATAATGAGACAGGGTTAATAGAAAATTGCCTGCAAATAACTGTCTCTTAGAATTTAATTTATTATATTAAATTGAATGTCCTTAATATTAATGTTAGATCTAATACAGCTGGCAAATGGCTAAGGTAAAGATTAATGGTGATAAAGGACACCCTTGCTTAGTACCTTTAGTAACTGTAATAGAGTTAGATGTGCATGATGCAATTTTAATGTAAGCAGAAGAATTTTTCTAGAGCATTTTGATTAATTGTATAACATTTTTAGAATATATATATATATATATATATATATATATATATATATATATATATATATATATATTTATTTAGTACTAATAACAAATAGTCCCAGTGTACTGAATCAAAAGCACTTTTAATGTCTGGCCTTACCAAAATTAGATTTCTTTTTGTATTGTTAAAATAATCTGTTATTTTAAATATTTTTTTGTTGTCATCGTATCAATTTCTATTTATAATAAAGCATGTTTGATCTTTATTTATTAATAATGGTAATAACTCTTTAATTCTATTATCATATATTGCCATAAAATGTTTATAATCAATATGTAATAAGAAAATAGATCTATAGGAAGAGCACTTTTTTTCATTTTTATCTAATTTTAGTGAAAGCAATGCATATTTCCAAGATGGAGGTTTCTTCTCTAATTCATTGACTAATGAATATGCTTTTAACAAAAGTACTAATGCTTCTTTAGGAAAAAGTTTGTATATCTCTGGAATAGTGATATCATTTCCACTGGCTTTATTTAAGTTTAGATTGTTAATTTGAAATTTTAGTTCTGACATTGTTAAAGATTTATATATTAATTTTATTTGATTTGTTAGTTATTTACTTTTGATATATCTTTTAAGAAATGTTTTATTTACCCTGTAACTCCTATCTCTGGATTGCATACATTTATTAAACTAAAATAAGTTCTGAAAGCATCTAAAATGTCTTCTAAATCTGTAAAATTATTTTTAGTTCCAGGAATATAAACTTCTTTGATTTGATTAGATTTAACAATCTTCTTTGCTTTTTTGTCAGTTTATGTTGGCTTTTACAATTTAGGGAATAGGAATTAATTTTAATCTTCTCTAAATCAATCATGGCTTTATCGTATAAGGTTTCTAAATATATATTATATAATACATAAATGTATATTACTAAATATATATATATATATATATATATATATATATATATATATATATATATATAGTAATATATAAATATTACTAAATATATATTATATATTACACTTGAAACATATATATGAGGGAATGTGAACATTGACTGGAAAAAAATTAATTCCAAAACTCCCTTCATATCTATCAATCTATTTACCTTCACACAACTTACAAATTACATTATCAGACCAAATAAAAACAATTCCCCAGGGTCCGCCCTTGACTGGATGCTAGTCACCCACCCAAATAACATCTCACACACAGGCATCCTGCCAGACTCCATGAGTGACCACTTCCCAGCCTTCATCCATAGAGCAACCCCCTCCACTCCTCACCAACACCAATACATTCACACTCAAAACTTCACAAACTTTAACCCTACAACTTTTTCCAACTCCCTCAAACAAATAAACTGGGACAGCCTAAAGACTCTTCCTCTAGACAAGGCCATAGACTTCTTTAACTCAACCTTCTAAAAATACCCTGTACTCCCATGCTCCACCAAGAACAAAATGTATAAAACCCAACACTGCCCCATGGCTAGCAAAAGATACTAAAACACTTATGCAACAAATAGACAAAACCTGGAAACTTTACCACCACAATAAAGACCCTGACACCCTCCTGAAATATAAACCACTCCACAACCTAGCCAAAAAACAGATTATAAAAGATAAAAAATCCTACTATACTAAACTGCAGACTAATCATTCCAAAAACCCTAAACAATTCTGGAACTCTCTGAACTCTCTTCTAAACCCAGGGACCAAACTAAATCCTTGCCCTGACACCAGCAAAACTGACCCAGAAATAGCCACTCTATTCAATTCCTTCTTTACCAACTCTATAGCTGAACTCACCAAGACCTTCCCAAATCAGAAACCCTCCCCTCCTCTCAAACTCTCTTCCTTAACCTCTACCAAACCTTCCATCCCCAGCAATCCTTCTACATTTCAACTCAAGCCCATCTCCACCTTATACATAAAAAAAACTTCTCTCCAAACTTAAGCCATACTCCAATGCCCCTGAAATATCCCCTAACTATTCCTAAAAATAGCAGCTAATGGTATCACAATCCCTATCAGCATTCTCATTAATAGATCCATACAGGAATCTTATGTTCCCAAACTGTGGCATTCTTGCCTTTAGCCTACCCCTCCACAAAGGTGGCAAAAATAATAACATCTCAAACTTCCGACCTACAGCCATTCTCTTCCCAATCTCAAAATTTCTTGAAAAATGCATCCACCTCCAGCTCATGCCTTTCCTCACCAATAATCAACTGTTCACCCTTACACAGCATGGTTTCAATCCTGGCTACAGCACAATAGCCGCTCTTCTCCCTTACCTAGATATAGTAAACCATGCCCATGACTCTGGAGAAATTGTATCCACAGTCCTTCTTGATCTCTCCAAGTAATTTGACACTGTCTCCCTTTCCCACCTCCTCAAACACCTTTCTAACCTTAACCTCTCTCAAAATACCCTAACCTGGTTCAGTAGCTATCTCTCTGACAGATCTCAGGCAGTGAAAAGGTAAACTGCCTCTTCACCCTTCCTTCCCACCCCAACCAAGGTAGCCCAAGGATCCATACTTGGTCCAATGCTCTTCAACATATTCGTTAATGATTTCCATGCAGCCATTCCAAAAACTAAGATAATACAATACGCAGATGACTCAACTCTAGTCTGCTCAGCTTCTAACCTCCCAGAGCTCCAAAGAAAATCTCAAATCACCTTCTCAACTACTGAGGACTAGATGCTGCAAAACTACCTCTCACTAAATGCCAACAAATCTAAGATCCAACTCTTCTCTCCCTCTAAATCCATCCATCACTATCAACAAATTTCTTTCAAAATGATCAGCCATGCTAACTCCTCCATAGAAGTTGTTCCCTCTTCTAAACTTCTTGGGGTTACTATTGATGAAGACCTAAAATTTGACACTCATATTCAGCTAAATATTAAGAAAACACATAAGAAACTTGGCATGCTGTACAGAAACTCTCACTTTCTCTCTCCTTCTACAAGACAAACACTCACCACTACCTACATACTACTATCACTTTTGTATGGTGCTTCTCTTCTAACTAACCTATCCTCCTCTATCTCTTTCAAACTGGAAATCTGTTACAACAAAATCTCTAAATTCGCCACTAAAGCCAAATATTTCTCCCACCACTGTACATCTCTCCACCAGCTAAATTGGCTAGAACTTCCCAACTACCTTAACTACCTCCAACTCACTGCAGCCCACAAACTAATTTTTAAACCCACTAGATGCCCAGCTCTAAGTAACATCTTACCATCATACACCCCTCACAGAACTCTAAGATCTGCCCACCAAATTTTACTTTCTGTATACAAACCAAACCATCCAGCTGGTCACCTTCTCCTATCATTTTCCCTAGCAAAAAAATGGAAGCCCCTCCCTTCCACTCTTACAGCTATAACAATTGTAATGCATTTGGATGTAGTTATTCATTTGAATGTAGTTATAAACTGACATTTGTAAATACAATTTGCATTGAGGGGTGAGTATAGGTAGAAAGTACATTATTTAAAAAGTATAGACTTGAGACAGACAGTTAATTACTAGAAAAGGTGGGGTGCATACATCACCTATTAGGATGCGAGGTGTGGATGCTTTTTCTTAAATAGCATCAAACTTTATGAGTTGCTAGTAGAGAAAATCACCTCCAGATAGGGAAAAGAGAGGACATTTAGTAAAGTCTTTACAATGTTGGTGATGTATGCACCCCACCTTTTCTAGTTCTTAACTGTGTGTCTCAATTCTATACTTTTTAAATAATGTACTTTCCACCTATACTCACCCCCTCAATGCAAATTGTATTTAAAAAATGTCAGTTTATAACTACATTCAAATGAATAACTACATCCAAATGCATTCCAATTGTTATGTATAACCCTGCGCATCACTGCAACTAATCCTCTGTACAACTTGTCCCTATTCTAGTATATATGTATGTATGTAATGCATGTTCCACTGTTTTTTTATTGTACCCTACTAAGTTGTACTATGTAATATTACTTTTTTGCCTATTGTTACTGTGTATTATGGAGCTTTTCTCACCCGGCCTCCACTGAAAATGTGCTCCTTGTGCCCAGTGGACCTCCCCGGTTATCAAACTTGAAAATAAATAATAAATAAATATTTTTTATTTATTTCATGAAGTTATTTCTCTAACTCTTTTCTACCTTTTTGCACATCTAATTTAAGTTTATCCACTATATCTTCATATTCTATCAAATCCTTATCCCATTGTTTTTTTCTTATTTATGTATCAAGAAATGCTTTTACCATAAAAATGCGATTTCAAAGAATCCCAAACACAAATTTCAGAAATATCTTCAGTTAGATTTATATTTGTAAAAGAGTGGATTCCTTTATTTAAAAGATACTTGAATTCTACCAAATTAGTTATATATGATAAAATTCTGGTTATTGAAATATTATTTTTTTAATGGTTGTCATTACTTAAAAGGTGATAGAGTTATGATCAGATAGCAGGCATGAAATAACTTTAACTTTATCAAGATTTGTTACTAAGTCACTTGAGAAATACATACTGTCACCTCTAATTTAAATACCGTCTATGTGATGTGAAAAATTTGTAAAAAAAGAAAAATTTACTTCTGAAAAAAACATTAATATCCTCAAAGATAAACATATTTATAAATTCTTTTAGAGCTCCAGATGATGCTGTTTTTCTATCTTTATTTGTAGTATTTGTGTCGTTGTCTTCTAATGTACAATTAAAATCTTCAGCTAATATAACACTTCCTTTAGAGTACTGTATAACCTCATCAAGCTGTTGCTTAACTACCTTAACTGCTAACCCTGTTTTCTAATAAACATTAATTAATGTGTATAATCTCCCATTAATTTCCAAAGTTACTAACAAAAACATTCTGGTATTATCATTATAGGTGCTTATGATTTGGGGTAATTGTACTGTGTTTTTCCATAAAACTGCAACACCTCTTTCCTTTTGTCTATGATGTGAACAAGCAAGTGCAATGCATGAATTCATACAAAGTCTATCAGTGTCTTATCTTAATAGATGTGTTTCTTGAATGAATATAAGTTAAGCATTAAACATCTTTAAGCATTTATATAGACTACCTCTCTTATAACTATTATTGAAACCATTTAGATTGATAGAGATACACATCATAAATGATGGCTTTGCTGATGTATATCTAATTATGTATTTTCAATCAAAGGAAAAAAGAAAAAGGAAAACAAATGGAAGATATCACATCTCTTGATACACATCTTGCATATGAATATGACTAAGCATGATTTTATATATTTATCAGTTGGACTTATATAATTAGTAATGATAGACACCAAAACAGTATATTTATAAAATAAAATATAAAATATTAAGATGAATCATAACTCAACCAGTTAATGAGTTTTAACTCCCCTCATTTGAATAGCACGACTATGCAAATGTACCATTTAACTTTCTTATCCAAGACAAAATCCTCTGCATACATTTAACTTTACAACTAAAATAGGTATTTATTATTAAAGTAGTTTGGCTAACATCAATTTTTACAGATGTTAATGTATGTCACAGCTATCTTTTGAATTAGACTATACTCCAATCAAATTCTACATGCAGGCAATTTATACCCAGATCCTTCTAAGGATCTATGAGATTAACTCTCCCTAGTACCCTCATATGTCTCTCCTAGTGCACTATCCTCCAACCTAATACATATGTATTGCACATCAGTGGTTCTGATGGTATCATAAACTCATGATTCAAGGATCCTAAATTCATCTTCAACACCAATAAAATGGCTTGGAGAACAAGTAAATCTCAAAATAGATAATGCTCTTCCAAAATGAATTCTCCATCCATGTTAATCAAAGTTTATGCCAGTTTGTAATCAAACATAAATTGGAGCTACAGATGAAAGACAAAAAATGTATCCCATGACAGCTGCCTGAACCACCAATTTACTAAGTCAGTCCAAGATGTCTCATTTCATGAATGAGCTTTTTCAATTCTTTTATGGAATAACTTTAGATATTCTCATTAGAAGTAATATATAACCATCCACCACAAAGTAAGTAAGAACAATCTCTAACCTAATGAGATAAAATAAACTGAAGATAAAAAACTGAAAATAGCTAGGCTTAACATGACTTACAAGAGTAATCAGCAAAGTACAAATCTATGAACCTATAAATACCCCTATATGGAGGGTAGCTAAAAATATCTGATGGGAAAACAGTCAATAAAATGCAACTACCTCTGAAGCTTATTAGTGTTTAATAAGTTGTTCCTATTAACTACTTTTGCCAGCTTATGCATCATAAAGATGCATTATACTTATTTTTCTCCTCTTCCCTGCCCTCCCCTCCCACTCTTTCTTTAAGGCAATGTCATAAAGATATATTTGAACTTACTAAAAATGGGATAATTTAAATAATCAGCATCATATCAAACTAGTACATTTAATATAATACCAGAATTATTTTGCAAAAGCAATGCATTCTTAAGAACATTAAACAACATTTGAGTAACATTTGTCTTTTCTCTGTTTGCGCAATTTTAAAATAAGAATTTAAATTTATTGTATTTAGATCATATATTGTTCTACAAAATAAATCAACATACAATGACCATTGCTTTTACATATATCTAAGACAGGTAAATGAACACTTAAAATGTTAAATGTGTGTTTACAAAGGAGATATTGATAATTTACTATTCATTTGCCATTTAACCCATTTGTTTTGTTTACCAAAACAAGACTATTAATATATGAAATCATCAGGTCTATAAATAAGATAATATTTCTACCTTTCAACTATATCCATCCATTAAAGACAACATATTATACCATTTCATTATGTAATCAACAGTTTTAACTGTCAAAATGAGAAATGCTTATGTTGTATGCTGCACAAATTAACTATAATAAACCAGTAATTAAAATAAGAAAGCAGCTGTTGCTCTTTTGCATATACATTACAATAATAACAAGATAATATGGCTCAGTTAGGTAAAGACACTTTCATTATCAAAACTTATTTAAATTCAGTTATATGTCTGCTTTAATACCCATTCCATAGATATTCCAAGTTCAATGACAGCTGATATAAATTAAAATAAATTAAGAAAATGAAATAAGAGGAAAGTGAATCTCTTTACAGATTGCATTGCATAGCTTCCTTGTTGTATTCACCTTTGAACTATGAGAGTACTACATCACTTCTCTCTTCCACAATTTCTCAGAAAACACTTTGCAAGGTCAGAGAACAATCTTAGATTTAAATCTAAACAGAAAACCAACTGCATGAGTCGCGACCTCTGAGGAAAGCAACAGAAACAGCAAAAAGCTTCAAAGCACACAGTTCATGCTTGCGACTCACAAAAACTTGGATCACACAGAAAACAAAGGAAACTGAAACCAGTCAACTAGAACAAAGCCATCAACCATCCATCACTCACAACATCAGCAAGAACCTTCTCCCCACACAAACGAGAAATTCTGACCTCAAGCAACATAAATCTCCTCAAACAGTAGCACGCAAAACAAAACTGCCACTACCCAGACATGAACAATACCAAAACAACAAGCAACAACAGAAATCAACAATATATTTCCAAAACTGTCCACCAACAACAGCTGTTGCCCAGCATTATCACAAAAAGCAAACTCCACAACATAAACTATCCATTGACAACAACACAGATCCAAATGATCCACCCCATTAGCACAGTAGTCCATTTAAGCAAGAGTCAAAGTCCAACAAAAAAGAAACTATATAGTTTCAAAAATGTATAAAAACATACTAAATACACTTACATACATAGAAGGATATGTACACTCCTCCATATACAATGATGTCTACATTTAACTTTATGAAATATATTTAGATAAAAATCAAAAAAGCTAAACAACTATATTATAAATAATATTACATTTAAAGAAATATTTCTATCCTACAGTTAAATACTGCTACTGCTTTCCTATCAAAGCGACCTAACAAACTAGTATATGTTTTAATTTATGTAGATATTTTAACTATATAAAAATCAGGGAAAAAATAATGGAAAAGAGAGGAAGATGAAACAGAGGAGATTAATATGATTTAAAAACCCATTTACACTAATAAAAATTATTAGAGAACATTAAATTAAATATCTAGTGTATTCTTAAACATTATATGAAATATATATTACCTTTTCATAAACTTTTAATAATGCAGTAATATTTTTTATGTATGACTTGCTGAATTGTCATTTTTCCCTTTTCAGATTGATATAATAAAGACATTTGTTAAAGTCTGTAAAATAATGTCCAGTAGATATATCTATCTATCTATCTATATATATATATATATATATATATATATATATATATATATATATATATATACATACATATATATATATATATATATATATATATATATATATCAATATACAGCAGCTATTATCTTGTGTCTTGCTGGAAAAGAAAAAAAAAAGGAGAAAAAGAGAAAAGCACATATTATTTGTCTTTTAACTTTTTTGTTTTCAATTGTCTTTCACGTGTTTTTTTTTTCTTTTTGCATGTCTCTTCAAAGAAGCACCTTTCTAATCCATGTTTTCTATTTGTTCTAAGATTTTGTTTGTCTTTAAAAAGACACAGCTGTTTCCAAAGATTCAAATATTTTGATTCCATCTGAGAGAAAAACTTTTAATCTAGCTGGAAATAACAGATGAACTTTGATTTGAGTTGTTTTCAGTTCTTTTATTAAAGGAATACATTCTTTCCTTTCTTATATTCCTGATGATGAATAATCATTGCCAAACCTTATGGCATTTCCATTAAAGTTAATCAGAGAATTTCAACCATGCTGTTTTAAGATCAGTTCTTTGTCTGACTAGAAAAAAAATAACATGTATGAACCCTGGATTTGTCCTTAGGGAATACCAGTGACCTGTGAGCCCTTTCAGTACTGAAAGACAATGCCTCTGGTAGAATCAATGTCTTAGAAAGCCTGGATGTAAGAAAATTAATTATGCTGTCACCTTCAGTTTTTTTCTGGTAATCCATAGATTTGAATATTGTTTCTTCTGCACCTATTCTTGAGATAATCTACTTTGTTTAGTAATAGGGTATTTTGTTTTAATAGGAATTCAATATTATGTTCATCCACTTTTTCCCTTCCCTCAATGTCATTTAAAGCATCTTCCATGCCAAAGATTTGTGCCTTCTGTTGTTTCATGATTTCATAGAGTTGATTAAATTGCTCACGGTATTTCTCTTTAAAATTGTCCAGTTTATTATCAATTTTGTTAATTTTATTGATAGTTCTTGAATATTTGTAAGATCTGACTGCAGTTCCTTTTTACTGACGTATCTTGTGAGCTGGTTTTGAAAAACTCATCTTAAGGTAAAGAGCATATACCTTTTTGCTTATATGATGACAGGAAAAAAATTTGAAGATTGATATAAAAATAGATAAAGTCTTCCCAGATGAAAAAATGAATACAATTCCGCAAAAATAAGGAGAATAGGATGACTTAAAATGATTAATTCCTGTCAGAAATCTAATTTATGCAGCAGAGAAGTGAAACAGTGCTGCTAGCTTGTCACGATCTTGGCCAAACACCCGCAATTTCATTTTTTGATACTGGGTTATAAAAACTGCCTTCATTCTATTAACCCAGCATTTTGCTTGAGTATTTCAAATAATTCATCAGCATAACCCTCCCTCCAACAACGTTATCAGTTTTCAATTCTCTAATGGATTTCCCTTGTCATACGTCATTTTAGAGCTTCTTTCCTCTTTGCACAGATTATAGTATTTAGGTCTTGTTCTGGGAGCAACTGCTAACAAAGCTATTGAAGAGACTTAAGGGGAATTGAAGACACATTTTCATCTCAACGTATCAGTTCTTTTGCTAAAAGCATTGAATAACAAAATTAATAAAAGTTTTTAAAAATACAATTTTTACTCAATGAGAACATTTACCAAATTCATGCTGGCAACAGGGAGAAAAGTGAAGCTTTTCAAAAGTAATTCACCATAAACCTCTGTTAGCTGAAGGCAACTATTACTGAAAAAGTTAAACCCATTTAAGTTTATAACAGTACCTGAATTTGATGAAGGACTCATTGAGAATAACCTCTCCCTTGTTGTGCCCTCCTGTCACTGCACTCGCAGTTCTGCTTGTGGAGCTGCAAGAGGGGCTCCTTCA
The DNA here is from genome assembly GCF_019279795.1 of Protopterus annectens. Taxonomy (NCBI): domain Eukaryota; kingdom Metazoa; phylum Chordata; order Ceratodontiformes; family Protopteridae; genus Protopterus; species Protopterus annectens. The sequence goes on along the minus strand of NC_056731.1, from coordinate 1,029,053,016 downwards.
TTGTCATGCTGTTCAATGGATTTGAATGTGCTATTCTCAGACATCTCTGAGGGTTGTTGGGATGGAATAAAACAATCTTTGTCTTACATATCGTCACAACTCTCCTCAGCATCTTCATCTTCCTTTGTTTCAGCCAGGGAAGCATTACCCTTTGTGAATATAAGCCATCTTATTGTCATAGTTATGTTTGTCTCAAAACTTTTTTTTCTCTTTTCTTTTCTTCATGATTTACCAGTGGTTGTCAAATTTATGGTATACTTCCAAAATTCATCTTTTAAGATGGAAAACAATAAATATGAGACAATGTCATCATGTAAGACCACACTCTCTTCCTGTAGCATAGCCAATTCCCTCTCATTGGGCCTCTTGGGAACCATGATGCACATCATGTTGAAAGCTTGTTGGGTTTTCTACATATAGAAATCTGAGAATGTCATGCTCCTAGCAAAGCACACTGCACCCCTTGTGTTGCAGTCATATTTGCCATGTGGGGCGATTAACCTGTGATAGGTAAAATTGCAAATATGGCTGCAACACCAGGGGAGTTTGTTATAGGGAAAACCTAAAAATTTTTGAAAGCCATCATTTATGACCATGTATATGCTGTTAAGAAAAATAATGCTAGTAACACCCTGAAGAGTCACTATAAGGAGTGTAGAAACTTTAAAAAGTTCCTTTTTTTTTCATTTTTTAATCTTGAAAAATTTCAACTTTTAGTTTAAAGGAGACCATGGGAAGCTATTCTGAAGTATCGAGAATTACACTGGCAGTTATTGCTTGATGTTTCCTGGCCTCCAGGGTTAAATGGCAAAATCAGTGCTAGTTGTCGTTAGCCCTTAGAGCAGATGAATTTTAACACCTACCATAAAACCTTTTTGTTTGTAAAGATAGTTGTACCTTATTTAACCAAATTTTAAACAAACAAATATTTCAAACACATTGAGGAAAACATTTGTAAGTACTTTCATATATATTTAATATACTTCATATATTAATTTCAGTATTTGTAAAGTTAACCTGGCTAAAAAAAACATAGCTAACTCAGAAGTTCTCCCTACCAGCTACAATATCATTAGACAAGACAGGCCACTTTGTAAAGGGGTGGAATTGCCTTACTGAACAAGTCCAACTTAACTGTATGTCAATTACCAAACTCCTACCCCTCTCTCAATAATTGAGACATACTTATCTCACAACTACAACTTCACCCTAAAAAGGTCATCATCACAATTGTGATCTATATTCCACCTGGTAATACACCTGCTAGCCTTGAAGACTTCTTATCCTGATGTTCTTCCACATAGTCACAAGAAACACCTATTCTGGGGGATTTCAACCAAGATTGGTTCACCTGTATATCAGAACCATCAATGAATCTAATAAATCTCCATCTACCAGCAGCTAGTCCCGATTCCAACTAGATGTGATAAGAAAATCTAAAAGGGAATCCATCCTTGACTGGTGCCTAACAACCCCACATTGTACCCCCACACAAGCAGTTTCCCCAGACACTTTAAGTGACCACAACATAATATACCTTATACGTAGTAAAGCAAGCATATGCAAAACCACTAACTATAAATCCACAAGAAACACAAAAAAGTTCTCTCCTGAGGTCCTCAATACTTTACTCTGTAACTGTGCCTGGACCCGCCCCCAAAAAACCCTCCCCCTTGATCAGGCTGTAGCATATTTCAACAAAACATTTCTACAACACCTAGACACTGTTGCTCCATTGTGCAAAATCAAGGTTAGAACCTCAACAAACCCCTGGCTTAGTAAAGAAACCAATCAAAGTCTCAAGTCTGGAGATACTGCCTGGTTTTACTATCAAAACACAAAAGAAACACAAAGCCTAACTAAGTACCAAGAACTGCGCAACCATTCAAAAAAATGCATTAGGCCAGACAAAAAAAATCCTACTACAAGACATTACAAACTAAATAACACCACAAGCCCAAAAAGGTTTGGAAAAATATAAGCCAGCTACTAATATCCGCCCAATAGGCTACCCACAAACCAACCACCCCGAGACTAAAGTTCCCATCAAAACACAATTCAACTCCCACTTTTTGAACACAATTCTATCCTTAGTATCACAGGACAATTCCACCCTCACTATCCCCCCAACACAAATAACACTAATACATGCTTTACCCTCAAAACAGTTTCCACCACTTCTATCGAAAGCATGATCTCCAGACTAAAAACCTCATCAACAGCAGCCAACCTACTCCCCAGCTATTTCTTGAAACTCACAGCAGATGCTATTGCTATCCCAATCTCTACTCTCATAAACAGATCAATTGTTGGAAACTATGTGCCCAAACGCTGGAAAATATCCTACGTTACACCCATACATAAAGGCAGGACGTCCACTGAACTTAATAACTACTGACGTATTGCTTTACTCTCCCCCCCTGGCCAAAATCCTAGAAAACTGCATCCTTACCCAGGTGATAAAATATCTCCTAGACGGCAACATCCTGTCACTTACTCAACATGGTTTCAGACCTGCTCATACTAGCACTACAGCCCTCCTCTGCTTCACAGACACAGTAAACCATCTCAAAAACGAAGGCCTGCAGGTGTCAACTCTTTTTTTGGATATGTCCAAAGCATTTGACACAGTCTCGCACCATATCCTACTAGACATACTAAACCAATATCACCTATCAAATTCCACTCTTTCCTGGATCCAAAGCTATTTAACTGACAGGTACCAAGCTGTGAAATGGGAAAATCCTCTCTCTCCTCAGCTGCCTATGACTATAACAGTCCCACAGGGCTCTATCTTAGGACCACTACTATTCAAAATCTTCACAAATGACCTCCATACCTCCACAAAGCATGCATCTGTCATTCAGTATACAGATAATACTACCTTAATCTGTGCTGCACAAAACATTCCCACCCTCCTGCAAACAACTCAACTAGCATTCTCTGATGTTGAAAACTACCTTACCAAAGCCCAACTTATCCTCAATCCAAAGAAAACTCAGCTTATGATTATAACCAGTTCTAACAAAATCACCGACACCACATAATCGACAGTGCAGAAACACGAAACCTCACATGCCCGACAACGAAATAACCGACGGTACACAAACACAAAACCGCATACACTGCACACACCACAATAACAACAATCAACAAACAAAACACATCCCCTGTCCAAAAACCACACACACAACACAAGCACACCAAAATCCCTACAAACCCACACTAAACCTCACATACACAATTATCTACAACCCTAACCCAAACCCTAACCCTAAGGTCCGTCACTATCGCATACTCAGCTAACCCGCGCCCTAACCCTAACTCACTTAACCCACCCTTAACCCAAAGACTATCACTACCGCACACTTACCTAACCCTAACTCACTTAACCCGCCCCTAACCCAAACACTATCACTACCGCACACTTACCTAACCCACTCCCTAACCCTAACTCACTTAACCCGCCCCTAACCCAAAGACTATCACTACCACACACTTACCTAACCCGCGCACTGACCCTAACTCACTTAACCCACCCCTATCCCCACAGACCGTCAATATCCACACTTACCTTACTCGCACCCTAACATCCGTCACTACCGCATACTTACACAGCCTTTTCCCATGTCGGCATCCTTGGCGTCGGTGCTTTAATCCATCGCGTCGGTCTTCTGCATTGTCGATCTTCTGGCGCTCGCGATTCGCTTGTCGGTGTTCTGGGGTGTCGACTATCTCAGGTAGAACCATATATATATATATATATATATATATATATATATATATATATATATATATATATATATATATGGAATTAGATGTGTTTCCAGTACCAATTTTGATTTACCCATTTATCCTGGCAGGATTAACTGTTAATGAGGTAAGACTTTACTTACTTGATGAACTTCAGTAAGACCATTTATTCTGAATGGTGTTTGACTTAACTTACATTTTATTGTTTTCATTACTAATTAATGGTCATTGCTACTAAACTGGCTCTAACTCCATGGATCAGTTTAAGTTTGATGCTCTTCATTGAACTGATTACTCCTCTTCTTATGGGATATCAGCTTATACACTTTTTTAAGCATACTATACTCCACTGTGTCACACTGAAGGCTGTCTCCACTGCCTCACATCCATTGTCTGTTTTTTTGATTTGCCCAATTGCACCTCTGGCCTTATTAATCCATTTTTGACTGGGGTCGACACAGATGAAGATGTCCTGGGTGGCACTCTCCAACATCTGCTGGGTCAGGGGGGTTCATTAAAGCCTAACCTAGTTTCCTCATCCTACCCAGTTGCTTGGTCATGTTCTAAGTGTCAGATGCGCAATTGTAACTAGTGATGGCTTACCCAACCTCCACAGAAGCTCAGCTATGTTACCATCCTATTCTTGTCTTGAGACTATGTCTTCCCTGCTCAATCCCCAGCCTCTCCAGGGATGTCATTGGGAACATTCTTGTAACTGCCATCCCTCCCTCCCTCCCTTCCTTGATTCCCAAGTTGGACACCCTTCTAACCATCCATCCATGCTCCAGTCACTCAACTTTGAAATTGAAACTGGGTCCAGCCAGGCCATAGTCAGAGCTTTATCCTTCTATGCCAGTTGAGAAGCTTTTACACTTAATTTCTGACTCTCCATTTGTTCCTCAGTTTTCTCATTGACTGCACTTGCTTTCACATTACTTGTTATGTATTAACTTTCTATTAATTTCATCCCTCAGTACAGGCCACTACGTCCTTAATAAACTCTGTCTTTCCTAATCTAGTACTCCTTGCATTACTCATTTCTACAATCTGTCTGCTTCTCTCACTCCACTACACCATATGTCATCTTTCTGAACTTTGCTATATTTCTACCAGCTAACCCCCCTAGGTTATTTAATTAGAAAATCCCTTTGTATAACACCTTGACTTCTTCACATACTTGTTGAGCACCTTCCTGTTTGATACATATCGATCTAAGTCTTTTTCCCATTGCTCATTTATGTATGTAACCTCATTTTTGGTATTGTACATTATTGTCTGATTTGTACCAATGACACATCATTATTGTGAAGTGTTCTCCTCTTATTTTAACACTATATCCCAAGCAAATTGTATTATTGTATTCTTGTTCTTGGAGCATTTCTCCCGGGGCCTCAACTGAAAATGGGTACTGATGACCCAGTTGGACTTTCCAAGTAAAAACTGTCAATAAATAAGTATTTCACTCTGGCATAGTGACTAAGTTTAGCAGCATTTCAAATGTTTAGCATAACTCAGAATTTGCTTATGTTGGCACTATATAATGACAGGGGTACATAATTATTTGCACTGGCAAAGCCCATGTTGCCCTTGCATACTCAGTTTGACTTTCAAGTTGATTTAGACCTCCATGCATTATAGAGCTTCCATGCCCTATAAGAAATGGGCCTGTACTGGTCCAATTAGAATGCTGTAGTACATTTCCTTCAAAAATCATTTTCAAGTCAAACATTCCACTTACCCTCTGCTCTAATATTGGTCAGCAATTGAGCATTCAGCATTAGAATCAAGAAAAGTTAAGTTCTTGCAGTACTGACACATGCATACTATAGGCTTTGCATTGATGTTCAGCTACTAAATAGAGTATTCTATCCTAGAAAATCCTTAGAACCTAATGTGAGCTCTGCATGATAGCACACAATGTACTTGTTGACATCACCTTTCTTTACATTTGCCAGAAAGATCTTTTAATGCTCCTTGCAGAGCCTTTGTAGATAACACCTGTCTTACATCTATATCTGTCTTTGTGTTTCAGAAGGAAAAAGTTGCTATTGTGCCCCACATGACCTGTGTTCAGCTAAGGGCATTGGGGCTGGAGGGATCAGGGAGGAGTGACCAATGCTGGTTCCCTCATCCTGGGGAACTAAGGCTGCCTAGGCTTTTGCAATAGCAATTTTTAAGAGCCTGGAAAACTCCAAACTGCGAGAGGTATACCACTTGGATGGGAGATTGTGCATGATCAGAAGCAGTCATGCAGTTCTTGTAGGTAGTTGTTGCGGAGTAGGTATAGGCAATGAAACCCACCCCAGCAGCAGTAGCAGTGTGAGACTGTACCAATATACTCAGTCTCCTCTCTAGACCTATATTTATGTTGGGCTGTCCCTGGGGGAGGCCAAGGTGGAGCTATTATATCCTGTAAATGAGAAGAGGATATGGTGGTAGCTGGTGGTCATCCACTGCAAGGAAAACAATAAAAGAAAAAGTTCTGTTTCATACCCTCTACATTGGAAAAAATAAACTCTCTTGCAGGGAATACAGTTCTGGCATATATAAAAATGAACTCCTACCCTGCCCCTAGCTTTATTTAGTATATATCTAGATAAAACATGTGGTATAGCTTGTAACCAAAGGCCTGATTCGGATAATTATCTCACTCTGCTGACATCATTTAATGAGGCAACATATAGTAATCCAGTGGTATTCACCTCATATACCTCAGTTTGAAAAATATTCCATACATCCAGGAATGGAATTTCTAGAGTAAGATAATTGTCTTGGCTGTCTCTGGGAGCTCTAAGGAGCTAAATTGCAGAGTTCAAATTAGACAGATGTTGCATGGCTAGAGAAGATAGAAATAAGTGAAGCGTATATATGTGTGTGTGCGTGTGTGTATGTGTGTGTGTGTGTGTGTGTGTGTGTGTGTGTGTGTGTGTGTGTGTGTGTGTGTGTGTGTGTGTGTGTGTGTGTGTGTGTGTGTGTGTGTAGCTCCCTTTGCAGAATTTAGGATCATTGCTAACTGGGTGAATGAAGTGTGATAGATACATGCCGAGCATATCACAAACCAAGCAATCATTTATTTATATTCTTGGATAATATGATGTAGTGGATCAACGTCATTCAGTCCATGTCTTAAATAATGGTAAATTTCAATGAAGCCATGGTTGCAGGGTGAGTATGCCATAGTATCCTCAATATATTTCTACTAGCAAACTATTATCCCATTAAGTTATTCACAAATCAGGCAGTAAGGGCATCAGTGACAACCCCTTTACTTTTTCCATGTGAATAGTTAAATATATTTTTATTTTACATTTGGTAACCGGGTTAGTCTGGCTGAGCTTTTGGCTCATTTTCACCAAAGACCCGAGGAGAAAAGCTCCTCAGGGCTAGAAGACAAGTTATTAAATTTTTGTAACATAGTAGTAACAATCAGCTATAGGATCTTACAAGCAGAGACCTGGAGAGAAATAAAAGTTCATCAGACAATTAAATTATACAGAGTATTAACAATTGGCAGGCATGTATGTGAGTTGTTACAAACAAGGTTTTAAACAATTAGTAGAAGAAAATGTGACTAGTTATAATATTATTTAAGCTGCTTAGAGCAAAATGAGTTAATAGTTAGGCAGATGCTTATTTAAAATGGGTAGGATCTAGTTGTACAGGAGTTTGGAAACAAGAAGGGAAAGTAAGAATGGCTAGTAGGAGATGTAGGGGAGGTAGAGTATATCGCACAGAGTTGTTCAGACCATACCCAGCAGTAATTTTCCATGTAAAGAATCTACTACATGAGCAATAACATTTTTTCTCCAATGATTTTATGGAATATATTTTAAGTATTTGATAATTCTACTGTCAGCCCTTCAGATTGTAGTTGCTTGTTAGTTGTTTTAAAGGTTTAGTTGAAAAAGCTGCATAGTTCTTTTAAATTAATAATTCCCACGGGGGCCAATTCCACATTGCAAGTGAAATTTGTAGTTTCTTTTTCACCTGATGGTAAACCAAAGATGGGTCTCTTAAAGACCAGTGTTTCCTGTTCCTGTCATAAAACTGTAGCTAAATGATTTTACTTATAACATTACCCTGTATTTTTGCAACTGTAAAGTTCATCGATTTGTGTCTAGTTCAGTTTCATAGTACAATAACTTTTAGTCTCCTGCCAGCAGACAATTGCAATCAAGGTTTATGAACTAGAGAGTGGGGAAAGTTAGCAGCATGCTTGCCACTGGAATTACTGTAAGTCAGTTTGTTTTCTTAAGGGTCCGACAATAGTTTTTGATAGCAGAAATAAAGTAGTAGATCCATTTATGATTATTTGCTTCTTTTACATGAGGAATTTAACTTTAACATAGAAGGGGCATTTTCTCATTTAATAAAGAGGAGATTAATTTTTCTTGTCTTCTTAGATTTCAATTATAAGAAACATTTTCTACACCACCAAATTCAAGTATGGAGAATCAGTTCTGGCATATAGGAAAGTGGACCATCAAGGTTATCTGGTTCCACTATTCTTTAATTTTTTAAGACAACTTTAAACAACTAAAACACATTCATCTATACAGTTAAAAATCAATCAACAAGTAATTACTAGCAATTAGGGCATTTAAAGTGTCCCCTACACTTTGCTGCTAAAACATCTAATACATAATTTGCAACCTTATTTATAAAAGACTTTTTAAAAAAATATTCACATTTGTCTACACATTGTATTGATGTGTGTGTGTGTGTGTGTGTAAGTTAATGTCTAAGTGCTCTAGTTTTAAAAAATGGTTTCAGTGATACTGCTTCAATTATGCCTGGTGGTGTATCTGCATTAAATTTAGTGATTCACCTCTGCTCAGCTGCTTTGGTCCTATTCCTCACATTACCTCCTCTCATCCCTTCTCTGATAACCTCTAGAATAAAGAATTTAAAAGTATGGTCTGTCCCTCCTGCCTCAACATGCTTGGCCAATGCAATGTTCTCCTTTTCCATTAATGATGTCTCTATTGTGTTCTAATATACAGTCCTTAAACATTCTGTTTGTCTTCCCTATATAGAATGCCACATTGAGCCTACGAGCTGAACATTTAAGCAGCAATAAAAGGAAAAACAATGAAAAAACATTGAACACAGGACTATCCCATTTTTTAGAGGATACGAACGGCAGGAGAGAGACATTAATGTGGCCGTTTCAGCTGAGAGATTCATTACCGATCAAGGAGAGATCCAGGAGTCAAGGCAGGAAGGGGTACTCACTGCGTCAGCAGAACATGGAAGGGAACAAACAGAAAATGGTCACCCGCAGCAAGAGTTCCAAGGTTTGGTCTTAAACCTCTCATCTATGCCTTTGACTAGTGCCCAATTGAGTGTACTTGGGAGAGGGTTATTGTTTATAACTTCACAAAAAACTAATATGGTAGACATCCTGCAAGAACTGAGAATGTTTGGGAGAACATTATCATTAAAAAACATATTTAAAGGGGATGTTGGTGAAATTAATAAATTCACTAAACCGAGTACATTTACACCCAAAATGCATCCAATGGTAAATACTTTTATATCAGTATGTGACAAACAAATTAGGGAACTGTGTGACAATGATAAAGGTTCTGGGTATCACAGTCTAAACAGAGATGAATGTGATGCTTTAGTTGAACTTAAGAAAATGCAGACAATTGAGATTAGACCGGCAGACAAAGGGGGAGGGGGTGATTGTCTTGGACAAAGAGTTTTACATAATAAGAATGGAGCAGCTGCTCACTGACCATTATACATATGTAAGAATTAATGGGACAGAGTTGAAAGCTATTACTGATAGAGTGTCCCTTTCGATATTTGACTTATATATATATATATATATATATATAACAGGCATGATCTCAGAAGACTTATTCAATTATTTTACAACAGAAGTTCCACTTGTACCTATTATATATGGACTACCCAAGGTGCATAAGGATGCCATGAACCCAACAATTAGACCTATATTCTCAAGTAAGGGGGTGGGTGACAGAGGCATTGTCTATTTATGTTGAGAAATGCTTGCATCTGGTGCTAGATACTTACGATCACATATTAAGAGACACTAAGATGTTTTTATAAAATTGTTAGTGTAAGACTGGGGAATTGATGAGTGAATATTATTTTGTGACTCTAAATGTAGCATCATTATTTACGGTGATCCCTAATGATTGGGGCATAGACAATATCAGACAACAACTAGGTACTAAAAGGGCCTACACTGATAGCAAAATTAATTTGATTTGTAACGTACTGGACATCATTTTAGAAAATAATGTCTTTGTCTTCAGAGATCAGTATTATGTACAAAAGATAGGCATAGCTATGGGCACAGCTTGTGCCAATAGCTACGCCAATCTTGCCTTGGTTCACT
>NC_056731.1:1029012890-1029037890 GCF_019279795.1 Protopterus annectens | reverse complement strand
AGAGTGAAAATCAGTGTATAGATTGACTTCATGCCAGATTCTACAACTGGGAGTGAAAGTCAGTTAGTTGGGACTTACTAGAGACACAATGATCGCATTAAGTGGGATGTTCTCCATCAGGTTTGACAGATTCTACGAATTAAAAAAAAATATGCATGAAAAGCAAATGCTTTTAATGCATTTTTTTCAGTATAATGTACATATTCAGGCAATGTAACTACGAAGAGAAGCGCATACACATTTTAAGGATTTCTGTTGAAAGTGTGGCACTAAATATGTGATCTCAAAATAGTTAAAAGGAAAGTGTGACTATAGGTCAATATATATTAAATACATAATTACATTAAATTATACGTGAAGGAGAGTTGGGAGGTAACCCACTGCTATAAAACCTGCTTTAAGAAAAGTACAAACTCAGCTGCATGGCATAGATTGATAAAGAACTGATTACAAACCAGATGACCTGAGACTGATTTGCTGTTTTGTCACTGAAGAAGCCACATGTTGATGGGAAAGAACAGCCAATGCCAGTTTGCCCATTTTCCAGTGAGTTAATTGCCATGGTCTGACATTCTGCAACCAGCAAGCAGGACCAATGAAAGAAGTAACACTTGACAATGTGGCTTTGATTCTACAGTTGCAGTTATTAGTGTCTGTGTCAGAATTGTGTACAGATATGGAAAGGTAACAGAACTGCCCAAGAAATATACACATATTCTGTAATTGTAAGTGAGGGGACCAATTACCTCAATGGGTGTGCAGTTAGCCACTCTTATTGGCTATCATCCAAACACTGAGGATTCCCACTATCAAAGACTGAATGGGCTCAAGGCCACAGAGAAGGCATAAGGGTGAAAATGTGTGGATGGAAAAAGAATTTAGAAAAAGAAAAAAAAAAGTACTGCAAGTGTGGTATCCACTCTTTTTTCTTTGTAAATGTCATTTATTTGCCACTTTTACCAGACTCACAATTACAAGTCTCTTACTTCTGTAAGGTAACAATTTCCTTTGAAACTTTGCACCAAATTCTACATAGCACCTTCCTAACCTCAAAATTATCATTCCTCGGATATTGATTTTTTCTAGATGAAAATGCAATTTTCAAAACTAACAATGGCAAAAAAATAAATAAACAAATAAATAAATAAAATGCATGGTAAATAATATGTGTTTTTTTATTTTAATTCTAACATAGCTCATTAAACAACATCAATAAAATATGTAGTAGCAGACTGTGAGGCTTGCTACAATCCTGTCTGTCTCATCAGAAACAGAGGACGATAAAGCAAATAAATAAAGGGGAAACAATAAAAACACTGCATCACAGAATATATGGACTATGACCTTTCAGATTTTGTTGTACACATCAACAATCAGTCAACCAAATGCCATAGAGAAACACTGTGCTTGTATGCACTTCTAGAGGCACAAGTTCAAGGCTTAACATTATTTGGAGTCCAAGTCAGCCAAACTGGCAGTATGAATCTGTACACTTCAGTAATGGGAGGGAGGGACGTTTGTTTTAGTAGATGTCACATCTCATATGGGATTATCATGTAAGACGTGCTAATGAAACATGCTACTTTTTATTTCTGCTATTTGCTTTTTTTCACCATTACCTCTGCATCACATATGGCACTGAATCATGTGAGAAGAGTGCTGCAGCAACAGTGAAGTTATGTGGATATGAGATGAAGGAATAACAGGAAGTTCTAAAAATTTGATCATCTTTTTCTTATGAAACTTTGTTCCATGGTGAAACAAAGGCAGTCAATGAGATAAAAATAGCACAATTTCATTTTAGGATGACCACGTGCCTTAAATTGTGACTGTGGTGTGTGTGTGTGTGTGTGTGTGTGTGTGTGTGTGTGTGCGTGTGTGTGTGTGTGTGTGTGCAAGCAACCATGCTCTTGTGTGCATTCCCCAAATGATTTGGATATTCTGCAAAAGGGCCTTACAGAAACAGATGCTTGGTGCCAGAGCTATGGGCTCAAGCTCAATGGCAAGAAATGTATGGTTATCCCCTTTTGGAAAAAAACATATACCCATGAATTGCCACATAGGTGGCAGTACACTAAACAATGAAAGTGTGATAACAGACTTTGGGACATAGGTGGACAGTGGTCTCACCTTCGATACCCACATCACCACAACAGTCAGGAAATCCTTCTATGAGGCACACCTCATCATTAAGGGCTTTTCATCCAGAAAAAAGGAGGTAATTGTCCCACTGCACTCAACCCTCGTTAGACCCATTATAGAATACAATGTCCCATTTGGTATGTACCCCTCAAGACATCTGCAACAACTGGAAAGGCCAGAGAAATACCGCACTAAAAGAATCACAGGCCTAAACGAGATGCTCTATGCTGACCATCTAAAAAAAACTCCAGCTATATTCTGTTGCATATCGTCTACTCAGAGGCGATCTCTGCTTAACATACAAGCCCATGTCAAACCCACAGCTGTTGGACATGCTACATTTAAAGAAATTCGAATCCTTCAGAGCCACATGCTTAAGGGATCTAAACCTTGTCATCACAATGAACAAAATATGCTGGAGAGATAGGTTCCTGACCCATAGACTCCCTAGACTCTGGAATAGATTGCCCATACATGTCAAGCAGAGCACCTCTTTGGCCCTCTTCATAAGGAACTTTGACGATTGGATGGGAGATAGGAAATTCACCCCGGGGATGACATCAGTCACCCTGCTAGACAGGGGTCCAGGGAAGTAAATATTGTGGGAAGAAATAGCCAGGGAACTGTTATGGCTTGACATTTATAGGCCCTAGGGCCGATAGCCTAGTACCAGCCTATGAACCTATGAACCTATGTACGCATGTGTGTGAGTGTGTATGCACAAGTTGCCAGGTTTATGCATATATGTGTGTGTGTGTGTGTGTGTGTGTGTGTGTGTGTGTGTGTGTGTGTGTGTGTGTGTGTGTGTGTGTGTGTGTGTGTGTGTGAGTGTGTGTGTATACGCATACGTGTGTGGGTCCGTGTATGTGTTTTGGTGTGAATACACGTACATCACACACAATTGGCAGCTATATTTGTAGCTTGTGAAGAATCTAGGTATAGTCACATATAGGAGCATCTGTTGGATAGCCCAGAGTTCACCAGGTCTTGGATATGAGAGATGGGTACATCACCAAACAAGATGAGGGCCCTACAGCTCTTCAAGGTCAGTAGAACAGCCCTGTCCACCTTCAGAGGATGGATTCAGGTGGTAGTGGTCACAGAACCCATTATTTGTGTAGACCATCACTGAGCTCCATTCCATTGCCATTCTGCAATCGGGAAGAGAGAGATGAGGAGAGAAAGTAGTAGGATTTGTTTGTCAAAACAAAGACAGTTCACACTTAATATATAACATATACACTCAGATCATGAGCAAACCTGTAGTATTCCTTACTTTTGCATAATAACAGTCATAGAACAATGCCAAACACCATTTTTAAAGTCAACAACATATGCCTTGGCAAATTGAATTATGATTATGGTTTACATGAGAATAGTTCAGTATGGTTTTAACATGATTTCTACTAGAGCTTCTTTTCTCAAAACCAGTCTAATATTCATGTTCATATCTGGCTGTGATATCCTTTTGGGAATTGTTGTTAAGACCAAGATTTTAGCATACAGACTATTATCACTTGATTAGTAAAATAAGGGTGTAGCACACTAGAACATCAGGGATTGTATTTGATTTTAACAGAATAGCAATGACAGAATGCTTAGAAAAGAATGGCATCTTACTGTTTCAAATGTGTCATGAAAGCAGCTGATAATGAAAGGCACTAGCTTTTTTTTCTCCTATAGTTATACAGGTCTTTAGTAAACACATCTAGTCCAGACATTTTTCTGTTTTGGGGTTCAACCGTTCTGCTTAAGGGTTATTTGAACTACCTCAACTAAAACAAAAACTTTCGAAGTTTGTTTCTTGTGTGAAAAGTATTGGCAGGTATATAGCATTTGGGAATTGCACAATTTTCTCATTTGTGGGTGAGAGACTTTTTTCACTCCCTTGTTTCTTGGATTATCAGACTTATCCATTATCCTGTTGATAAAACTGTATAAACATCTAGCCTTAAGTATACAAACTAGAGAATCTCCTTCTTTTGAGTTTTGGTTATGAAATAGATATTCAGGCTTTTTTTAATGATGATGTATGTGCTCATGTATACCTAAAATGCTTATTTACTGATTTACATTGTCTGGTAAATATTTATGCATATGTATTTTATACAGAGTTCATGAAGATTTTTAGCCATGGCCTCGCAGTAGGTCATCTGCATTCACGTTTTTCATATTATATGTTGTCTGCTTACACAAGTATTTTCGCATAAGTCTGTTTGAAACCCATGCTATGTTGCCCAATGAAATGAGTCATAAAACACACCAGATTGACTTTGCGACCTTTTATTATATATCAGTCAAGGACAACCAGTAGTGATGCCATAAGTAATTCATATGCAACATATTAACAAATACCATCAAACCATCAGTTCAAGCCAGTTGGCTTACACCTGCCTGTTATAGCTGCTGCTTCACAGAAAACCTGGTGCATATTCCTGGCTATCTCAGACCTGGTGGCAAACCTGTTTAACTCATACTTAAAAGCTACATACCCCTTGATGTGGTCAACAGTCAAATCAAGGTCCAACTTGAGAAGAGCCGAGGCCATTGAACAAGAACAGGGGGAATACAAAAGGGGTGAAGCCATAAAGTCACCATCAAACTGGCATGCCATGTCATTACCCCCCAAAACAATGGCCTCTCACAAATAAATTCTGAGTTATGAAAGAAAACAAGTTAAACATTCAAAAGTTTTTGAATAGCAATAACCATATCCAAATTAAACAAATCAAAACCCGTTTTATTTAAATGAACATTGTTCAAATCTTAGAAGAGGGGCTTCAGTCTGTCAATATCACTGCGCTCAACCAATTGAAAACTAAATTAGCCAGCAGCCCACTTGACTCTATGGTTGCTAAAATGCCTGGCTCTCTCACTGGCACTAGACCTTCTAGCACCCCTCCTGTACAGTTTAGGGACGATAGTGGACCAAAAGCATGCTACTTTTGGATTTAGCTGCCACAAGTGTTCCATATCATATACGATTCTGGCCAACAGTATCTTCTTAGGGGCTTGACACAGATCATTTCCCATGAGGTGAATTATCACAATGCTAGGTGAGGCTCTTCCATTGTAATCTTATGCCAGATTTCCAAAAATTGAAACCAACTAAGACCCAGGAAACCAAAAGAATGAACTGCCCACTGGTTACTATCAAAAGAACTTGCGTGACCAGCTGGGAAGGCCAAGGCTGAGAAGGATGCTCTCTAAATAAAATAATGGCCCAAGAGCCAAAGCACCTCCTTCCCTGCAATAGAAACAAAATTAATGCCTGATGTATGACAAAAAAAGTATCCCAGTCCCACCTTCAAGTTCTTTGAATGACCTACACAGATTGCACTTCCATGCCCAAGTCTGAGGTACAACCTATCCAAAAGGAATGGGAGGAGTAACCTTGTGGGTGAATTCCTTTCTCTAATAACCAGAACCACAATAGAATAAACCAAGAAAAGCACAAGGCACTGCTCCTTGGTTGTCGAGAATTGGTATTTCGAAAAATGTTTAAAAGACAAGATTGTACCTAAGGGACTGAGGTTGAACAAATTTCTGAACAATAGTTCTGATGATACAGTGTTTTTTAAAGCTGTGTGTGATATATTGAATGACTGTGGGATGGCAATAATTAAAGTGATGGTAAAACGTAACACTGAGATTATGGATAATATCAAAAAAGAGATAGCCAAACTGTACAATGAGTAAGGATCTTTTGTTTTCTGTAGATGAATATAAAAATATGTATTATAGAGTGTTACATGATATTGATTACACCATTAATACTAATATGAACAGAAAATTAAAGAAGTAGGAAAGAGATTTGTATGACTATGAGATGGGTCTTGCTTATTACAGTGAAACTAAAAAAACTTACCAAAGAGGGAGGAAATATAGTGAGGAATAGTACGGTGGCAACAATAGAGGAAACAAACACCAAAATAATGATATAGGAAGAATTGATAGACAGGATTTAAATGTAAATGAATATAATTTAAACAACACTGAACTACATTATGAGGGTAATTACATAGATAGAAATATGGGAGATGCTATCCCTTTAAAAATGGAGGAACCGAGGAGGTCTGAGAGATTACGGAATCGGGCCCAACAGCCCCCCTATGCACAAGTTACAGAGAACAGGAACACCAAATACATGGGGAGAATGTACAGATAAGGGACACAGATATTGTATTTTTGAATACGGAGAAAACTGAAACACAAGTTGTTGAAGAACATGATTTCGATGGTATTATTAACACTTCCAAAAATTTTAATATTTTTAACTATACAGACATTGTAATTAATGAGGGCCATTTTAATTTATTTATAAAATGTTTTGCATTTGTACCTATACACAAGCCTAGGATTGAGAAATTTTTTATTAGATATAAAAACTTTTACTCGTAAACTCAATTTTAAACATATTTATAAGGATAGAGACCTACAAGAAAAAGAAAATACCTTGAAAAGATCAAGTATATACAACTCCCCCCACTCCATTATGAAATTATGAATTTTGAAAAATGTGTGGTTAACAGAATTTGGAAAGATTATAAGAAGGAAAATGTGCTTGACAATAATTTGACAAAAGCTGAAATGAAATTGCTTAACGAATTAAGTGGCAATGAAAGAATTAGAGTAATGAAACCCGACAAGGGAGGAGGGGTTGTAATTATGGACAGATGGGAGTATACTAAGAAAATGATGGATATTTTGGACAAGGAGAATCAGTACGAACTTGTTTCCAGGAATGAAATAAACATTTCATATAAGAAGATAGATTTAATATTGGAAGATAATTTATTACAAGGACTGATTGACACAGAATTATATCATTATCTAAAAGTACCTAAACCAGTTATACCTGTTATTTTTGGTATACCGAAAACACACAAGTCCCTATATGATCCACCTATGAGGCCTATAGTTTCCTCACAAGGATCTAAAACACAACCTTTAGCAATCTGTGTGGATGTTAAGTTAAAGGAATTTTATAACAACCACACACATATTTTGATTGACTCATGGGACTTTTTGAATAAAATTGGGAAGAGTCCATATATAGATGGAAGTACATTTATTACAATTGATGTAAGGGACTTATTTTCAGTAATACCCCAGACAGAGGGGCTGATATGGTTTGAAAGAATGTTAACAGAGATGGATTTTTTAACAGTAGATGAATATAAGCTAGTTTTAGAAAATATGGAATTAGTCCTAAAGTATAATTACATATATTTGCAAGGAGAATATTATCACCAAAAAGAAGGTGTTGCAATGGGATCGGCATGTGCCCAAATATATGCAAATATAATTATGCTTTGTTGGGAGCGTGAATATGTGTTTAACTCGGAGTATAGTCAATATATTATTAAATATTTTCATTTTTTGGATGACATTTTTGTTTTATGGAATGGTCCCTATGGCAGTATTGACAAGTTTATACATTATATTAATCATAGTACTACCTTTCTACAATTTACATATCAAACAGGTGAAGATTCAATACACTTTCTGGATGTTAAATTGAATAAAGACTATGACAATAAATGTTATAAGTCTAATATTTATAGAAAGGAACATTATTCTAATTCATATTTACATTTTGAAAGTGATCATCCTTATCAGCTTAAAAAGAACATAATAAAAGGACAAATGATCAGAATGGCTAGAATGATCACGAACACGAATGAATTTTTAAATGAAATTAATAATGTTGAAAAATTTTTTTGAAAAGGGGGCATCCATCTGAATTAACTCAATCCATAAAGGAACATATCCAGCTAGGAAGAGGTAATAAATATGTTCCCCTATTGACTAATGATGGTATTTTTACAGTAAATCCTAATTTGGTTGGAAAGAATAGTATTTTTAATCGGCAAGAAATAAATAGTTTAGACACAATACCATACCTAACCTTAACTTATTATAAAGGAATAGGATTGTTGAAAAAAATGTATAAATGAAACGTGGGAAATGTTCAAAAACATGCCAACAAAAACTAACATATTTAAAAATACTATAAAATACAGTTTTAGGAGGAATAATAATATTAAGAATATTATTGAGAAGAACAATACCAAAACAGGAGGGACTTGTGCAAAACTTGGGACCTTTAGATGTGGGAGATGCACACAATGCAGCTATATTGCCAGATGTAAGGAAATTAGAATTCCCAGTTTAGGAATGACATTAAGGGCAAATAGGTATAATAGCTGCTACTCAAAAGGGGTAGTTTATTTGGCTTTCTGTAGAACTTGTTGGAGGTACTATATAGGAAAAACAGAACGTCACTTAAGGAACAGAATTTATGAACACATTAGAGATATAAACAAGCATAATGAAAACAATGCCCTTTATAGACATGCTTTGACATGTAAGGAGGCAAATAACAAATTTTGGGTATTGGAAGAAGTCAACCACCCAGAAAGGGGTGGTGATTGGGAAACACAGTTGGAATTCCGAGAGATGATTTGGCAATTGAGACTTGACGCATGTTGTGGTAAGGGTCTCAATGACCATATCTCCATTACTCCTGCATTAAAACTCCTTGCAGCTGACCCAAAGAGGCATGGGTACAATACTATTCATAATACAAAACAATTTGATAATATATGAGTATTTTCACCCTTTCTATCAGTGTATGTAAATGGAATTTTTTATATCAATATATATTTTTTATATTAACATATTTATATTTTTCATTTTTTATTTTTTTTATATTTTTTGATGGGGTACATATTTATACAAATATATATTTCCTTCTATTAGCATTTTTACACTATTATATTGTGGAGTTTTTAATCAATATATATATATATACAAGTTATTTATATTTTTAAATATTTATTTAACATCATATACCTGAATTAATATGTATGGAATTTTGTAATATTATTGGATTGATTAAGTATAGTCCTTTAACAAGAAGACAGCTAAGAAAAAGTTATCGCAAACAATGTGAACAACTTGATTCAAACGTCTGTGTTTCAACCTTATGTTTTATATTGTTTTTCTGCTTTTCACATACTTGACCTTTAAATTAAAAGCACTAATTAAGTAATTTGTTGCCAGCCAATAACACTGTTTTGGAACTTGTATAAATTCTGAGTTTTGTGATGAGAAATTGATTCTGAAGAAGTTTCCGACAGGAGATGAACGTGCTAAATCAGTGAACAATTGTTATGTATTATATTTTTTTTCGTGGTTTTATAGCCATTTGTGGCACATTTCTTTATTAAATAAATTTTGCAGACTACCCTGGGACTTCGATTTTTTGGACTGTCTAAGTCCAGGAGCATTTAAAGACAGCCTTTATTGTACCGGAGCAGTGCCTTGTGCTTTTCTGAATTCCTTTCTCTGTCAAGGCCTGCCTAAGAAATGCATTAATCTCCGATAGTCTAAAAGGCCTGCCAGAGGCATGCATGAAAACCAACCCCAACCTCTTCTCTAAGGGGGGTAATATTAAATAACAAACCAACCCAAAGCATGCGGGAGTGATTAACCCACTGGTCTTGTCCAGGTACACCTGCTGACCTTTACTAACTTGGTTGGTCATGGATTTTTTCAACTAAATCATGACAAACTCCCCGTGGATGACAAGATTCTCCCAACAAAGTTAAAGGAGATGTCTATATGCTTGGAAAGCATCCATATGCAAAGAGATGAACAAAGAGACTATAGAGACAAACAAGTGAAATTCACCAATGGTCCTGTAAAGACCTTGAATAAAAAGGGAAAGCAGTTGTCTCCCAATGGGCTTTCTGGGATCCTGGGAAGGTCCCCACATGTTCTCCGGGCCCTTAAGTGTACTTCCCACAACCCAATGTCCTGATGCAGCCTGAAAGCCCCAAAACACTCCAATCATCCTAAAGCTGGCAAGTGTGAGTTTTAGGTGAATCCCCTGATGTGAATCTAGCCACTAAACATTGTAGCAACACCTATGCTCCCTATAGCCTGGGACCAGGGAAAAAAGACTTGTAGAATGCCTTGAAACCTGTACAGATGACAAGCAAGCTTTCCTAGTGTTGCTAGCCTAAGAATTTGCTGAAACAATAATGTTAGTCTTTTCCAATTAGCCAGACTCCTGGAGGAACAGGGGTACCCTTTGAATACTAATGCTTGG
The DNA here is from genome assembly GCF_019279795.1 of Protopterus annectens. Classification (NCBI taxonomy): domain Eukaryota; kingdom Metazoa; phylum Chordata; order Ceratodontiformes; family Protopteridae; genus Protopterus; species Protopterus annectens. The sequence continues at coordinate 1,029,027,629 of NC_056731.1, read as the reverse complement.
CCAAGAGGCAAACCTGGTAAACTGAAACCAAGAAAAGCTGCCAGCTATAGGATTAAGATAACCAGGGAGATGAACACATGAAAATGAAAAATTAAACTGTAAACACAGCAAACCTAAAAGCCTGATGACTGAATGAACCCACCTGGACCTGGAGGAACATTTTTTGACAGCATGATCCACTGCGATGTTATCTAAGTGAAATATGATCCTCTTGTTATATAATCTATCTTTCCATACTAATACTGCTACTGAGATGGGAAAAATCACTAGAAACATGATATCCCTCCTCCTCTCCATTGACTGGCTTTCCAGCCACCTTTCAGCAAACCAGGTACCCATAAAATATCCCCCATACCAGACCCCTCCCTCCGCATCAGTAAAAGCTGAAAGTTGGTGGCTGTGGTCTAAGGGGACTGCCAAAAGAAACTCCATTAAACTGGTTCAAGAACATAAACTATAATCAAAAGTCATCTTTAACCTATCTAGTTAACCTCTACAGGTGATGCTTTGGCCTATTACCTTTCAACAAGTCAGACATGGACCGTAGGAAGGCTCTGCTTGGAGAAACTGCCCTACAGGCAAAATTCAGAAAGCATGTAACTGCACAATGTGTCTAATCCATACTTTGCTAGAAGACAAACATCTCTAAAGTAACTGCTGGGCTTGTCACAGTTTGGGTGGAGGAAGCTTGAAGGAGTTATCAGTGGTGTCTAGGTCTAAGCCCAAGAAAGTCAGGATCAGGCTTGGCCCCTCTGACTTGTTGTCAGCTAAGGGTACCCCCAACTTGCTGCAAAGCTGCTTGAGAATGGACACCCTCCAAAGCACCATGCTGACCCTCCTTCACTAACAAAAACTCATCTAGGTAGTGTACTGCTGACTGGCAGAAAGCCGTTTTTTTTTTTTTTTTTTTTTTTTTTGTCAATACCAATGTAAAGCTGTGTTAAATCTTTTAAACATTGCACAAGCCACAAAACACCCCATTGCTGTTGCAGTGTAAAAACATATCTTCTGTGGGACCTGATAGTATCCCAGGCTATATTCTACAACATCTCCATTAAGAACTAGCCTTGCCATTGAGCAACCTATTCAACCACAGCCTAATCACAGGCTTCATTCCAGCAGAGAGAACTGCCATTATCATCCCTTTGTGCAAAGGTGGTGCTACTAATGACCCTGGTACCTATATCCCCATTAGCTTGACAAGTCTAAGCTGTAAGGCCATGGAGTGTATTATTATGGACCTCATAAACAAGGACATATGCAATCTCCAAGCACTTGACCCCATTACGTCGGGATTTGTCAAGGGCAGATCTTGCCTTTTGAACCTGGTTGACTTTTTTGAGACTGTCACCAAGGCACTCGATGAGGGAAAGTCAGTACATGCAGCTTAGCTTGAAATGGCCAAAGCCTTTGACACAATCCCCAACTCGGGCATCATTGAAAAGTTAACAGAACGTGGTGTAAATCCCTATCTCATCAAGTGGGTGGCCAACTTCCTCACTGATAGGACCCACAAGGTCAAAATAGGTGCCACTACTGCTAATAGGAGACCTGTCATGAGTGGTATCCCCCAGAGATCTGTTCTGGGACCCATATTGTTTGGCATCTACTTCTCAGAGGAAAAGGCCTGTGGCTGACCAAGTTTGCAGATGACTGTAAGTTGGATGCTGTCATTAACTCCGCAAATGATGCTACCATACTTCAAGCGGGTCTCACAGCAACAAATTACTGGTGCCAAAGTCATGGCATTACGTTAAATGCAAAAAAGTGTATTATCATACCATTCGGCAAAAACATGGCCTCTACTGATTGCTACATTAGTGGCAACCCCCTAAGCACACAACCTGTGAGAGAGATCTGGGTACACAAGTTGACAACAATCTCACATTTGACCATCATGTAGTGGCAGTGGTCAGAAAAAACTTTTACTTAGTTCATCTCATAAGTAAAGGGATTGCATCCAGAAAAAAGAGGTTTTTATGTCTCTATATTCCTACCTCATTAGGCCAATAATTGAGTACAATGCCCCGTGTGGTATGTACCTTTCCAAACACTTGCACCAATTGGAAATGCCACAGAAATATCTCACAAAGAGAATTGATGGCCTGCAACACCTGTCCTATGTGGACAGGCTCAAATCACTATCACTCTACTCTGTATCATATAGATTTCTTAGAGGCGACCTGTGGCTCACCTACAAGGCAATCTCAGACCCTGCACTACTAGAGATGCTCCATATCCATAAGTCTAACTCCTCATGTAGTACCCAATTGAAAGGCTTAAATCTGATATGTGACATTAACAAAACCTTGCCGAAGGAGGAGAAGAGGGGGAAGGCATGCCCAAAGGCAGGTGAAGGCTAGGACTGTGATAGTGAGGGTCAGAACTTTGAATGTTGGCAGTATGACTGGTATAGGGAGACAGCTAGCTGATATGATGGACTGAAGGAGGGTTGGTATATTCTGTATGCAAGAGACCAGATGGAAGGGGACCAAGGCTAGGTGTATCGAAGGCAGGTTCAAATTGTTTTATCATGGTGTGGATGGGAGGAGAAATGGTGCAGGCATTATCCTGAAGGGACAGTATGCTAAGAGTGTTTTGGAGTTGAAAAGAGTGTCAGATAGAGTGATGTTTATGAAGCTGGAAATTGATGGTGTAATGATGAATGTTGTTAGTGAATATGCTCCACAAGTTGGGTGTGCGATGGATGAGAAAGAAAAATTTTGGAGTGAGTTGGATGAAGTGGTGATGACTGTACACAAGGGTTAGAGACTGGTGATTGCAGCAGATTTCAATGGGCATGTTGATGAAGGCAACAGAGGGGATGAGGAAGTGATGGGTAGGTATGGTGTTAAGCAAAGGAATGCAGAAGGTCAGATGGTAGTGGATTTTGCGAAAAGGATGGACATGGCTGTGATGAATATGTATTTTAAGAAAAGGGAAGAGTATAGGGTAACATACAAGAGTGGAGGAAGATGCACACAGGTGGATTATATCTTATGTAGAAGGGCCAGTCTGAAGGAGATTGGAGACTGTAAAGTGGTGGCAGGGGAAAGTGTAGTTAGGCAGCATAGGATGGAGGTTTGTAGGATGACATTGGTGATCAAGAAGAGGAGGATGAGTGTGAGGGCAGCACCAAGGATCAAATGGTGGAAATTGAAAAAGGGTAATTGTGAGGTGATGTTCAGGGAAGAGTTAAGACAGGCACTGGGTGGCAGTGAAGAGTTACCAAATAGCTTGGTAACTACAGCAGAGCTAGTAAGAGAGTTGGCTAGAAAGGAACTTGGTGTGACATCTGGAAAGAGGAAGGAGGACAAGGAGACCTGGTGGTGGAATGAAGAAGTACAGGAGAGTATGCAGAGAAAGATGTTGGCAAAGAAGAAGTGGGAGTGCCAAAGAGATGAAGAAAGAAGACAAGAGTATAAGGAGATGAGGTGCATGGCAAAGAGAGAGGTGGCAAACGCTAAGGATAAGGCATATGAAGAGTTGTATAAAAGGTTGGACACTAAGGAGGGAGAAAACGACCTGTACTGATTGGCTAGACAGAGGGACTGAGCTAGTAAAGATGTGCAGTAGGTAAGGGTGATAAAGGATAATGAGGGAAATGTACTCACAAGTGAGGAGAGTGTGTTGAGCAGATGGAAACAGTACTTTGAGGGGTTGATGAATGAAGAGAATGAGAGGGAGAGAAGGTTAGATGATGTGTGGATAGTGAATCATGAAGTGCAGTGGATTAGCAAGGAGGAAATAAGGATAGCTATGAAGAGGATGAAGAATGGAAAGGCTGTTGGTCCAGATGACATGCATGTGGAAGCATGGAGGTGATTAGGTGAAATGGCAGTGGAGTTTTTAACTAGATTGTTTAATGAAATCTTGGAAAGTGAGAGGATGCCTGAGGAATGGAGAAAAAGTGTTTTGGTACCAATTTTAAAAAATAAGGGTGATGTGCAGAGTTGTAGTAACTACATAGGGATTAAACTGATCAGTCACAGCATGAAGTTATGGGAAAGAGTAGTGGAAGCTAGGTTAAGAAGGGTGGTGATGATTACTGAGCAGCAGTATGGTTTCATGCCAGGAAAGAGCACTACAGATGCAATATTTGCTCTGAAAGTGTTGATGGAGAAGTACAGAAAAGGTCAGAAGGAGTTGCATTGCGTCTTTGTGGATTTAGAGAAAGCATATGGCAGGGTGCCGAGAGAGGAGTTGTGGTATTGTATGAGGAAGTCGGGAGTGTCAGAGAAGTATGCAAGAGTGGTACAGGATATGTATGAGGGTAGTGTGACAGTGGTGAGGTCTGCGGTGGGAGTGATGGATGTGTTTAAGGTGGAGGTGGGATTACATCAAGGGTCAGCTCTGAGCCCTTTCTTATTTGCAATGGTGATGGACAGGTTGACAGATGAGATCAGACAGGAGTCCCTGTGGACTATGATGTTTGCAGATGACATTGTGATCTGTAGTGAGAGTAGGGAACAGGTGGAGGAGACCCTGGAGAGGTGGAGATATGCTCTAGAGAGAAGAGGAATGAAGGTCAGCAGGACTAAGACAGAATATATGTGTATGAATGAGAGGGAGGATAGAGGAATGGTGAGGATGCAGGGAGTAGAGGTGGTAAGGGGGATGAGTTTAAGTACTTGGGATCAACAGTTCAGAGTAATGGTGAGTGTGGAAGAGAGGTGAAGAAGAGAGTACAGGCAGGATGGAGTAGGTGGAGAAGAGTGTCAGGAGTGATTTGTGACAGACGAGTACCACTAAGAGTGAAAGGGAAGGTCTACAAGAGGGTAGTGAAACCAGTTATGTTATGTTATATGGGTTGGAGACAGTGGCATTGACAAAAAGGCAGGAGTCAGAGCTTGACGTGGCAGAGTTAAAGATGTTAAGATTTGCACTGGGTGTGACGAGGATGGACAGGATTAGGAATAAGTATATTAGAGGGTCAGTCCAGGTTGGAAGGTTTGGAGACAAAGCCAGAGAGGCAAGAATACGTTGGTCTGGACATGTGCTGAGGAGGGATGTAGAGTACATTGGGAAAAAGATGCTAGGGATGAAGCTGCCAGGTAACAGGAAAAGAGGGATACCTAAGATAAGGTTTATGGATGTGGTGAGAGAGGACATGCAGGTGGTTGGTGTGACAGAGCAAGATGCTGAGGACAGGAAGAAATGGAAACAGTTGATCTGCTGTGGTGACCCCTAATGGGAGCAGCCGAAAGAAGAAGAAGACATTAACAAAACATGCTTGAGAGACAGGTTTATCTCCCAGAGGCTGCCTTGTCTCTGGCATAGACTCCTCATACATGTCAAGCAAAGTACGTCACTGACCATCTTCAAGCACAACCTTGATGAGTGAATTGTCAACCACAAATTTGTCCTAGGGGTTCCACCTGTGTCCCTCATTGACAGGGTCAACAGGTACTGATTGTGGTTTCTTTTCTGGGGGTAAACTCTTGGTAAGCTTGCAAGGGCCCTAGAGCCATTAGACTAGTAATATCCTATGATCCTATGATCCATTGAACTGAAAAACTAAATAAGGCCAATCCTCTTGTCTCACTGGGCGAAGACAGAAAGCAGATTGTATATCCTTCTTACAGGGCCAGGGTTCTGTATAGCCCATGATATCTTCCGCCATCTGATCCAAAGAAGAGTATTGTGGCTTGTTTAATTTGGTGTCAATAAAAACTAAGGATTCACTACCTTTACGTATGATAGCATTTTTTCTTCAAAGTGGATATTTAATTGTTTTCTAAGGTTCACAAAGAGGAGCCTGTGATCATGTGATGTGAGTTGAAATAATATCCATGAATAGAATGTTACATGAGATAGTTTAACAGAAAAAAGAAATAAGGCTAGCTTTGTTAATGCCAACACTAAGTGCACACAATCTGTACTGAAGAGCATCCCTACCACATTGTTTGTACTTTCTAGTCAATCAGGATGATTACACCATGGGTACAGCTAGTCTACACTTTGTGGTAACTTTTATGAATCCCCCACAATATTTAAGGCCACAAGAAAATCAGTATAAAATCAAGAAAACTAAAATTAGGAGGAAGAAGGGGCAAGTTATGCTTGTGTTGTCTGTTCAATTAGAATGATGTACACTTAGTGTAGGCATTTAAGAATCCCCGGGATAATGTATTCTGTTTTCCTGTCATGTTTGGATTAAAATAAGCAAAATTTAGTTGTGCTGGGATAGATTATCTCCCAATAACACAGAAATGTATTTAAATATTATAGTATATTCTTATTCCTTTAATTGACATAGCTTACTCTACCTAATGTGGGATTTAAAGCTAGATTCTTAATAGCAGTTTTAAATACTCTGGAAAAGCTATACATTCTTTATTGGCTCTGTGTATATAAATCATTCCTGACCTGTACTTACTCTGCACCAGTCCTATTAGTCAGTATTATTTGTTCTCTTATGTACTCACTAATCTGTAAATTGTTGAATAAGTACTATTGTCACACTACTCATCAAAGATCTAGTACAGAGGGTAACAAGTTTTCCTACCCCTTCTTTAAAGAAAATGTCCAATCCCCCCTTTTATTCATATATGTACTTTCTTAAGAGTATTAAAAGTAAAACTGTCTTTCATTCTGTTGCTGCATCTGAGTCTTCAATTCCATTAGCTAAGATTTTAAGTACATTCCTGCAACATAATGGAATCTATAGCAAGCAATCAAGTATGCGTGGCATTTCAGAAGTCACTGGATCCTGACAAATCAAAGTCATTGATCTACTCTAAGTGATTATAAGCAAATGAGGCAGAAGAACAGAAACAATACTTGCAGGTCTTTAAACACATGAAATGTGCTACAGTATACCAAATATTTAAGATTTGTAAAAATGCTGTTGATATTTAAAAGGCATTTCCTTGAGGAATGGAGACTATCACCCAGATTTCCTAATCTTCCATGCAGGACTAGCTTAGTCCTGCACGGAAGCAGCCGTTTAGGAGCAGGTTGGCAGCGCCCATTGCATATTAATGAAGGCACACTGCTGAGCTCCAAATCTTATACGGAGCATGTAAGAGTGCAGGGGGCGTGTCTGAGAGCAGGGTTCTCAGAATATGCACACCCCCCGCAATGAAGAACAGCAGAAAGGCCATGGTTTCCGCATACCCCCAGCAACATCCCCCCACGTGTACAACAGCAATAGTAAATACAAACAAAATAAACATATCATTTTTTTATGAATCCGATTAAATCTAATATTAGGTGCACGGGTTTGCCCATCACTTAGCTACAGCTTTAATGCAGCTTAAATGGCTGAAGAGGATAACAAGGAAGATATATGCAAATGAACCAGTATAGCAATAGTGTAGTGAGCAGAGCATTCACCTTATGAGCAGGCATTCCCCATTTGAGTCCCATTACAGCACATTCCATTTTTCATGTCAAATCATGTTATGACCAATATTTTAGTTGCATAACCTACTAAATAACATATATTTGTGAACTGGAGTACTGCATTAAATGCAGATGTGAGGTGTTAGTGTCATAATGTTGCAAAGTCCACAGATAATTACATGTGCCCCATACAGTATATGCACACAGGAATCATGGATACAAATGGAAGGTAAAATTTCTAAAGAATGATATCTCCAAACAGCTTCCAAATCCCCCACCTTCCCAAGAACCATAAGACATTACTGTCTAAATCAGTGCAGTTGTGAACGGAAGTAAGCACTAGTAGGCAAGTGTAAGCACTATTAAGCAGTAGTAAGCATATGTAAGCACTAGTAAGAGGGTTTAAGTTTGTTTGTGTGGGGGTAAGCAATGCGCACACAGGTTAAGCAATATTGAAGCTAACTCTCTGTAAGCATCATTAACCGGAGGTTAGCAGTGCTTACCATCATGCAAACCCATGCAAACCCACGTACAAGTGCTTAAAAGTGCCTTAATCACTCTGTATCCAATGGCCCTTGTTGTGCCCAGCAACAAAATAAACAGCCTTGCAGGTCTTGAATCCAGGATCCTATAGACTATAGTCACAGTAGTTAACCACCAAGCCATCACAGCAGTACATAAGAATAAGGTATCACCAAACAAATCCTCACTATAGTAAAATCAAACTGAACTTGTGAAAGGAATCAGTATACAGTCATATGTTCTATAACCTACTACATAACATAAATATGTAAAATGGAGTACAGAAGTAAGCCCAGATGTGAGGTGTAATTGTAATAGAGTGTTGAAGTCCCCTATTAATCACAAGCACCACATACAGTATACGTACACACGGATCATGGATACCAGATATATATGTATATATATATATATATATATATATATATATATATATATATATATACATATATATATATATATATATATATATATATATATATATATACATATAAAATGTATTGAATAATAAATCAATGCCAAAAAGCAAATATAATGCAAAGTAAATATTAAGCAATGCTAAGCATTGCACAGGCAGCTTAGTTGGTGTAAGCAATGTGTAGGCCAGCTAACTCAGTTTTCCCAGTGGTATACCCCTTTAAACAATGTCAACCTTGGGTAAGCATGATTGCCCATAGCTTAGCCATTTGTAAACCTGCCAATCATGACAAAGTGCAGGAATTCAGCCCTACTTAAACCCAACAGGCACGAATACATCTCATAACTGGTTGTAGCTTCCCCTTGCAGGCACCATGCCAGAAAGGGGAGAGGAAGTGCACTTTTTAGTGCAGCACTGGGGCATTCAGGAGTCCAGAGTCATGGCAGGACTCCTTATCAAAGATCATGATCAGAGACTGCTGCAGGGCCAGTACCAGGGTTCCAAATATAAGACAGAAGCCCGGGACCATCTCGCCCGTGACCTCACCAGTGCTACTGGCATACCCTGAACTGGTGAACAGGTCAGGCATCACTATGTCAACCTGAAGCGGCATAAGGGGGATCTCTTGGATCAGTGGATCGAAGAGGCTAGAACGGCAGGGGCTGTCCCAGCTGTGTGTAAGTATCACTCCACTATGTGTGTAATAATTGCCAGCTCATGTATATTATGGATAGGTATGGTTAAATATTCCTGTTATGTCCTTCACAGCAGCAAGTTAGCGGGCCACAAACCAGGAGGCCCATGGCTGGCACCTGCAGAGGTTGTGATGCGAGGCAGGTCAGTAATACTCTTGCATGTACTGTCATAAGAAATAAATCTAAAAGCATTAGTAAGGTAATTGACAGTATAAAACGTGTATTGTTTAAGGCAAGTACAGCATACACTGGAGAATTTGCCAGGAAGAGTCTCATATAGTTTGTATGTAAATAAAAGAATTATAGCTTGACAGTAAAGGTCTAACTGCTGGACTGCATGTGTATACTCTGGTATCATATGGTAATGTAGATTTGCAATCACTTAATAGTACTGTTGTATTAAGCACTGTTACCCACACTGTGCAACATAAATAAAATATGTAGGGATGTCTGTATATGACAGGTGTAATCCCCAGAGGTCATTTAGTATATCTGAGAGACACATAGAAAGAAAACAGTGAAAAGACAGACAACAAAATCCAAATAACAAATGCAACTGAGATGTAAACTGTTGTATTTTTAGCACACACAGCCATGGTTCGAATCCTACCATACCCCACAACTGTGCAGATATGTCCAGTAAATTGGCCTATATCTGCAGCCTGTCACCCTGTCCCCCCTGGGAAATCAGTGGGATGATCCCAGACATATAGGCAGCAAAGAGGAAATACAACTGATTGTCACATATCTATGAGAACAAAGCTGGCACACTAGCAACTCCCCAAAATCTTATGAGAGTAATAAGCCATGTATGTCCCTTTTACACCCAGTGTTGTCAAGCTGTGACCAGAGTGTGTACAGTAACAGAGTGAGATGCATGTGCATAATAGTAATGTGGAATCTGGAACTGTGTGTGTCAACATTCAGGTAGTGCTGACAAACATTGCTCCCACGGGTCTGTCAGATATGAACACTATGCCCAGAAATAAAAGAATGATACCCTGTACTGGTACTGTATACTTTGGTATTGTATGGGATTGTGACTTATACAGTTGCTCTGAATAATAATGTATTACTCATCACTGTCAGTCACACTGTGCTAAATAATATAACTGTCTAGGAAATCCTGTTTAAGAGTGTTGTAATACAAGGTCAGAATGTAAAACCACTGGAGAATTATAAGACAGAAAGCAGACAGGATATATACAGCAATATAAATATATATATATATATATAGCACACACAACTGTGATAGTCAGTGTTTCGGTTTTAGCAGACACAGCCATGGTCTGAATCCTGGGAGTGAAAGTAGGCTGCATACAGAATCATGCCCCACAACTGTACAGATAAGTCCAGAATGTCCAGTATATGGGCCCATATCTGCTGCCTGTCACCCTGTCCCCCTGGGAAGTCAGTGGGATGATCCCAAATGTTTAGGCAGCAAACAGGAAATACAACTGATTGTCACACATCTATAAGAATAAACTTGTCACTCTAGCAACTCCCAAAACTGTTTTGAGGGTAATAAGCCAAGTATGTCCTATCTACACCCGCATATTGTCAAGCTGTAACCAGAGTATTTGCAGTAACAGAGTGAGATGTATGTGCATAATAGTAATGTGTAATCTGGTACTTTGTGTGTCAACATTCAGGTAGTGCTAACAAACATTGCTCCCACAGGTACGTCGGATATGAACACTGTGCTGAGAAATAAAAGCTTGAAACCCTGTACTGGTACTGTTTACTCTGGTATTGCATAGAATTGTGAGTGTTGCAGTTGCTCTGAATAATAATGTATCACTGATCACTCACCCACATTGTGCTTCATAATATAACTGTCTAGGAAATCCTATATAAAAGAGTGTTGTTAGTCACTAAAGGTTGAAGAGGGCAATAGTCTACATATGCCCCAGTTCACCTGCATGTGTTCAAGACATGGCCAGAGTCTGTGCCAAAAGAGATGGACAGGTCTATGCATAACATCAATCTGGAATCTAGGAGTATGTGTAGAAACAGTGTTAACAAACATTTCCTCCACAGGTACACCAGGTAAGAGGTGTATACTGCAGGTAAAACCAGTTCATATATAAAGATGACGGCAGCCATATCACTGTCCAAACTAAGGCAATAGGGTAGTATAGTAATACTTGTAAGGTACAGATAACAGCACTGACTAGGAAAGTAATGCGAACTACAGGAGTATACTAGTTGTTAATTGACATCTTTCTCTCCCCCACACCATGTCTCCAACAATAAACTAGCTATTTTTCCCACTGTCTTTCCATCTTTGTGCCCCTTTTTTACTACTTTTCTATCAACCCTTTTTTCTTTTCTTTTATAGAAATTAGCGTGGGGGTAAGTGGGAGTAAACACTTTTAGCCAGCAGTCAGTGGGTGTAAGCCTGTTTGCACAGGGGTAAGCACTGCCTACACAGTTTAAGCAATTTAGAAGCTGAGTATATGAAACTGTAACCGGAAGTTAGCAGTGCTTACCTCCAGGCAAACCAGCACAAACCCGCTTACAACTGCCTTAATCACTCTGCGTCTAATGGCCCGTGTTCTGCCCAGCAACAAAATAAACAGCCTCAGCAAGGCTCAAACCCAATATCTTACACACCATAGCCAAAGTGATTTACCACTAAGCCATGTCAGATTCACATAACCCTGATGTTTTCAAAAACATATCATCCAGCCCAGTCATTCAATAGTACAGGAAATGTATTTAAACATGTACTTGTATGTGTATGTGTACATATATTTATATCAAAATAGATATATACATATCTATATATGTAGATATATATATATATATATATATATATATATATATATATATATATATGTAGATATATATATATATATATATATATATATAAACATATATACATACATATGAATACATCTATAGATATATATGTCTACATCTATACGTCTCTGTGTGTGTGTGTGTGTGTGTGTGTGTGTGTGTGTGTGTGTGTGTGTATAGATATATATAATATATATATATATATATATATATATATATATATATATATATATATATATGCAATATATATATATATGCAGCAATATATATATATATATATATATATATATATATATATATATATATATATATATATATATATATATATATATATATATATATATATATATATATATATATATATATATATATATATATATATAAAACTGCAGTGGTGCTGCGGTAGTGTTGTCACCTCACAGCAAGACATTGTCCCATTCGCGTCTTCTGTGTGGAGGCATATGTGGGTGCCCTGTTGAAGGTTGTCGTCAGGGCTGGTAACCTGGTACGTAAAATCCACTACCGATCATTAGCAGACGGAGTTCGCTGTGGCAACCCCTAACCGGGAAAAGCCGAAAGACACAAACAAACAAACACATATATATATATATATATATATATATATATATATATATATATATATATATATATATATATATATATATATATATATATATATATATATATATATATATATATATATAAATATACATACAAACATGCATCTGTAGATAAATATGGGAACATAACAAACACACATATGTGCACATGCACCATTAATGGGGTTTAGGGGGCCCAAACAACATACGTCTTGTATGAATAAGTACCCCCCCATAGCCAAACAATTCTGCCCTGCAATACACTACCAACTGTTGCAGATCCCTTAACCAGGACCTGACACAATATGGGCACAAGATGTTAGCAGTACTCCATCCCACCTGTATGATGTCAGGCTAGTATCAGTAACATATCATGCAGTACAGTCTGGCTACCATACCATAGGGAATGTACAGTGTGGAAGCAATCAACATCCCTAGGATACATATACACAGGCACATATATGCAGATACATACATATCTATATATATATATATATATATATATATATATATATATATATATATATATGGATATATATATATATATATATATATATATATATATATATATATATATATATATACATACAGATATATATGTAACTACACATACACACACAAAGATATGTATTGGAAGATACATATGTAGAAGGTGCACACAATACAGAACAGTCACTATGCGTACAGTTACTACCTTACCAACTGGACACTGTGCGAGCCACCCATATAAATGACAATTGTTGCCTGCAACATATACCCACAGAGAGGTCAAAGGATATAACACCATACACAGGTTTGCATACATGGGAAAGCTTTATTTGTGTACTATTACAGTTGTGTATGCCATGTCATATAGCTGTTTAGACACTGACATCCATATAAACAGAGTAATGCAACTGTGAAACAGTTATACTAATACAGTAGTCTGGAAATGTTTACATATGTTGCTGTCCAGGTTGAGGCCTTCAAGTAGTACAATAGTAAAGTCAAACTGCACCACAGGATACCAAACAATCAACAGTAAGTAATGCAGATGTATAGCCAGCAGCACTCTGTGCACAATCCCTAGGGGGTAAAGACCTCAGTTGACACAATGGGATGTATCTGTTATATAACAAGGCAATAATTGACACCATCACAATCACACTGACAAACAGAACAGTCTCTATGGCAGGAGGCAGTAGGCCTGCATTTACCCAAGGTGAATTGCATGGTAATGTACATCCAGATAAATTATGCCGGGTATACATATGTTTTTCAGCTTAGGTTGTAGCAATTAATTCATTAATTGGTTCACTTTTCATTGGTTGATATGTAAGAGAAATAGTATATGTAGAAGTACTTTAATTCAAGCCTGCATCTGATGAAGTGTATGTCAAACAAAAATGTATTTTTGTGAGTGTTATTGGTGTCTATGTATTAAACTTTTGATCCCAGTTTGCCCTCTCAGAGCTTTATTGCTTCACATTTATGATGGGCTGGATTTGGAATTCATAGTCTGCAACATACCATTAGTCAGGAATATAAAGTTAGAAACAGAAATGGATGTAGCCATGTACTGATAGCACTCAATACACACACACTGCCAGTGATATATCTGACATAAGACCTGTGTGGTGGACAGACAAAACATAATAGGCACACCTCTAGCCATCAAGAGGATAGGCTGATAGTTGAGAGCTATGCAGACTGCATTTTAAGTTAAACTAGTATGTACACACAAGCCCTGTAACACTGGTGCTATACAATGCATACAACAACACTACTCACAATTTGTCTGTAGCTCTGGAACCTTCTACAAATATGTAGCTGGCCTGAGAATACAGGTTCTCCTGTAAGAGGTATTTGCTACCTGCTGTCTGTAATACTGCTGCCCACACACAGGAAGGATGTCCATCATATAGGAAAGGTAAAGGGACCATGCCCACAAGATGTAGGGATTTATAGTAGTTGGTTGCCATGACAGTGGTAATTGGAAGTACTACACAGCATGTTGCATGCAGGTAGCAAGTGGAGGACACTAATTGTTGCAGAGGCCATTATCTGATCATGTGTATCACCTACAAATTCCATGCTGCAATCTATGCAAAGCAGCTCATTCCATTTACTGGAGAGAGACTGAGAGAGCATGAAAGAGAGAGAGAGTGTGTGTATAAAGCAGAGAAAAAAAAAACATCCAGAAGAGTCTGCATTCCCGGGACAGGTACATGAAGTATATATGCATGTAATTGACCGTAGTACTTGGTCCATAATAATGGGATAAATGATGTGGAATGATTTATATGTGCATTCAGGTGTTGTTGTTGTAATGATGTTCAGCTGAACAACTGCTAAAGACAATAGAGTCCATCCCTGT
>NC_056731.1:1028610776-1028635776 GCF_019279795.1 Protopterus annectens | reverse complement strand
GACTGTATTGCTGTATTGCTTTGTAATAAAATTTGCTACAGACTACAGAAAACAGAGAAACCAACTACAGAACTGTTTCTCCTCCTCTAATACATCATTAGAAGGTGGGGTTAGGTGACATGGAATCAGGAAGTAAGTGGACAGCTGTTCAGCAGACATTAACAAGAAACACATGCATATTAAACTTAGGTCCACTGAAGTATCTAAAGTAAAAACTGTATATTTTAGAATAAGGTTGCCCACTTTACGAGGTGAGGACATAATTATGACAAAAAAATGTTGCACTTGATCTTCAAAGAGCTCTGTGGTTTAAGAATAAAGCTAAGACATGAGAGCTTTTTAGTTTTAAAATGCAGTATACTTAAATATATGATGAGTACAGAAGCTATATGTAACTGCAAAGCAGCAAATAAATCCACAAATCCTTCCTATCTAATTTATTGCATAATAAATTACTTTGCAGGGCATTGGAAACTATACTTCAGACACATACTCATGTACAGTAATATGTCAATGAACAATCTAAAACTTCAAAATTCTGAATATATAAGTAATGTAGCAATTGAAATGAAAAAATAAAATAATAGATCTAATATAATCTGCTTTAAAACACAGTTCCTCCTTAGCTTCAGCTCCCTGTAAGTCAACCTGATTTTACTGGGTTGGAAAAGTTCATGGCTGACATTTTCTTTTCATCCCTTTCTACATTTTTTTCATCAATATCATGTCTGCTGGCTTTCTGTTGCCTCCTCCTTTTCTGCAACCCCACTCGACCCTTCATTTCCCAAATAGGCAATGCAATACAATGCATTCTGTAGCTCTCACAGTCTATCATGAAGGTAACAAATTTTCAGCAAATTCTATATCAGCTACAGACTCAAAGCAACTTAAGGAAAACTACGGTCCATAACCTGAGTAGATCAGCCATCCCTTTATTGTGCTTCTTGTTAAATCTGTCACTGGCCTTTCATGCTATCTCATTCTTGGACTCTGCTTTTTTATATTCTATTTTTTATATACCATCATATCTTTTTAAACAGCTAACTGGACTTTCTTTCTAAATGGTAAGTTTTTCTGCCATTAAGAGTAACAGGCCAACAGTTTAATCAACTTGCCCTTCCTATGCACAAAGAGAAAGCAGTTGAATTCTGAGAGAAAGTCACTTCTTTAAGAAGCAATCACTTGACAACTAGCCCTGTTCATTTATCAGACATTTAGAAAATGCATTTTGGCTGATTTACACTCCTTATCATGTGCATAGGAATGAAGTAAAAACAATGTAACTGATATGGATTTAAGTAAAAGGAAAGACGTGTGTGTATGTATGTATGTATATATATATATATATATATATATATATATATATATATATATATATATATATATATATATATATATATATATATATATATATATATATATATATATATATATATATATATATATATATATATATACAGAGAGAGAGAGAGAGAGATCTGCACAACCAACTACCGTTTCTGTAAATATACAGTAAGATTGCCATTTTTCTTAAAAAGCTCAGTTTGAGTTCTAGTTAATTTCAGAAATATAGTAGGTTTAATCATATGTCATATGATGGGTACAGAAGTTGTACATAACTGCAAAGCAGAAAATAAATCCACAAATCCTACCGATTTAGTTGATTTATGTAAAGAATTATTGTGCAAGGTATAAGAATCCAAACTGCAGACTGATACCCATATAGAGGAATATGTCAGCAATCTAAAAATCCTGATTTGACTAGGTTGGAAAAGTTTGGGGATGCCATTTTAGCATCATGTAACCCCCATAGATTTGTGCATTTGTTTCTTTTCCATTTCCCTTCTTAATTGCTAGTTGCATACATCTTAATTGTCCACATTTTTACAAAATGTCCAGATCTTTGTCTCATATTTTGTGGTCTGTTCCTCAAAAAATTTGCATTTTTCTAACAAATCATAGAGGACTGATGTCAGTAAATAATGACAGACTTTTGAGTTTCAGGCTTTATGCCCATCAGAACATGCATACCAATGCAAGGCATGTTATTCTAGTAACTTACTAAGTTTATAAGAGCAATATTTAAAATTTGTCCCTGTTTTTTTGGCCTTTGTCATAAGAGCTTCGGAGGTAATCACCCTTCCCCCTTGTTTTCAGATAACAGCAGTCGTCCCTCTGTTGGATAGGTGATTTGGTAGTAGTTATAGCCATTAGTTGGCATTCTAATGGGCCTATGTCTGAGTGTCTATATTTTTATTAATTGAGCTTTCGCACTCTGACTGTTCATATAATCTGTGTTCTATCCATGTCATAACAGTCTCCCACCATGATAGTAAGTTATAGTATCATAACAGTCACCCACCATGATAGAAAGTTATACTATCATAACAGCCTTTCACCATGAAAGCAAGTTATAATATAACAGTCTTCAACCATGAGAGTGAGTTATACTATCATAACAGCCTTCCAACATGAAAGTGATTTATAGTATCATAACAGTCTCCTACTATGATTGCGAATATTAGTACTTGTGCGCACATGTGTGTGTGTGTGTGTGTGTGTGTGTGTGCGTGTGTGTGTGTGTGTGTGTGTGTGTGTGTGTGTGTGTGTGTGTGTGTGTGTGTGTGTGTGTGTGTGTGTGTGTGTGTGTGTGTGTATGTGCGCGTGTTGGTTGAGGATGTAAAATTTCTGTGAGGATATGTATGATGCATTTTAAATGAATCCTTGGCTGCTTCGTTTTAGTGTTTGTTTAATATTACATAACACAGAATAACTTGCAGCAAATTATGGACCAGGGAAATAGACTATAGATCTGCCATTTTTTTAGAATGCTGTTATGCTCATCAAAAAAACTGATTACAATGTATCATTCAGAGTATGCCATAAAGCAGGGGGCTGGGGGGGATTACTCGCCTGTAGTACTCCAGTATAAAGAAAGCCTTTCATAAAATAGCCCTATGTGTCTGACACATATTATACCAGGCTAACAGCCACTAGGACCCTTGTAGGCCTTGCCATGCAACCCAAACATGACCCACAAATGTGATTTATATAGGAGGTGTTTAACTGTCTACCTCTGTGCATCAGAGACAGAGGCACCAAATGAGGGGTGAATTTCCAATTACACATCCACTGGCCAAAGATGCGCTTAAGTACAGTTAGGGAGGAACTCTACTTCACATGGATGGGAAAGCAAAATGTGGGTCTTTTGATCTAGTAGTTCTGATGATGTTTACTTTGTGGCTGAGCAAAAAGTTCTTCAAAACAGGGCCCAGGGATGCCTTGCATGAAAGGCAAAGATCACTTCTTAGAATTCTGTATGATACCATATAAAGAGACAGGGGGTTGAGGTGATCAGCTTAGGGCATTGTGTTTACTCAAAAAATAAGGCACTGGAGGGTTCACCAGGTAGAAATCCAACTTTAATCTTCTTCTTCTTCTTTCGGCTGCTCCCTTTAGGGGTCGCCACAGCAGATCAGCTGTTTCCATTTCTTCCTGTCCTCTGCATCTTGCTTTGTCACACCAACCACCTGCATGTCCTCTCTCACCACATCCATAAACCTTATCTTAGGCCTTCCTCTTTTCCTGTTACCTGGCAGCTTCAGCCTTAGCATCTTTTTCCCAATATACTCTGCATCCATCCTCAGCACATGTCCAAACCAACGTAATCTTGCCTCTCTGGCTTTGTCTCCAAACCTTCCAACCTGGGCTGACCCTCTAATATAATTATCCCTAATCCTGTCCATCCTCATCACACCCAGTGCAAATCTTAAAATCTTCAACTCTGCCATGTCAAGCTCTGACTCCTGCCTTTTTGTCAATGCCATTGTCTCCAACCCATATAACATAGCTGGTCTCACTACCCTCTTGTAGACCTTCCCTTTCACTCTTACTGGTACTAGTCTGTCACAAATCACTCCTGACACTCTTCTCCACCCACTCCATCCTGCCTGTACTCTCTTCTTCACCTCTCTTCCACACTCACCATTACTCTGAACTGTTGATCCCAAGTACTTAAACTCATTTACCTTCACCACCTCTACTCCCTGCATCCTCACCATTCCTCTATCCTTCCTCTCATTCACACAGATATATTCTGTCTTACTCCTGCTGACCTTCATTCCTCTTCTCTCTAGAGCATATCTCCACCTTTCCAGTGTCTCCTCCACCTGTTCCCTACTCTCACCACAGATCACAATGTCATCTGCAAACATCATAGTCCACGGGGACTCCTGTCTGATCTTGTCTGTCAACCTGTCCATCACCATTGCAAATAAGAAAGGGCTCAGAGCTGATTCTTGATGTAATCCCACCTCCACCTTAAACGCATCTGTCACTCCCACCGCAGACCTCACCACTTTCACACTACCCTCATGCATATCCTGTACCATTCTTACATTCTTCTCTGACACTTCCGACTTCCTCATACAATACCACAACTTTAATGAACACACAAAAAACAACAAAATGCCTTAAACTGGACCACAGCATTTTCGTCAGCAACTTCATCAGATGAGCATACCAACAAAAATGAGTCCTTTATATATAGTCCTTAATAGGTCCATTAAGTAACCAATCCACAATTAAAGACATATTAACAAACTGTTTAAAAAGTGTCATAGGAAACAATGCATGCAGATCATGTCTGAATAGAACTACCATTCAGTACAAGTGTAAAAATAATACATAATACTTTTAGCTAGGTATGGGATGTAAATTTACACTAAATACATTTAAAAACGTTAAAAACATTAAGAAAATTAAAAAAAAATACTAATAAAAGCAAACAATAGTAAATCTGTAAAAGCCTGCTGTGTAGAGATCTTAATGAAACAGTGACATCTATTGGCCAAACGTTTTAGAGCAATAATAAAAATCAAAGTTTGGCAGCTCTTAGGTTTCAAACTATGTCATTTAAACCAGGGTGTTTGTTTGCTTCTAACACCAACTGCTGGTACAACTCTCTGTACTCCAAGCGTGTCTCACAGGGACCACTCCTGGGATCAATTAGTAGTACTTCAATCACAAAAAAATAAAAATATCTTCCTGAACAGTCTAAGCCTTAGGTGTGTTTATATAAAGCATTGTTTAAGTTCATCTTTTTTATATCATACCTGTGCTCATACATTCTGGATGTTAATTTTCTTTCAGTTTTGCCAAAGTAAAATGCCTCATAGTTCCCACATAAGGCTAAATAAATCAAACCATTTGTATTACAGTTGGCAAAACCTAAGGTTTTAATAGATCTATTTCTAGCTTTCAAATAACATGTATCCCCTGTTTTACCCAGAATTATTACTTACGGAGGTGCTTCAAAAAGTGTCTGCAGCTAGGAAAACTAAGTTTGCCCCTATTTTTGGCAATGGCACTGTGGATCTGAGCAGTACCCATTCAACAAAGGCTAATGTAGAGAATGTGTACAACAGTGCTTTGGTACTAACCTATGATGGAGAAGCTAGAATGGTCAGAAGTATTATAGAGGATGAATGGAGTAGGTTTGCTAGTACTTCTGACTTGCAATGTATTTTTAATAGACCACTTAAATGTGTATATAGAAAAGGGTGCACTATTAAAAACAATGTGGAGAATGGGCCTAGCAAGGCTGGTAATTATAATCCCACTAAAAGGGGTACACATAAATGTGGGAGCTGTACCCAGTGCCCCTATGTTAAAACAGGGGATACAAAGTTTCATAGTTTCATAGTATAGTACTGGGCTATCTGCCCTCGGGCATTTGTAAGCCTAGCCATAGTGATGTGGCTTTTGCCACCCCATGAAATGTTACAAAAAATGTACAGAATAAATTTAGAATACTGTGCCTCTGTCTAGTAGTGACACAATGAAGGTCCCCTTATATAATAGAATTAGTTTACTGTGCCCCTGTCTAGCAGTGACACAGATGTGACCCCTGGGGTAAACTTACGATCTCCCATCCACTCATCAAGATTTCTCTTGAAGAGAGTCAGTGAGGAGCTCTGCCTAATACGAACTGGGATCTTGTTCCAAAGCATGGGAAGCCTCTGGGTTATGAATCTATCCCTCCAGCAGGTCCTATTCATACTTGTGCTGAGGTTTAAGTCTTTAGCTCTCGTGGTCCTGATGGATTTGGATTTTTTAAGGTGGAGCATGTCCATCAGATCCTGATTGGACATGGCCTTGTACGTCAGGCAGAGATCACCTCTGAGCAGGCGGTATGCTACTGAATAGAGCTGAAGTTTCTTTAGTCTGGCAGAATAAGACATATGTTGGAGACCCTTGATCCTCTTGGTGAGGTACTTTTGTGGTCTCTCCAGCTGTTGCAAATGCCGGGTGAGGTACATACCAAATGGGGCATTGTACTAAATCATGGGTCTGATGAGGGAGGAATATAGGGGTACAATGACATCCTTGGATCTGGATGTGAATCCCTTCATGATGAGGTGTGCAAGGTAGAATGTTTTTCTAACCACTTTGGCAACGTGGGAGTCAAATGAGAGGTCGCTGTCGACTTGGGTCCCTAGGTCTCTGATTACTTTTTCTGTACTCAGTGGGTTGCTGTCTATGTGATAATTTGTGGGTACATTGTTTTTCCCAAAGGGGATGACTATACATTTTTTGGCATTTAGTTTGAGGCCGTGACTCCGGCACCAGTTGTCCGTTTCTGTGAGGCCTTTTTGTAGGATGTGTGTGTCTGCTGGTGTATCGACTATGGCGCCTAGTTTGCAGTCATCTGCAAACTTTGTCAGCCACAGCCCTCCCATGTTTGCTTTAACATTTGAGAAATAAATGCCGAACAAGAGGGGTCCCAGGACAGATCCCTGTGGGACACCACTTGTGACTGGTTTTGAGTCTGACATTGCTCCAGCGATTTTAACTTTATGGGTTCTGTCCTTTAGCCAGTTTGCAACACATCTAGTGACATAAGGGTTTACTTTTAAGCTGTTGAGCTTATCTATGATGCCTGAGTGGGGTATTGTGTCGAAGGCCTTAGCCAAGTCCAGGTATGCTGTATGGACTGCTTTGCCCTCATCAATGGCTCTAGTGACTGTTTTGAAAAAGTCAACCAGGTTTAAAAGGCAGGATCTGCCCTTTACAAAGCCGAACTTGGTGGGGTCAAGTGTCTGTAGGTCTCCTATGTCTCTGTTTATGAGTTCCATAATGATTCTTTCCATAGCTTTGCAGACCAGGCTGGTTAAGCTTATGGGGCGGTAGTTTCCAGGGTCTGTAGAGGCACCCCCCTTGTGGAGTGGGACCACTGTTGCTGTACGCCAGTGTTCAGGTACATATCCCGAAGTAAGGCTAAGGTTAAATAGCATTTTTATGTGTGGGTTTAGCTCCTCTTGGAGTTCACATAACACGCAACCCGGGATACCATCAGGTCCCATTGATGCTGTGTTTTTTGCTTTGTTTAGGGCGGTTCTCACTTGGACATCTGAGATGACAGGGAGATTACATTCAGCTGGGATAAGTATTTCTTCTTTTGGGGTTGAAAGAGGGGAGACATTTGCACTGAACCTGTCAGCCAGAATGTTGGCAATATCTGTGGGTTCAGTGTATTTTTTGTTGTTTTGAACCAACTCTGAGCATATCTGAGGGTTTCCGCCCAGGTTTCTAACATAGCTGAAGAAGGCTTTGTGGTTATCTTTAGTGTCCTTAGTGATTTTTCTCTCAAAATTGGCCTTGGATGTTTTTATGAGAGAACGTAGTTTTCTGCTAATGTTGATCAGAGATGTCTTCCCTTCATGGGATTTTACACTGACGTGCAGTAGCTTCCTTCTTTTGTTATACAATTTGTTTATGGCTGAGGTCCACCAGACAGGACGCTTACCTTTGGTGGAGAGGGACTTGGATTTGTTTGGGATTGCATGAGCCATGCATTCTTGGAGATGTCCATTGAAAGCATTTGTGAAGGATTCGGCATTGTGGGATGTGGTATCCACTGGCACAGTGGGCTTAAAGGATACCATCTCAGTCTTAAGAAGAGTGAAGTCTGCTTTTGAGAAGTTTTTCACTGTGGTCTTTTGTGCTGGGGGTGGAGGTGGGATATGTATATCCAGGGTGATTAGTTTGTGGTCAGATCTCACTAGTGAGGGGTATACTTCCGGTGTGGAGCATTTTGTCCCCATGTTTGTGATGATCAGGTCTAGTATATTATCTCCCCTAGTGGGAGAGGTGACTAGTTGTTCCAGTGCATTTGAATTTATGAATTCCAGGAACCTTTGGGCTAGGGTATTAGGGCTAGAATAATGTACCCAGTCTATGTTTGGGTAGTTGAAGTCTCCCAGTATGATGGTATTTTGTGATACATTCATATCCTCCAATGTCTTCAGGAAGGCTGAGTGGGGTTCTTGAGATTGGGAGGGTGGTCTGCAACATGCTACCAGTTGTATAGCATGTATAGCTTTTTGAAAGCTAGAAATAGATCTATCAAAACCTTAGGTTTTGCCAACTGTAATACAACTGGTTTGATTTATTTAGCCTTATGTGGGAACTATGAGGCATTTTACTTTGGCAAAACTGAAAGGAAATTAAAATCCAGAATGTATGAGCACAGGTATGATATAAAAAAGATTAACTTAATGCTTTATATAAACACACCTTAGACTGTTCAGGAAGAGATTTTTATTTTTTTTGTTATTGAGATACTACCAATTGATCCCAAGGATGGTCCCTGGGAGACACACTTGGAGTACAGAGAGTTGTACTGGCAGTTGGTGTTAGAAGCAAACAAACACCCTGGTTTAAATGACATAGTTTGAAACCTAAGAGCTGCCAAACTTTGATTTTTATTATTGCTCTAAATCTTTTGGCCAAAAGATGTCACTGTTTCATTAAAATCTCTACACAGCAGGTTTTTACAGATTTAATGTTATTTGCTTTTATCAGTATTTCTTAATGTTTTTTTTTTTTATGTTTTTAATGTTTTTATTGTTTTTAAATGTATTTAATGTGAATTTACATCCCATACCTAGCTAACGTATTATTTATTATTTTTAAACTTGTACTGAATGGTAGTTCTATTCAGACATGATCTGCATGCATTGTTTCCTATACACTTTTTAAACATTTTAGTTTGTTAATATGTCTTTAATTGTGGATTGGTTACTTAATGAACCTATTAAGGACTATATATATAAAGGACTCATTTTTGTTGGTATGCTCATCTGATGAATTTGCTGACGAAAACGCTGTGGTCCAGTTTAAAGCATTTTGTTGTTTTTTGTGTGTTCATTAAAGTTGGTTCGCTACCTGGTGAACCCTCCAGTGCCTTACTTTTTGGTTATTTGATTGTATTTGGGCACTTTTTTCCATTCTACTCGTTTATTTATTTCATTTTGTTTACTCCTTGTATTATTTTTGCAAGGAACCTTTGTGCATGTTCCATTTGTTACATGTGTCTTGTCAGGTACACACTGAAGGGGGCATTACACTCTATGATGGAACTGATGAGAGCTGACTACAGTGATACAATGACCTCTCTGCATCTAGATGCCATGCCCTTACTTATAAGTTGAGCAACATAAAACAATTTTCTTACTACTTTGGATACATGCTGGTCAAAGGATAGGTTACTCTCCAGATGAGTTCTCGGATCCCTGATTATTGAATCAAATTTTAGGGTTGTTTTATTGGTGTAGTTACCCAGGATGACCGCTTTCCCAAAAGGTACTATAATTAATTTCTTGGTACTGAGTTTTCAGTCATGACTTTAACACCAAGCATTTGTCTGTGTTAGACCTTCCTGAAGGGTGTTCTTGCTTTGGGGGGATTCAATGACTGCCCCCAGTTTGCAATCATCTGAAAACTTGTTCAGCCAGAGTCTTTTGACATTGGCATTGACCTCTGAGAAGTAGATGTAAGAGAGGACCAGGCCCAATATGGAGTCCTGAAAGACTCCACTGGTGACTGTCCTCTTTGTAGAGGTGGCCACAATAATCTATACCTCTTGGGTCTTATTTGGGAACCAGCTAGCTATCCAGCATGTTATAAAGGGGTTTATAATTACTTCCATAATTTTGTTGACAATGCCAGAGTGGAATATTGTATCAAATATTTTAGCCAGATCTAGGTAGGCAGAATGCATCACTTTCCTTCATCCATTGCCTTACTGACATTTTCAAAGAAATCCACCAGGTTCAGTAAGCATGGCCTTCCTTTGACAAAGCCAATCTGGGAAGGATCCAGTGTCTGGAGGTCTAATATGCCCTTGTGGATGATTTCCATGATAGTTCTTTCCATGGCTTTGCAGATAAGATTAGTCAGACTAATGAGTCTATAGTTTCCAGGATATGTTGAAGGTCCTCCCTTATGAGGGGAGATGACTATTGCAGTCCTCTATTTTCATGGTACAAAGCCTTTTTTTTTAAGACTAGAGTTAACTAGTGACTCAAGGAGTCCTGGTAAGTCATATGTTAGACTGTTCAGAAGGCATCTCAGGATGTTATCCGGGCCTACTGAAGAAATACCCCCAAACATAACCCACCAGCTATAACTATGGCTTTAGTGAGTGCAACCAATATATACTCCATAGTTATAGCTGGTGGGTTATGTTTGGGGGTATTTCTTGGGGAATAGTTGGGAGTAAGATGGGAAGTAAAGATGGAAATGAATTTGTCCACAAACAGGTTCGCTATTTTTCCAGGCTCAGTGAATGTGACACCATTAACCACCAGTTCAGCACATTACTGTGTGCTGTTCTTGAGGTTTCTGACATAGCTGAAGCAAGCATTATGGTTATCTGTCACCTGGGAGGCTATCTTAACCTTACAGTTGGCTTTGTTTGACCTAATTTGTTTTCTTAGTTGCCTATTTTGTTTGACGAGAAAGTTTTTTTACCTTTATGGGAATTACCCTTCCTGAGTTTTTCAGTATTTTTTCCTTTTGCTGTAATCCTTTTTAATTTCTGATTCCACAGGGTAGTTTGTTTCTAGAGCTAGTTTTGAACTTACTTCTGGAAGGTATTTCAACCTCAATGCAGGTACTGATATGATTGTATACAGTTTCTGAGAGCAATTCAGTGTAGGCTACTGTGTTCGTGGGGTTTGGAATGGTATTGGATTTTGACAAAACCATCACTTAATAAAAGGAAGTTTGCCTTGGAGTAGTTCTTTACTGTAATTGGTTTTATTGGGGGTTATGGAGCTGATTTTCATTTCAAAGGAGACAACTTAATGGTCAGACCTTACAATGGAGCACGAGACATGGGGGTGGGGCTATAGCATTCTCACACAACTTTTGATTATGAGGTCCAGAATGTTAGAGTCCCTAGTGGGACTATTTACTACTTACACAAGAATGTTTGTATTAAAGTCCAGGCATCTCTGTGACTGTAGATCTGAGACTATGTAGGATTCCCAGTCTATAGAGGGGTAATTAAAGTCTTCCATGAGCAGGGTGTTACGTTGAATGGTAAGTGTCCCCAGTAGGTCCAAGTATGCATTGTGAGCTTCTTGGGACATGGATTGTGACCTACAGCTGGCTAGGATATGGTACAGGATTTTGCTTATGGTGATCTGCATGTGGAGGAACTCGAGTGCATCATCTTATTTGACCATGCCTGAGGTATGCTTGTTATCTTCCACTTCCATATTTAGCCCTTGTCTGGTCTAAAAGTGTAACAAAACACTGAAACCTTATACTTGCTGGATGATCTCTGCTGCTTTACATCATGCCTCAGTAACTGCATGGGTGCCTATATCAAGTGTGAGGAGGACTTGGAGGGAGTGCAGTTTATTTACTTAGGCACCTCCTGGCATTGAACTGTAATACCTTGAGTACAGTTGAGTTGATTTTGCTACACTGGTAGGTTTGTCCACTTGGCAATGCCAATAAGGGTGGATAAGGTTTTAGCCAGTATTTAAAAACCTAGAGTGTACAGGTGTAGACCATCCTTAGTGAAACAATGTGGTCTATTACCCATGTCCTCCAAGCTGACAAATATTGGATCCCATTAGAATGACACCAGGAAGACAGCCAATTGTTAAAATCAATCATCTTTTGCTCATTTTGTGACATTATTCTTAGTGAGGATAATATGCTGGCCAATGCCAGGCTCATACCAGCTTGAGACACATAGTTTGAGATCTCCATAATGTCTGTCTTCATATAGTCCAGGGAGGTATATCTCATGTTATTCACACCTTCATGGAGTATGATGGAATCATACTGTTACCTGTGGTTTTATAACCTGAGTGTGTGTGATTTGGGGGAACCTGGCTTCAGATAAGCAGCTAACTGTTATATTCTCCCTGTTCAGCCTGGTTAAAGGGACATTAGTACGTCTTACAATGGCGTCCCCTGTGATGACAGTCCCAGGTAGTGTGTTTGATTTCCTTAGGTGCTTAGTGTTCTGAGATCCACTGATAATGACTGCCTATATGGTTGTAGGTGTTGCTTTTTGTCAGTGACCTTGTGCTTGATTAGGCATACCTTTACTAACAGGCTGTCTAGCTGATCTTTGTTGTTTAGGAAGATTGCTTTTAAGTGCCTCAGCATACCTTAGTCTATCAGTGTCTTGTATTATATTTGCGGTGTTTGTTGTATGTGTGATTTGAACACCCCGACGTGTGCTTGTATGCAAACTCGATCATATTTTGAATGTAGCATTTACTTATGTAAAACCAATCTCCCACAGCAGTGTTTTGAAATGCTGCACTTATTTTATACAGGAGTTACTCTGAATATAACGCAGTAGTGGTGCTGCAGTAGCATTGTCGCCTCACATCAAAACGTTGTGGCGTTCAATTCTCAGCTAGAGCATCTTCTGTGTGGAGGCATTCGTGAATGGGCGTGCCTTCGGTGAAGGTTGTGCGCCAGGGTTGGTAACTCAGCATGTAAAAATCCACTACCAAACATTAGCAGACCAGAGTTCCACTGTGGCGACCCCTAACCGGGATAAGCCAAAAGACACAACAAGTATTACTCTGAATCAGATTTGAGTATTACTCTGAATCAGTGTAATTCTGTTGCATGCAATAGCATGTTGAGACTATCTGCTAGACTATGAAACGGGCACACAGATATGGAGGCATAGGAGAAAAAAGGAAGTTTCTCCATCAAAAAACACATTTTTTCCATTTGGTAGCCATTTTATTTCATTGCTTTTGACAGTATTAAGATTAATTGGATTCCTCCCAATATATAGCTACCCTGTGTTTCTTAATACAACAAAGGTTAGATTCAGCGCTTTCATCCACATCAAATCTTGGACAGATGAAGTCCACGATTTGATGTGAATGAAAGCACTAACTCTAACCTTTGTTGTATTAATAAAGGCAGTTTGTCTATGTTATCGGACCGAGATGCTTATTTTTAACAGAGGCACATTGTACTTGTGTTACTGCTTTGCTCAGTTGTTTTTAGTGTTATTTAGTCAGAGGAACGCTTGGACATATATCTACTCTGTGTTTCTTCTAAATTAACCCAGAAACCAAAATCAGAAAGTCTAACCCACTGAAAATGACACGTCTTGACACAAAACTCTTCTGCTTCAAAGACCTATTTAAGAATTATAAAGTTAACTATAAAATTAAACACTCAAAATAACAATGTTCAACAAGGCAGAGGAAGACTTTGCCACTAAATTCACCATATTGTAACTTTTAATTTCAAA
Source organism: Protopterus annectens (assembly GCF_019279795.1). Taxonomy (NCBI): domain Eukaryota; kingdom Metazoa; phylum Chordata; order Ceratodontiformes; family Protopteridae; genus Protopterus; species Protopterus annectens. Next base: position 1,028,622,185 of record NC_056731.1, on the reverse strand, counting down.
GCTACATACTTACAAAAACAACAGACACTCACTGGGTATGTTGAAATATAGAATCTTGCCTATCAAAGTGCATGTCAGTTAATCCACTACATAAATAGAGAAAATTAATACAGCATGAACAATGACAGAGATCTATATTTTGTGATTAGTTTATATTTAGCCATAATGGCAAAATTATAGTTGTTTAGTGAAATGGCAAAAATAAGCCCGATGACTTAAAATGTAATTGTTTTTGTCCTAGATTGTGTGATTATGTTAGAATACATAAATATGGCGATATGGAGGGTTTCATCACTTACTTGAAAGTCCAAGGTTTGGGTCTTACTTCCATGGAGTAAAAAAAAAGTTTTGGATATGTGTGTTTGTGTTTGTTTTGCAGTCTGGTATTCTTTACTGTTTTGTTTGCCTTTTTATGATTTGCGTTTAATTGTGTTTTCTGTTCCTTGTGTTGTGTTGGTAGTCTAATTTAAGTGTTGTAATTTTGAAGAAATATATTTTTTTCTATAGCTCCAGAAGCATTATGAAAAGTCATCTTTTTCTCTCCTTTCTTTGAACTGTGCTAATATATCTGGACTTCAGGTGATGTGTATTATAGCCTGTATCATTTATCTGTTGAGATCTAAGTTTTTCTTTTCTGCCATATCATATAACAAGCATTAAATGTTGCTATGGCATGCATACATAAATTAATCAATAAATGAATAAATAACTCTGCCTGCATCTGATATAGGAAATTTATATGTTGTTTTATTTTTTCAGAAAAAAAATGTTTCTGGAGGAAATGTATGGTCACCCAGGTTTCTAACATTCAAGTTTTGGTGTATGTTATAGTAGTATCTAAATGAGATACTGATGTTAAAGCTAATAGGATAAATGTTAGGTGGACTGCCCATCATCATTTGGTAATCACAGAGTCAGGTAACATTCATAGTCTTGCTGTCATTTGTGAATATTCTAAAGAATATTATGCATGCTATATTGTGTTAGATGTAAGCATTTACTTTTTGCAACAAACATTATTGAGAAACAAGAACCAAAAACACATAGTTTTGAGAAAACATAATAAGATAAAAAAGTAGTCAGACATGAATGATATTGAACTTTTATAAAATATATGATATAGCCTGAACAAATCACACACATGTTTGATGCACAGCTGGGATACTACCTGTGTCCTTTAGAGAAACTTCATGATTACTTCTTGGTCTACCCCTAAGATGGGGACAGTCAGGATGGGTTTATACATGCATGCATCAGGTGATGTCCCCCCACCCTTCTATGGGAACATAGGCTGTCTAGAGGCTCTGTTGAAGTATGGATCCAACTGCGCCTGGTAGGTCCACATTTTGAGTCATGCTATTAGCAACCTGTGATCTTGTCAGGGCCCACTGATTCTGTATTATTAGCCATAGAGAGCAAACAGATAAGCTGCCCGCCTTAGAATAAAAACTTTGTAATGTTTGCATGTATACCTTGGCTGATGGCTAGTGGCAACAGCAGGTGATGTGTGAGACAAACTGTCAGGTAGCAGATTGTCTAGTTACTCTAGTTGGGTATGTCTGGTGGCATCCTCACACAGATCTGTTCGTATTTGTGTATTCCCCTTAACATTTCACATTTATTGGAATAAATGATTTATGAAAAGACCTCAAAATTCAACCTTGGTTATTCATCACATTCCACACACTGGTATTATGCACACAGTCATACAACTGTACCAATGCCATGTATTTACATTAATTGCACAACATATGCCTATATGTGTTTCATGGGCGAGTAGTGTTCGAGCATCATGATGTCATATCAGGACACATTAGAGATAAGTTGTTTGTGGCTTATGTAGAACATTTCCTGACACAAATATATGATAGTCACAAAATGGTGCTGCTGACCACCTCAATAATCCGTGGCTAGAGCAACACAGTTGCACATATAATGAATTCTACAAGGTTGTAATTGAATCAAAACATCAAAACAATGTGTTTATAAGACAAGACTTATGTGACTATGTAATCAATATGAATTTATATTGTCTGTCTCAGAACATTTAATGATGGTATGTAGACACATGCACACCTATGCCATACTGCAAGTGTTACTGTGATGGCTGAATATGAACTGTGTTGATCTGCTCCACTACAACAAGACATGTCCAAATGTGCACCAATATACATAACAGTGTTATCATACCATTTCAACAGTTCCCAGGAGGCATATTAATACAGTAGTTATAGAAGGAGCATGTAATGTAGTGGTTTCAATGGCCATCAATACATTAGCTCACATCACAGATTGTAATCCCCTCTTGTAGTTATACTGTCTTTAAAGTATGGCAATGTAGGTCCTGAAGTGGTTTTCATATAATTGATTTACATGATTATGAAGTACAATAATATTTATATTTATCCGTATATTATGGAATACCACATGGGGAATTTTTCTGCATGTATATAGCCTGTCAAGCCTGCTGACTCCTGAAATCAAGGATGCTATAGCTGAGAACATAATCAATCTCTATATTAAATAAGCCTTTACCCTTTCTTTCATTAAGCACTTATAGTTTTACTCTCATTCTTACATGAAATCTGCCATGTATTCAGTTTTACTGATGCATATAAACATTACTCTATATTTTTTCCACTGTGAAATCATTTCCTTTTACTGAAAAATATGCAAGCCTTCTTGACACATGTTTTACCAGCCTTATTCTTTTAGATTTATACTCATCAATAGGGTGAAATCTAAAAACATGTCAATAAAGATACCTGTATAAAATTACAAAGAATCAGTTGTACTCTGTGCAGCTATATGGCCATTCAGCAAGTGAACAAGAGTGGTGGGGAATTCTGCTGGTCCCAATATGTGTGGATGAAACTTTAATGCACGTGGGATCAGAATCCCCAAACTGCATCTGCCAAAAAAGAAAAAGGCTGAAAAAACAATTTTTAAGTGTTTTTTGCAGAAGGGCAAGCCCCCTTACCATCCAAATGTAAGGACAAGTCCCCATCCTCTCTCAAATTATATTTACCAACTCTGTAGTCACACTAACTCAAAAAAGATGGAAAGGGTATCACTGCTGCTAGAATTACCTGACACTGATTTCCAGTGGAGGAACTCCAACTGTCTGCAGGTTGAATCTCATGCAACTAAGGTTCTAGAGCTCAGTCTTCATCTACCAGTAGGGTAATGAATTATACGTCATTAGATATTAAAAACATCTCTATGTTCTCTCTTTATACAAAAAAAATCTTTGCACAAGCAACTTGTAGCTTCAACACAATATAAATGCTTTACTACTTCTCATTAAATTTTTTATCCTAAAAATTATTTTAATCTGTTTTTATTTCCATATTTTTCCTGTGATCATATGCAACAACTTAAATGATCTACATCAAATAGATCTTGTTTGGCTGCTGTTAATATGTAATTCTTTGTTTCATGTACAGTGTAAATTGTGCTATATCTATAAAATCATCTAATTATCGATGATGTTTGTAAATCTACCTGTGTGTATCTACTTTGTTCCCGGATTGTAGCTGAAAAGTATCAAATGACCACTGGAATTAATGTCTAAACATAATTTAAATAAGTAAATTAGAGCTGAAAAACATACTGTTGATAATGCATTTAAACAAAAGACCACATTGCAACCGGATTTTTTCCTGTTGCTTTTGGTTCTGAATTTTACATTCCTTGGCCATCGTATGGACTGCTTTTATATGATCATGGAACTGTACAGCTGTTAATGAACTATTGCCTCTGTCCCCTTTATTATTTTCTACAGCTTTTGTTTTATAGCAATAAAATGTCTCAGTTCTACCCTCTGTTAGTGTGCATTAGACTATTGATAATATCATGGTTTCTTGTTTCTAAAGTATGCTGGCTTAGTATCAGTCAGAAAGCTACTGTAAGTCACATTTACAAATTCTGGGCACTCGCTGGTGAAGAAAAATAGACATCCTACCTTAATAATTTACATGAGAGACAGTGACACACATGAACTCATTGTAGTTAATGCAATTTCTAAATGTGACATGCTGCTCATAAAATATCTAGAAATAAATCAGGAATTTTGCATGCCTCATTAATTTTCTTCAAAAGCTACAGAATGTAGTATAGAATATTTGAAAACATAATGAATTAAAATAATGGTTGAGCTATTCACATCTTGTAATTTTTTTCTATCTAGTATGTGTTGTCTCCAAAGTTATTAGCAAGACTTGCTTTCTTTTTCTAAATAAATTTAATTAAAAACAAATGATATCATAATTGAATCTAGGCAAATTCATGAACATCTGTGATTCTGTATATCATGAAGTTGGCAGCAGAAATAGATTATGTTTGCCAAATAATAGGGTAAACCTTGTAAGTCATGCATATTGCTATTATTTTTTCCACTGCTGTATCCTGACTTAGTGTTGGGTGTGATTTTGTTTGTTGTAGGCTTGTGAAACATTAACTGCTGTCAGTAAAGATAAATAAGGGAAATGACAGCAAGAAATCAGGGACAATTGCATACATTTTGCTTTCATCCTTTGAATTATCTCTACTTTGTACAAATGCTATAAGCACCAACAGAGCTTGAAAGAAAAACGACTGCAGTTCATTTCATTTGGCATACTGACTTTCATGCTGGGTTTGGTTTGCTAGGATTTATGAAATATACATCAATCTCTGCAGTACAGTGGGGACCATTTTGTAAGGAGAAACGTGAGCAGAGATCATTTTATCTTCACCATATGAATAATCTACAACTTTTAAATATAGGCTGCATGTCATGGGACTTAACAAATGTGTCCAAGCAGTAATAATTCTTGTCTGATAAATTGTACTTACATTACAGAAAGAAGTTTTAAGATGAATTACTTTTTTAACAAAACTTTATTCAGAGTTCTGAGGCATGCAGAAAGTCTGCCATGTGGTACAGACAGAAGTTCAGATTCAGGCATCTCTAATCAATTTTTTCCCTTTTTGCCCTGTTCCATCCTTTATTTAACAAAGAAAAGCGCATGGTCATATTTTATATTTTTGAAACACAATTTCCTTCTAGATTAAGAAAAAAAGTCCATCCCATTTCACTTAAATATGTTTTGCTGTTTTCAAGGTTGTATTTTTAAAGCTGATATGTAATAATTGAAACATAATGCATTTAAATTGATATGCATTTTAATTATGTAAATATAATTATTTTGAGATGTTTCTGTTTCAGTCACAAAATATGTTTTTTATTTTGTTTGGCAGTCTGCATGAAAATGCTTGTGAAGAAAAAATAAACACTTATGTATGGAAAGTGTGTGAGGAACAAACAATAGTTATTCCAGTTTAATTTCAGAAACTGCACAATTACTGGATTTGAACTCCTGATTTGTAGAACTGCAAGGCATTACACCTTTCCTGATTTTATTCTTAGTATCTTTATCCATGTTTTCAAGCAAGGTGAGGTTGCCAGACTCATTGGCCCTACGTAACACTTACCAAACTTACTTCTTTAACGTCACCATTAGTTTCCCAACCATATATCATATGTGCTGTAACCAATAAAGTGACTATCTGATCATTTTATCCCCAAGAGAACTATACCACAGTGTGAAATGAGGTTTCTCTTGTCACTGTGTGTCACAAATTATAATTCTAAGGTTACAACTTATCACCTACCCATTTCCAGTGACAGAGGTGATAGTTTATCCTCTCCAGCCTTCCCCTCTTTTAACTTGCTATCTAAACACTTAGCATTTTGCCTTGGACAACTCTTTGATTGCTCAAAGTCCCACCAGTATCCACAATATGACCATATTTTACTATACCTAATTGTTATGTACCTGCAGTAATGTAGCACACCTGTGAGTGTTTAATTTGAAACACTTGTGGAACAGACCAGCTACATCTATTAGAAGTATATCCCCATTATGTCTGCATTGCCTTGAAATGATAGCTTGTATGTAATAACATAAAATTGCAGCCACTTCTCTCCAATTATTATCCAATCTCCCAGACATACAAGAGTGATAGTGGGTGGCTGCCATCTTAGCCATATTTTACTCACATTTGTGATGGAGGCAAAAGGCATATTGCCTCTTTCTTCACTTAAAACTATCAGTTATAACATGGATTATCCCCCTGTCATTAACCTATGGATAAAAAACCTGTGCCTAGTCACTTCTTTCAACTTGTACACTGGCATATTAAAAAAAATGTCACACTGGTCTCATTGGCCAACACAGCAGGCAAGTGTATACAGTTTTGTATATGCCAGGTGACAGCCTACATAAAACAGTGATGGACAGCTAGCTTAAGGCAGTAGCAATGCATAATGAAAAGCCCTTTACTACTTGAACTACTCTTATGCAGATGTGAATGCTATTTACATTGTAGATCCCTCACTTGTGCTGATGCATTTGGTCTTCCTAACTTTTTTCTGCACTCCCTGTTCTAAATAACTGTCACCTGCTGAACCTCCTGTGAACATCTGGCTAACACAAGCCTCTCTACAACCTTCCAAAGCTAGTCTTTCTGGTAATGGGTTTCTAAGCAAGTAAAGCATGCCTATATCTTAATTGAATTTCAACTGATACTGTACATGAAATTTTAGGTAAATGCTGTTTTAGCCAACCTGACTTCTTGGGTCATTTTTTTATATTTATTATTTTATTCTCTGTATAACTGCGGTGGTGGTGCTGCGGTAGCGTTGTTGCCTCATAGCAAGACGTTGTCCCATTTGATTCTCAGCTAAAGCGTCTTCTGTGTGGAGGCATACGTGAATGGGTGTGCCTTCATTGAAGGTTGTGCATCAGGGCTGGTAACCCAGTACGTAAAAATCCACTACCAATCATTAGCGGACTGGAGTTCTGCTGTGGCGACCCCTAACCAGGAAAAGCCGAAAGACACAAACAAACATTTCATTCTATGTATCTTTTGTTTACTAGGTTAGTCCCAATAGGCTAGTGGGCTCTTTTCAGGGAAGATTTGAGATGTCATTTATACTACTAGGGGAAATGTGGCCAATAAATTACGTAAAACAACACAAACACAAACACATGCAGACATGCAGACAAGTTTATTGTAGAGCAAACTTGTTCTGCAAGATTGCAAGGACAGCCACAAAGACCACCAGGGTTTAATTTAAAGCAATGAATACAGTTCCAATACATTACAGGAAGGTGTAGAAACCTGATCTACCAATAACTAAAGCAGATGGGGCTCAGTTTAATATGTCATTCAAAGGATGACACATTCAGGAGTGCAGCACTCCCTTATACTGCAAAGCAGTGTCCACAATCCACATACATCCTGAGAGAATAGAGCGTACAGCCGTCGGCAACAAAAGCAAGTATGCTCCTTGTTGTGACATGACAATGCTTTTTCTAAAATGCTTACTGCATTTCTGGGAATAACTATGTTGCCCACTGCTAGCATTTCCTTCAACGTCTGTCTTTAATCTTTGTTCAGTATGTAGGTCAGCAAATAGTTTTCTTACAGTGACTTATCTGCTTCAGACTATTAACTTTTTCCCCTTGTTCTCATTTGTGTCCAGATTCTGGGATTGATCCTTATTATTTCCATGTATCTGATAAGAATTCTGCCATGATCCCTGGCTTGTAAATGGTATAAATCCCAAAAGTAGTCCATTGTAAGATCTTTTTCTTAGAAATCAGACTGCAAGCAAGAAACCTACATTTGAAGCATCTTGTTATTTCCCTGACAGAAGTGTATTAATAAAATTCTCAAATTTTAAATAATCTATAGCGCACTGCTAGTTGTGTGTTTGCCAATACATACTTGTCCTGTAATTGCTGCATATCCCACATGCACAGTTCTTCTCATGTTATGTAGCTTATCTCATTTGCACTGAAATTATTCTAACTCTAAATGTGTTCCCTCCCCAAAATAATATGTTTGGATATACTGCTGCTGGCCATTATATTTTTGGCATCATAGATGGCCTGAAAATAAATTGGTCTTTATATATTTATCAAACAAATCCATGCAGCAGTTAAATAAAACATCTGTTTCTCAAGTAACAAAGTTGGCAGCACAAATAAAAGGGTCAAACACGTTTAAACCCCATTACTGGAGTTTTTTTTTTCTTAATAACTGCCCATAAAGCAATTTCAAATTGCTACTCTAAGCCACTGTATCAAGTGAATATCATGTCTTACATAAGTAAAACAGCACTCTGTCAGGTTTTTAACCAAATCCAAAATGCTCATTCACATCACATAAGGTTATAGGTTTAGTCAGCCAGTAAAGCCCAATAATGACTCACTGCATATAAATATGTACCACAGTCACTACATAAGACAAATAACATACCTTAATTGAACTGTGTCTTATCTATTACTATATTAATATGGGTCCAGTATGAAGGAATTTTGCTTATATTTGCTGATGTTTTGGAAATTCTATCCTAACATTACTCAGAAATGGACTGGATTTCAAAAATACCACATATGAGCCGAGCATGAACTGTGGCTTCTCCATTTTATCAATGCCACAAATGACCTCATATCCTTTAGGCAACTGCATGTTATCTATCTCTGTCAAGGACTATAACACTGGCAATCTAACAAAACATGTCCTAAATGCTTTTGTTCATATTACTCTTTGTCAGGCTTTCTCTGCAATATTTGTCACTCTCTTGGAGTGCATTAGTATCCTTAATGCATGCCTAACAGTTGTGACCTGCAAAGTGTTTGTCATATTCATACAAACATTGCACTAAGATTTTTCATCTATCCGTGTTAACCTTGGTTCATCGTATTTCTTATTCGCCCTGCCAGAGATATGATTTAAGTCCCCTTATGACTTCGAGTGAAGTATGGCCTGAAACATATACACTGTACATGCGCTATGTCTGACCTTAAGCTCTTTCATTTCTTTCATTCATCTTTGGCATGCAAGTTTTGTAGACATTACAGTACATATGTGCCAAATTCAACACATTTTTCTTTCTAAAGCTGAACAACCTGTAGTTTAATTTCTTTTTTATACCTATGCAATATATAGCCTTGCAATTATCCATCCATTTGTGACAACAAGCCTTGCAATGTTTTTCCTTTTTGCCAATCACGCAGAGCATAAAAGTCTTAACCAGTTCTAAATCAAATCATTGATTATCATCCAAGTAACAATATAACCAAATAAAAGCAACCATTGTGTAATATGGATGTTTCAAACCAAAAATCACGACTGTCAGAGTCTCACATCCCCTTTCTTAAATATACATGTACACAATCACAGGCAATAGAAAACTCAAGGAAAATAAATTATTTGCAGCAAACACTGTAACGGAAACAAAAAACAGCAATAACTTTCTTTGTGAATTAGACCTAGATGAGTTGCAACTCATCTAAGCTGTATCTGTGAGCTGTGAAACTTTTCCAGTAATAAAGAAGAATTTTTAGCACAATTTATGGTCTATCAAAACAAAAGTAGTTGCTTCCTGGTGGTAGTGTAACAAACTCAAACAAACAAACAAAAAAACAATTCTGCAAATAAATGGCAATGAGACATTTAATAACAATAATCATAACAATAATAATAATAATAATAAAATATTTAGCTGTTTTGTCCCTCTGTTACAAATGAATTAGGTGAATAAAATCATTAACTGTTTTATTAAATCTGTCATTGTCATTTCCTTGTCAAACAGAGTCCTGGGAATTCAATAAACTATGTATAAGCTTAGTGTGAAGCCTACACAGAGTTTACATTTTTGCGCAATGAGCAGCAGCTCTAATTGCATATGCATGCCAGGCATCAGGTTTACAGGGATACAAGCAAAGTTTTGTGGCTGGTCAGAAAACCATGTGATGCAACAGAAACACATGCAGACACACAGACAAGTTTACTGTTGAGCAAACCTGTTCTGCAAGATTGTGCAAACAGCCACAAAGACCACCAAGATTTAATTTAAGGCAATAAATACAGTGCCAACACATTACAGGAAGGTGTAAGCAGTGCAGAGTAAATTATAAACATGTTTTAAGCATACTGAAATAAAGGTCTGGTGGTGATTAGAAATGGTACACAGACTACCATTAACAATACACTAGTCTGGGGAAGTGTGTGTATTGAAAAGGGCCACACACATGAATGGTAGGAATGATGAAATCAGAAGAGGACAAGTGAAACAAGGTAATCTACACCAGAGAAGGGTGTGTCAATGTATGTACATCACAAGGACAAGACAGTTGTAGCATGAACAGTAATCACATATGTACATAATACAATACATACTGCTGTTTATACCTCCTATGTGGGTATAGTCATATCACACAGTTATTGTATATTTTGTGACTGTCACACAAGGTTGCATATCAATGAAGATGACTGTTTGTGATATAGGCACCCTGACATGGTCACTGGAGAGGAGATTTATTAAGGACAATAGTGGGTATATGCATATTGTAAAGATGTTCAAAATGATTTGTTGGAATATGAATGTAATCTTAGCATAGCTCTCAACCAGTCAGGACACATAAGCAAAGGGCTCATGGACAACAGTAGAAAGAAGCATGCACAATCATGGTCACATATCATAATAACACCACCATTAACCTATGTCATTGACATAAAATATGTAATTGTGACTTATACATGGTTTGCATGAACACGTGCACAACTGTAATGATTATTCTGTATCCCATATGGGTAATCAAGCACACCTTCCTAAAAAATTATCACCTCATGGAGGTATTAAGATGGACAATGTTGCACCTGTATTGTATCTTACGAACAATCCTAACTAGCTGAGAGGTTTGCATGATACATATATGCATCAAAGGAAGATGTATCACACATGCATTTTATATCAAACCTTAAAGGGAATTCTGCATTGTCATCTCCTAATGGTTATGCATCACAAAGAATACTTAGGTATGGTCAATAAGATGTGTGGGAGATCACTGTGGCAAAAGTGACAGACCTGAGTAAATCCTTCCTGGAAGATGTGTGGTGAGGTACTTACAAAAGTGTGCATTGTACTCAATTATTAATATGATGAGGGCTGAGAACAATGGGGCAATAATGTCCTTTGATGTGGATGGCCTACCCATACTCAGGAGTTGTGCTACATACAAAGGATCTATCACCACTTTGCGTACATGTTGGTGGAAGTTCCTGCTTTCTGTGTCCCTGTGTACTCAGGTCACATAACACTTGGTCTGCTCATAGGGGTGTACTGCCTATATTTTAATTAGCTTGAATATTTGCTTTCTTAAAGGAACTAATCATGATTTCTGTTCCTCTGCTGTCTGTCCATAGCTCTGGCAACAATCCTTTGTATGCATGTTAATACTTTCTGCATTATACCAATATCATTCTTGAATTCAGTGAGTGTCCACGATATGCAGTCATCCACAAAAGTGGCAAAACAAAGGATGTGTACATTTGTCTTGACTTATGAGACTT
>NC_056731.1:1028540776-1028605776 GCF_019279795.1 Protopterus annectens | reverse complement strand
ACATTCATTAGTCCACATAAATATTATTGTAAATATTTCATATTAGTGTCTTTATTGTGCTTTAGATGTGCATTTCTTTAGCACAATGACTTTAAGCAGCATTGCACAGAGGTTACTGCACTATGCCATAGAACAGGAAAAGACAATCACTGTCACTTGGCATTGGTGAGTGATGCCAAATGCCATGCAAACACAGAGGACAAAAAGTGTAAGGCTTAATTAGGGGCATTTCTGATGTGTGGCATGTGCAATTCTAATTTTTGACCAAGTTAATGGAGTGAAAAGGGGATAGCTAGGAAAATGGTGAAATGGGGGGGGATGCAGGGGGAAGAACAAAGGGAAAGCAATATAGGAATATGGAGGAGGGAAATAGTAAAGAACCCCAGCTATCCACTTCTTCAGCAGCATAAAATGAGCATGGATAGAATATTGCATGATCTTTGACTGTCACCTCAACAATGATGGTTGACAATGCAGTAATAAAGTATAGCCAATTGGACTGAATCAAGTATGTCAAGAAGACACAAGTGCAAAGTAGAGAGCTATGAATGGGATGATATTTTTTTGGGGGGATAGGTGCCCATTTTTTTTCAGTAAGAGAAGTTGGGCAAAGGATGTAGGTATGTCAGGGACAAGTAAGTAGGGTGGCGTGGAAGTAGCTGCAGATAAACAGGACAAATAAGACAAAAGTCAGGGATGGTGATGGACACAAAAGATTGGGGGATGCCATGATTGGGGATATGAAGAGGAGATCAGATGCCCATACCCATCAAGCATGGGGACAGTGAGAAACTAGTTCTCACCCTCAAAACTGTCATCACCTTCTCCTTCCTGAGCTTGCTGTTGGAGTGCTTGACAATTTCTTTTGCCCAGCATTCCAGCAAGCATCTCCTCCATCTGGCTGAGGCATGCACCAATGGTACTTTCCACACCTAACACACTATGCCTGACATCTTCTGGCAGGTGACAAAATCACCACTTCCACTAATACTCCACAGGGTATGACTGCATCTGCTGCCAGGGTACTACTACCTAATTTTCAGGGCCCAGGTAGTGCTTGGGCTGATGAGGCAGTACTGCCAGATTCGGTCCCAGATGTGCAGAGCATTGGTGCTACAACCATTGGAGTAGTGGCAGGCTGAGTCACTCTGGTTGGCCTACCTCCCTGTGCTGTAAATCATTTTGTCAGTTGTCAGAAATTGATGACAGCAGAACTTTGGGACCATGAATATAAAAATAAAAGAGAGAGAGATAAAGAGTGGGGAAAGAAAGAAAACAAGAAAAAAGAAAATGATAATTAGAACCATTATATGTCACATACAATAAATGAGTACAATATAAATAATTATAAATTTACTTTTACATTAAGTATACTTTTTAACAAGTACAAATTGACTGACAATTGTCCCAAGTAATCATTACAGTATGCACATATTGCACATATGTTTTATCAAATAATATAGACTAAGTTTATGCCATGGCATGTATGCCAATTTTGGTGCAATTATTATATAATAATTTTACATTATTTTACAATATAATTGTTACATGTAGGAGTTGAACCCACAACATGTGAATGCACATATATTATGATCAACTGTGATAGCTGTCCTGAGCTACAGAATGAAGCATGCTGGCTTGATTTTACAGTTAAAATAAACATGCTTAATTTGCTGCTAATGTATAGAAGAGCAATACTTTTGATAAAATAATATTATTTTGCATTGCATACATACCCCTTGCTTCTCTTTGTATTTCCAAATGTTCAGTATAGGCATCCCTGTTCTCTGCAATCTCCTGGGTTGCTGTACAAGAAAAAGGGGAGAAAAATAGAAGACCATTATGCATACCAGTCTTGGCTATATTCAGCTTTCTATGTAATTTAAAGTATCTCTATCTGTATACTTACAGAACATTGGAATATCAGCAGTCCTAAACTCATCTAGCCACTGGTTGAGTTGCTCCTGCTGGTGCCCTTTAAGGTTATTGTAGTGGTGCCAGCATAGGTCTCCAGTATGTGGAATGTCAGTCACACTGGAGACAGCCTTGGCAAAACTATTCCAAGCGTCTGATTTGTATTGATACCCAATATAGTCCCTGTGCAAAGGCCTACTGCTGTGACACTTTACAAGGAGTCCAGTGAATATTCTGGACTGCTCTACACCCCATCTTTGAGCCCTAAATTGTGCACCTTCCCTTCTAGCTCCTGCCATGTCAGCACAAGTCAGACAGCAACAGATTATTTTCCCCCAATACTTGTTATCACACTTTATGACTAATGAACAATCTCAAACAACCATGCCAATTATGTTTGTGAAATGTTAAGGGGAGAACAACAATGCCAAACAGACAGGAAGTCAGTTTTTTGAAATAGGAAGGGTAATGTGACAGTTGCAATTAGTTTATAGTATGGTTGCTCCTGTAGCTGTTAGTTGATTCAACTTTGCAGCCATGTATTGGGGGTATAAAATAAGACCCAACAATTTTTTGTGTGGCTTTTCACACTGAAAGAAGTAATTTGTGCTATGTAGGATTCAAACCTATATAATACAGGCAAAACATATTCTTCTTGTTCATTCTTACCACAGAAGAGTGGTATAATATAAGTAATATATAATAATGCTCAATAATTATATAGACACGTGAAAGAGTGATTAGTTAACCATGTATGGGTGTGACCTGGCAAAGTCCTGGTTTATACATTCATGTGTACATGGCTATCATTCAAGAGTAAAGTCCATCACAGGGCAGAAAAGACACTTTTAAATACAGAAACATAATTGCACATATACTCTCGGTCACACATATAATTCATATGGTCTCCTTTGCTAAACATATATATTAATATTCATAATTATCTTTAGTGTGTTCTTTATTTTTTTTTTAATTGAGTGGCAAGCATTAATAACATTTAAAGTGTACTTGATGTGTACTCTGGATCACCTGTATTGGGGTCATTAACTTATGCCAATTGCCACAGGGAAGACAGCAAAAGATGTATTTTTTTACATTCATTACAGTGCAAAGTGCTCATTGCAACTGAGAACTTGTTTGTTAGACATGCTTATTAGTTGTATATGGACATTAATGGGTTGAGTGGTTTACCATGTATGTGTGTGAAATGAAAGTTTGTAAACATATGTTTAATTATAGAATCATAATTGTACTGATACCCGCAGTTATACATTTACTATATATGATATAATGTGTATGCTCAATGCACCTGCATTTATTTGTATGTGTAATTATTTTTTTCATACTGTGAATTTTTATATAAATTAAAGTGGAACAGCATTAATAAAAATTTGCTGGACTAGAACTCTATTTCATCTGTATTGTAGTGTCTAACTTACACCTGCTCCTATAGGAACATATAGGCAGCAGCTATATATATTTTCACATTCATTACTGTGTATGTGTGCTGTCCACCATGCAATGCCACCTAGTGTGTTTGCTCTGTGGAAGACTATACATGATACAATGTATCCTTTTTGAAACTGACAATGTCTGCTTGTTGTATTCAGGTGTTCTGGACCTGCAGTTGTTGTGAAATCTTGCCTGCCCACTGTGCAATGCCACTTAGTGTGTTTTCACGATCGGCAACAAAAAATGAAATAATGCATTCTTTTTGAAACTGATAATTGCTTGGCTATCATCTGGGGTCTATATTATAACATTAAAATCTTACAACTTTGAATGTTATAATATTGAACCCAGTAGAGTGAAACACCAGATAACCAAACAGTCAGAATAGGGAATTTTTTCCCAGGGAAAAAAATAGCTGTTTCGACAAACATACACACAACACAAGCACACCAAAATAAATAATCCACACACACACACACACACACACACACACACACACACACACACACACACACACACACACACACTTCACAAAACCCTACAGTAAACCATACATACACCACTAGCTTACCTTAACTGAACCCTAACCCTAAGGTCTGTCACTATCGCACATTCACCTTACCCGCTCCCTAACCCTAACTCACCTACCCCACCCTAACCCTCACGTCCACACAATTGCACACTTACCTGACCCATGCCCTAACCCTAACTCACCTAACCTGTGCCCAGTCGCACACTCACCTTTGTTCGCACACTTACCTTAACCCAGTCCACAGTTGAGGAAATAGCAAAACTGCAGAAATGGCCCACAGAATACTTTCCTTAGGAAAGTATTCGGTGTTCTGCAGCTTCACTATTTCCAGTGTTTGCTCTACTGGGTTCGCTATTATGACATTCAAAGTTGTAAGACTTCGATGTTATAATATAGACCCATCATCTGCAGGTGTTCTGGACCTCTAGGTGTTGTATAAGCTTGCTGACCATTGCTCAATGTTGCATAGCATCTTTGCATGATGAAACGCAAAAGATATAACAATGCATCTTTTATGCAACTGACAATGTCTGCTTGTTGTCTGGTCCATTACATCATATTTGCACAGAGGTGAGCAACACACAAAGAGATTAGCAAAGCTCCACATGCATTACTATTGTAAAAGCTGTTTATTAGTTGTAAAAGGTAAATGTGGGACTTGAACTTTGATTTATATACACTATGTGCTGTGAGATTGTGCTACACACACACACACACACTTGATTCATAGGTTTAATTTATGCTGTCTTTCTTATAGGAGCGACTTCCATTAATTTTGATTATTTAGCCATTTAATCATATTTGTGCTAAGCCGTGCACCATGCAAATATTAATATTTAAAAAAGATAAAAAATGAAACATAAACATTACAAAATGCATTTTAACACTCCTTACAGATTTTTGCACAAGTTTGGATTTGAGCTGTCAGACTAATAAATCTACAAAACACACTAGAGTTGTCTTATCCCTCTTTGTCACAGAAACAATTTTTGTGGCAGGAATGCAAATAAATGTGCATGTAAGCAAGACCCATTTCCTCCACACTACTAACAAGACATATACAGTTGTACACTCTCAGTTGTTTGTACGTGTTGCTTACAAATTTAGTACAATGAGTGATTACAAAACCATTTAAGAGTAATGTTTGCACCAGTGCAGCTATATATTCTCTTTGTATTATGTACATTCCCTCGATTATCTTTGCTATACTCTCAGACATGCAGTGTTTAGGCCATTTTGTATCATCATCCTTGAAATGTATGATGAAGGTTGGGCATCGGGCTGGCAACTCAACACCATAAAAACTAACTGCCAATCATTAGCGGACCAGAGTTCCGCTGTGGCAACCCCTAACCGGGAAAAGCCGAAAGACAAACAACAAACATCCTTGAAATGTATAGTACAATTAAATGGCAGTATAACACAGTTTTCAGCAAAGGCAGGGGAGTTTGGCTATTGGTGAACAACACTGAGAAATGTTTGTTGTCCATTTCCATTTAAAATCTTGCTACCATTACTTCTACACTTTGTAAATGTATCCTGGGTAACACACCCGATGCAAGTAAGGCAGTCTGAATTGCTGTTGTGCATTCCTTCTCCCTCTCACTAATCATTCACAATTGCAATCCTTTAGCAAAAAACACTGAGGTAGTGCCTAGATTATGCTTATACCTGTACACAAAGTCAAATGGATTCAGGAATTCTAATAAGTTCACACCTCATTTGTATATTCACCATGCTCTGAGGCCTGAATCTACACCATAAAAAGGTAGCCATGTAATTAGGGAGCTTGAAGGTGAGGAGATTTTGATTTATCTACACAGAAGGCTTAAAATCCCTTGCTAAGGTATTATTGTATTTATCCAGCACGTGCTAGGTTTCTTAAAATGTTACAAAGACAAATTTATATATGTATATATGATTTAGAAAGTGGAAGTTTTATATGTATGCACTTCTTATAAATAGTTGTTGCCATGGGCATTTTGACAGGCATTTACTTTCCTGGATAGACTACCCTTATTAACTTTCATCCCAAGTGTTATTGATAAAATTGATTATCTTACACTTTTCAATGTTATTTCATGGAAATGATATGTACTGTATTGTCAATGACACAGGGGTATTATTCTTCTATAATGGCCCATAGATACTTCCAGGGGAGTGCTGGGTACAGTGAGAGGTGAGTGGCAATTGTATAAAATTGTATTTTCTTCTGTATTTGTGTACACATTTTGTGAGAATTATGTTGAAAGCATTTATAACATTTGAATTATGTGGTATTCCTTGTTTTTTACAAACTAATATTTGCTTGTTGTTTTAGGGATGAGATAACTAAGTAACATTTGTGTATTGCTACAACAGAAGTTGGGTTTTGAGAGGTTTCCTCTTGAAAATGTGTAGTCATCCTGTTATATGCTTTAGAGATGCTCTTTTGAAAATTTTAGTGCTTTCTTACAGCTTTCTTGTACTATGTGTATCTTTGATGCATGAGGCTTATTACTTGATTGAGGACAACATCTATTGACATAATATATATATATATATATATATATATATATATATATATATATATATATATATATATAATATGACATACATATTGCTGTATTCAATATGCTGATGACTCTACTCTGACTTGCTCAGCCACATCTCCAGTAGTTTTATGGTCAGCTACCCAGACCACCCTTAATACAATAGAAAACTGGCTTTCTGAACATCATCTGATCCTAAATCCAAAAAAAACTAAAATGCTGTTATTTTCACCAACACGTAGGTCTACCGCTTTCACCTTTACCATAAAATCAATTGATGGCACAATAATCTCCCCTGACCCATCTACAAAACTATTAGGTGTCATCATAGACAATAATCTCAAATTTGACCTACATGTTAACCAAACTATCAAAACCATCAATAAAAAACTAGGGTCACTTTACAGAATAAAAGCCTTCCTAACCCCTCCAGCTAAAATTGCCATAGCTCACTCTCACCTTCTTTCAACCCTTCTGTATGCATCCCCTCTACTCTCGAATTTGAACAAGACTATCCTTAACAAACTCTGAATTTGCTACAACCACATTGACAGGTTTGCCACTGGGCTGCCTTTTAGGACACATCATTGCATCAATCTAAATCAGCTTGGTTGGCTTGAACTACCTAGCCTAATCCAGTATAACCAACTGATTATGGCCTATAAAATCCTCTATAATCCGGACAATACTCTTGCACTTAAAAATATTATCACCCCCTATAACAATCCTAGACCGCTTCGATCCTCTAACAAACTACTAATTCAGACTAGCAAAATTAATAACACAGCCGGTGAGTCTCTCTTTGCAAACTCTGTAAGTAGATCCTGGAACTCTCTTCCAGCTGATATTACCTTACTTTCCACCTTAGTTCAATTTAAAACTAGACTCAAACAACATTTGTCACTTAACTGGCTATGTCAATGTATCAAGCCTGGCTAAATCGAATGTGTAAAAATCTGTTAACCAGTTTACTGTGTAATTTAATTTAATCCTGACTTGTGCTCAGGACTAACTGTAACCTGTGGAACTTGTTTAACTTGCTTACTTATGTAATCTCTGTAAATAGTCTGTTTGTAATATGTAATGCTGGTATTATGTAATGCTGTATCTGCTTACCCTTGGAGCTTTTCTCTCCGGGCCTCCGCTGAAAATGGACATCCCGGTCAACAAATGTAAAATAAATAAAAATAAAATAAGTCAGTGTTGTCACATATTGATGATATTGTTATAAAAATCAACCACGTTCTACTTATATTAGCAAGTAACAGTATGCAAGGATCTGCTACTCATATGTGTTCTTAGCCATTTATTTTCCTATTCCAGTTCAACATTTACCTTTATAGTCCAGCAGTTACAAACATTTTAATTCAGGGCTCAGTATGTGTGATGCTATCAGTGCACAGCCATTACATGGGTAAGTAAAGGTTGTGAGCATTGTCAGGCATCAATGTTACTGTATGAGTGTATTGGATGAAGGTTTTACCCCCCTTAGGTGGTGAACATGGGTCCTATCAATTGCATCTTGGCCAGAGAGAGGGCATATTGTGCATGTCTATGTCTACCTACCCATATAGTGGTTGGTGGTTTTCCCTCTGACACCTCATCTGCCTGTGGCTGTAGACACTTTGCCAGTGGTGGTGAGATGTGTGCCCTTTCCACTTGGTGTTCCTGCTTTAGCTGTTTTCTCAGAATAATATTGTGAAGCATGGCACAGACAGTGAAGATTTCAGCAGAAGTACAGGGATTATACTGCAAGGCTCTCCATAATGTATCTACATGTACATGACACCAGCAGCCCAAACATATGCTCTATGATACTTCTTGTTTGAGTGTGTGCTTCATTCTTTCATGGGTGTGTATGCATTTTTGATGGGTGTCATCACCCACAGCTATAGTGCATAACCTACATCCTCCAGTAAATGACTCTGTCAGATATTCCCCCTGGAAAACCTCAGATAGAATTGGGAGTTGTGCCAGATATGTGAGTCATGGCAACTGCCTGTGTTGCCAGTGGACACATTCAGGATGATTCCCTTAGCATTACACATGACCTGGCTGTTAAAGGAGTGGATGACCTTTCTGTTATATGTGCACCCTTCCCTGTTCCTCAGGTGGTGCTTTGATTTCAATGTACATGCAGTCTATGGCACCTAGGACTTTAGAGAAGTGTGCTACAGGGTAGAAATCCTGCATAGTTGTAGCTATGTCCTGGGGTGTAAGAGGAAACTGTATGTAAGCATTGGCATGTAGTAGCATAGTATTTAGGAACTGATATAGGGTCATGGATGCTGATGACAGTGACACCTTCAACATATCCCCTGTTGGCCTCTGGAAGGTTGCTGTAGCTAGCATTCTAAGTGTTCCACATACCTTAGTCTTCACAGATATTGGTTCATCTTGGTTTCCCCTTGCTCTCAGTTGTGGACAATGGAGGTTGCAGAGTTTCTGTAGTGTGTCTCTATCCACCCTGCAGTGCTCTACAATTTCCCCATCATGCAGACCATGGAAACTTAAATAGGGTCTAAACATCTTTCTCCTTTTTGGCTGAGGTCTATTAGCAACAGAATCAGCAGCAGAGTCTTGGACCTGTTGCACATACACATGTATATGAGCAACAGTAGCCCCTGACATTGTTTCTGTGTAATGTAGCTTCTGTGGCTGTATTCCAAATAGGTTTTATAATTCTCAGGGAAACCTACACTAAGTTCACACAATTGCTTTATAGCTTTTGAGTAGCTTCTCCATCTATGATTGATTGATTTGCATACAGCTCATCTGCTTATAAGTTCATTTGTTTATAGGATTTTACTAGGCTATTGACCTGGGGTCTATATCAAAACATCAAAGTTTTAAAACTTCGAATGTTCTAATATTGACCTGTTGTAATCGAATGCTTTCCTAGGGAAAGAATTCATTTGGCCGGTTCTGTGGCTTCACTATTTTCAGTGCTGTGGTGGAGATTTATGGGTCGGGTTCAGGTAAGTGTGTGATTGTGTGGTTGTTAGGATTAGGGCATGGGTTAGGTGATTTAGGGTTAGGACGCAGGTTAGGTGAGTTAGGGTTAGGGCGCAGGTTAGGTGAATTAGGTTTAGGGGTGGGTTAAGTGAGTTAGGGTTAGGGGTCAGGTTAGGTGAGTGTGCGATAGTGACGGACCTTAGGGTTAGGATTTAGGTTAAGGTAAGTGGATAGATAGTAGTGTATGCATAACTTAGTGTAGGGTTAGTTGTAGGATTATGTGCATGTGTGTGTATTGATGTTTTTTAGGTGTGCTTGTGTTGTGTGTATGTGTTTTGGAATAGCAAAGAAAAAATTTGCTGTTCTGAATGTTCGATATTATGTGGTTTAGATATTTTAGGTTTGATGAAATAGCGTTCGCTATTTTCATCTTTCGATAACGTGATATAAACGCTTGACCTGAGGGTCTTTACAAGCCTAGCCATTAAATTCCTATATAATACTAGATCAGAGATGTCATCTATGCCCAAAGATTTTCTAGCAAGGACTACCCATGTCCATGAGAGAAGCAGTTTTAATCCACAACAAAAATGTATGGTTTTCCATCCAGTTGTCCAGGTTGCGCTTAAACAGGATCATGGAGGTGCTCTGCTTTATATGGATTGGGACCGTATTTCAGAGGAATGGCAAACTTTGAGAGATGTATCTGTCTCTCCAGCAGGTTCTGTTTCTGTCATAGGCTAGAATGAGGTCCCTGAAATGGCTTACTCTAGTCCTATTTGACTTATGCATGTGCAGAATTTCTATTAGATTTGGCTCAGAGACAGTGCTGTAAATCAGACATAAGTGGTCTCTAAGTAGTCTATACACTAATGAGTACAGTGACAGAGACTTCAGTCTGTTCATATATGACATGTGCTGGAAACCCTGAATTTTCTTAGTTAGCAATTTCTGAGGTCTATCATGTTGCTGCACTTGTCTGGTACAGTACATACCAAAGGGAGCACTATATTCAATAGCAGGCCTGATGAGAGCAAGTACAGGGGAGTTATAACCTCTTTTGCTCTTGAGGCAATAGCTTTGCTAATTAGATGAGTGACATAGAATGCTTTCCTCACCAAAGTAGACACATGGTGGTCAAAGATGAGGTCACAGTCAATTTGTGTTCCCGGGTGTCTCACTACTGAATTAGTACTTAGGTTATTATTGTTTATTTTATAATCAGCAGGGACATTGTTTTTACCAAAGGGAATGATGATGCATGTTTTTAGGGTTTAGTTTAAGACCATGGCTTTGGCAGCAATCATTGCTCTGTCTAAGCTCCTTTAGAAACACACTGACATCACTAGGGGATTCAATGATAGCACCTAATTTGCAGTCATCCACAAACTTGTTTTGCCACAGCCCCTCCGTGTTGGCCTTGACTTCTGAGAAGCATATGGCAAGCAAGAGGGGGCTAAGCACTGACTCTTATGGGATCCCACTAGTGACAGGTCTGCTGGTAGAGGTAAAGTCTCCCACTTTGAGTGAGTGTTGTTGATCTGTGAGCTAGTTTGCAACCCACCCGACAACATAGAGATTGATATTCATCTGGGTTAGTTTGTCAATGCTGCTCAAATATGGAATAGTTTTGAAGGCCTTGGCCAAGTCAAGATAGTCTATGTGCACAGCTTTGCCCTCATCTATAGCACTGGTCACATTCTCAAAGAAGTCCACCAGGTTTTAGCAGGCACAACCTACCCTTGGCAAAACTGAACTGGGATGGATCCAGTATTTGGAGGTCACCTATATCCTTATTTATGAGGTCCATGATGATTCGTTCCATTGCCTTACATTTGAGGCTGGTTAAACTTATGGGTCTATTCTTACCCGGGTCTGTTGCTGAGCCACCCTTGTGGGGGGGGGGTAACAGTCACTGTTTTCCATTCAGTGGGGACAAAGCCAGTACTCAGGTTGTGGTTGAATATGTCTCTAATGGAGTAGCTAGCTCTTGTTTCAGAATATGAACACAGCTCAGAATGCCATCTGGTCCAATGGAGGCTGCGTTCTTAGCATTGGAGAGAGCATTAATGGCTTGATCTTTGGAGATGCAGGGGGGAGGAGGAGATAATGAGGACATGGTTTGTGGTATGCTTTGGGGGGATAGGGGGTGATATTTTTGCCAAACCTGTATGCTAGCAGGCTTGAAATTTCTGCAGGGTCAGTGGGTGTGATACCTTCCACAATTAGTTCAGCACACATTTAAGTTTTACTTTTTAAGCTGCAGACATAGCTAAAGAAAGCCTTATGATTATCCTTGGCTATGGTGGCTACATTTTTCTCATAGCTGCTCTTTGAAGATTTTATGAGTTGTCTTATTTGCTTGTTTAGGCTGAGGAGGGGGGTCTTCCAGTTCTGGGATCTCACTTTTGTATTTTTGGACAGCAGCTTTTTTTGCATATTGTATAATTTATTAATGCTAGACATCCACCAAGATAGTTTGTTTTTTCTTGACAATCTTGCTTTAAACCTATCCAGCATGACTGTGTCTCTACATTTTTGTAGATGTTTATAAAGGGCATCAGTGTAGACCTTAGCCATCTGTGGTAACTGGGGCTTGGAAGTCGATTATACCTTCCCTTAGGAGGGTATAGTTAGCTTGGTGAAGTTTTTTTTTTAGCCTGACTTCTCCGTTGGGGAGTATTGGTGATATTGCTAGTTCAAAAATGACTAATTTATGGTTGGATTTAACCAGTTCAGGCCCTACACTTGAGGCGCTGCATCAGTCACTCATACTGGTGAGGACCAGGCCTAGACTATTGGACCCCATTGTAGAGTGGTGCACTATTTCTTCC
Source organism: Protopterus annectens (assembly GCF_019279795.1). Taxonomy (NCBI): domain Eukaryota; kingdom Metazoa; phylum Chordata; order Ceratodontiformes; family Protopteridae; genus Protopterus; species Protopterus annectens. The sequence goes on along the minus strand of NC_056731.1, from coordinate 1,028,593,558 downwards.
AGGGCATTTGAGTTAACAAAGTCCAGCAACTTTTGTGCAAGTGAGTTTGGGCTCATATAAGTTTCTCAATTAATGGAAGGATAGTTGAAGTCACCCAAAACTAGGGTGCTAAGTTGTACCTTAATTGACCCAAGTAGGTCTAAATAAGCTGTGTGGGCATTTTGGTTCATGGAAGGGGACCTGTAACTGACGATGGCGTGAAGGGGGGTCTTAACCAGAGTAATTTGGACTTGTTGAAGCTCCACAGAGTTTTTTTGTCTGACCAGTCTAGAGGTGTAATTATCTTTAATGAAGATAGATACTTCACCTCCTTTGGTCCTCACACCTTTAATTGTGGTCTGGTAGTATGGATGGCATTGTGACCTTGCAAGGCTGGAGTACTTTCTGTGCCCTTGATCCAGGTTTCTGTGATTGCACTGATGTCAGTATATTCCAGGGAGAAGAGTGCTTCCAGAGATTGCAGTTTCCGTCTTAGACTCCTAGTGTTTAGCAGCATGACCCTTAGTTTCTTTGTATTTGATATTTTCACATCGTGAATTTTGTTTTTGTGACCTTGCTTAAAAAGGCATTATGGGGGAGGTAAGTGCCTTAGCCAGCAACTGAAAGCCTAGAGGTACCAGGTGAAGACCATCTCTACCAAAGCAGAGTGATTTATCCACCCACCATGTCATCCCAGGCTGACAGGAACTGGATCCCCTTAGAATGACACTAGAAACTAAGCCAATTATTGAAGTCAATCATTTTCTGTTTCTATTGTGGTATCATTCTAGATGAGGGTAAAATGCAGCTCAAAGCTATGGACATACCCACCTGGGACACATATTCAGATAGCTCAGTCATGTCTCTCTTTATATAGTCCAGGGAGGTATGTCTCAAGTCGTTCACACTAACATGAGCTATGACAGACTCATAACTGTACTTGTTGTTGAGAGACTTGAGGGCATTGTGATTTGGTGAATCCTTGCACCAGACAGGTAGCTGCCCATATCCTTCTTCTTGTTCAGCCTGGTTACTGGGTGTCTGGATGTCTCACTATAGAGCCACCTATAACTAAAACATTTGGAATAGTTGTGCATTGCCTTAAGGGCTTATTTGCTGAGACACAGGTGTTAGTATTTTCATGTGTATTGAGTGCTTTGGATATTATGCTAGGTGTAGCATGTTTATGTTTTGGAGGTAGCTGGTGCTTAGGAAGCTTCTGGAAGGTACCTCTCCACATGTAAGTTTATGTGTTGTGTACATATTACAAATAGGAGTCATGTTGTGTCAGCTGACAACCTGTTTAGTGTTACTGTTTTGGGTGCCAGAGAACAAAAATTCCAGATTCTTAGTGTAGCAGCATCTCTCGCAAATGGTACTTGAGTGAATTAGGAGTAAAGGGTTGTCAGTGTACATAAGGCAGTTGCTACACTGCCTCAAAAAAAACATGTCTACCAGGCTGGCAGGAGAAACAGAGGGAAACTGTCAGTCCATAATGCAAGGTTTGAACCTGGTATCTCAGCAGATAAGGAGAAAAAGATGGGGGTATCAGGCAGAGAGCTATTTTAGAGAAACTAACCTATGGAGTGTACAGTAGTGTGTTTATAAAAGAAGGGATCTATAGGGCCTGATATTGATAGGCAAGAGGCAAAATCTCTGCTGGGTAGTTCACTGAAGCTGAGAGCTATTCAAGAACTGCTGTGCTAGATAACAGCCACTTCTAAGGATAAGTAAATCACCAAGAGTTGCCCCCTCTGTGCAGTGGTGCTGAATGGTGGACTATTCTCAAGCAAAAGCAAAACAGCTAATACAAAGAAACCAATGAAATAGCTCAAACTGAGCCCTGAACCAGTAACCTTTGATTATATAGTCCTACTGTATGCTCCTGCCATGAGGGTACAGGGGGGGTTTCCCCCCAAAAAAGCCGTCCTGATTTTTAGTGCTCAATCTACAAACAGAACTCAGTTCAGCCAATCTAAATACAGTCTATGCTATGGCCAACAGAAGTGTAACAGAACAACAGAAACAAGCAGGATATATATTTTTTTAATTAAATAAGCAACATACTGTAATTAGCATGCCACAATATTTACCATGTTTACGGGGCTGTACATGTAGTGTATATCCACTTACTGAATACAAAATGGTACCTTACCTTGTAGTCTTTATAGACTCCACATCAAACAGCCAATTCATGTTGTATGAATAAGTAGAAAGATGCACTCTAATGTGTGGGGAAAGGGCTCCATTTTATGTGTATTTAGACAGAAAGAAAGAGGAGAGGAGAAAAATACCTGAAGAAGATATGTAAGCATTCACTGTTGACATGGTAGTTCTTTCAAATGTCTATCATGGTCTGCAATATGTTCTCTACAAACTGGAAAAAAACTCAGTAGAAGTTTTTTTTTTTTTTTATTTTGACAAGCCCTGCTTACAAAATAGCATTTTGACAAGTCAAGCATTTCTTATTCATCAGGGCTAAGCACTGCCTACAAAATTTCCATTGGACATGTCCCAGACGTGAATTACATGCATACATCTGAAATATATTCATACTATGAAGTTGTATTTTATTGTTTTTTCCCCTAGTGCAGTGAGAATCCTAAGAAAATCCAGTTTTTGTAGCAATAAATAAATGTGCTGCTTTCCTGTATGATGAGGTATTTCTACTATACTTCCATAGATCATAAAATCCATCTTTTCTTGGATATTTGTTTCCATGCAATTTCTCCTTTTGCTATTTCTTTTGATAGTTTATATCTGTTTCCAAGGGGAAGCTCACAGTACCGCATGTTGTTTTTATTATAGATAACGCTGAGATTCCATGGCCACGATTCAGGCATATACATCTTGTAATAATGGATGACTTGTGCTACATACAGAAATTGCACTGAAGTCTAAAACAGATATGAATGGCTAATTTATGTTGTATGAATAAGCAGAAAGATGCACTCTAAAAGACATAGCAGCTGATCGCATATGACTAAAAACATGGGACTTTTTTTCATACCTCATTTCATGAAATTCACTAGATTGTGCATGAAAGCTATAGAAGACAGAGGAAGCAGCACTTGTTAATGGCAGTCTATTTCTATATCATTCAAAGGAAAATATTCAAAATATATAGCAGATTTAAAAGATCATTCAATAACTGCCCAGGGAACAGGACACTTTAGTGGTTTCACGAATGGGGTGGGGAATGGATTATAGGAAAATAGAGAAAGGAGTATAGAAAATAGATGCATATATAACATGTAAGCAGTGTTGGGGGAAGGCAGGTCAACTTTTTTTCTATGTGTGGGGAAAGGCCTCCATTTTATGTGTATTTAGACAGAAAGAAAGACGAGAGGAGAAATATACCTGAATAAGTTACATGACATGGAAGAATAGGCAGCAGAGGCTTTCAAGAACACATAGAGCAGCATAAACAAATAGGAGTAGATGTCCAAGCACAGGGGGAGACATGACATACACCTAAACAGACAAACAGTGGGTAGACAAATGGCAGGAGACTGGGAGGGGTACAGGTAATGTGCCAGCTGCAGACTAGCCCAGAGAGATCTTATTGTGACCCAGAAGATAGAGGTTTTGACTGCACTTAGCAGAGGCATGGATAACACCCATATCTGCTGGCCTGATAGCATAACCTAGCTAATAGAGAGAGTCCAATTCTTGCTGTAGGATGGTTTGATGCATGGCAACCCAGTATGGTATCATGTGGTAAACAGCTACCTCAATCATACATTTTAGCACCTGCAAAGCATGAGCAGGTGATTGCAGCAGAATACCTGCCTGAAACCTGCCAGATCTTGTCCATAGTGAGGCTCTTTCAGTTGGCTAACCTTTCTCAAGTTACAGTTACAGCCAGAGTAGCAGCAGATTTGCATCTGCTTAATCTGTAGCACAGAAGGTCCATCACAACCTGCAAAATGGAAGGCAAAAACAGAAGTGAGCCACTTGTGACTATGAACACCAGACAGTACACGGTACATGTGTAGAAATAGGATGCCACTAAAGTGTCTCTGATGCTTCCTTTGAAAGCTGGCAGCATTCCCTTCTTGATCTGCCCATGCTGAAAGACAAAACATGTATGTAAGCCATCGTGGCTTACAAATTAGGTGCCCATGTCCCTTATGGACAGAAAGAGTCTGTAAAAATTGTCAAAACCCCACTTGCTGACTTTTGTTATCTTTCCTATAGGGATAGAATATTCAATAAAATATGAGTAAAACTGGCTAGGCTTGTAAGGGCTCTTAAGCCATTAGCCTTGTAATCTACTATGAACCTATAAACCTATGAGCATATCTTATACACATCAGTGAAATGCAGATTAAGCACCGGCTTTACTCTACATATATGTGCAAGAAAGAAGAAGCCTAAGATAGTGGCCACAGCTGAAGGTAATTGCTATACTATCATTTGTATGCAAACTGAAGCAGAAACAGGACATCATTTCCACAGCTAGGACAGAAATCTGCATCACTGCATTCATGTAAAGATGCGGACAACTACACGACTACACTACTACAGATATGTGCAAAGAAGGAGGAATATGGAATTGTGGTAACATCCTCCTAGTACCACTGCCATGTGCTCTATCTCAAAAAACAACAGTACTATATCAGTACAGCTGCCAACAACATCATACACAATAGATAGGCAGACAGACATATATCTACAACAAACAACCTGGTATATCTAAACTGCAGACACTTACTATATCATTCAGACCATCCCAGGCTCACTTTTGGTTGATTTCCCACACTCAGAGATTTTAAGGATGGCTTAGCAGGTCATTGTACCAGAGGCTGCATTCTTCAATTCTAAAATGGATGCCAGTCTTCCTGGTCAGCTGGTCTACCAGGTCATCCCATGGTGCACCTTACAGAATGAGATTACTTAAGATCTCAATAGCTGTTCCCTAAACTGTCATTGTAGTATAACTCATATCATTTTGTTTTCCTTAACATACCAGGCAGGCACTCTCCATGGGTATTAGCATGTGCAGTCATTCACTTTAAACTACAGCAGTACAAAATGGCAGTTTGAGATTCGTGCCCTATACAGAAGTCTGAATCATTATTAGCACACCTTAGCTCTTCAGTGTACTGCAGTGCATGTTCATGCATAGGTTGTGCAGGCTATGCCTGTGGCAAGCAATACAATGAGCTTAATCTTATGAAACTAATGAGCATCTGTGAAACATAGCAGTCCCTAGACACTAGTGGAATGTTGCCTATTTAGCATATACACAGTAAAAACTACTTTATATTAGCAGCTCTCTTAGAGGTAAACTGTCATGTTTGATGCCAAACCACATAGCATGGAAGCAGAAGCAGCAGAGTTTCCTGAGCAACTTGAGGCACTTTGTGACTTAATACAAGAGGTAGTACACAAGTGAAAGAAAATGGTGTCCTGGGATGAAGCCATGATTGGACTCATGTGGTTGTCTCCCTATATCTTAGTGTTGTCCAAAGTCAGGGTTAAGCACATACTTGCAGCAGGCACATAGAATGACAATCACAAGGAACACATTCTGCAAATGTTAATTTCAGATTATCATGTTGCTGCTCCCTGCACTGCTGTTGAGCACATCACAGAGCCTCCAAGGTAAGCACTTGATACATGCAACCTTTACAGGTTTTGTTCAACCAGTTCTGCCACATTTTTGTCCCTGGAGTCCTCTATGGCAGGTGTATCCAGCCATCATAGTAAATATACTGCAGAGGCATGCATTTCTTCTTCCGCAACTTGCTATCCCTGTGGCCACACTACATGAGCCAGTTGTTGCTCCTTCACCCAGTTAGTAGAGGAAATAATCTGAGGCACTGACAATGCACTTCTCCATGACTCATATCTTTGTGGATATCTAGCTTCCTACCCACAGATTGTGTAGAAAACTACATGTTCCTTTTCTCTTTGTTACTTGCACAAATGATGACTATAACTGTCACCAACCTCTTTTCTTTGTGGTGTACATGGAGATTTCTGATGCACAGCTTAACCCTAGCATGCACTGCCTTACATAGCTTGCATATTACACTGCATGCAATATATTGCATGCAGTGTAATATGCAAGCTAGGTAAGGCAGTGATTGCAATATATTGTTGCCTGTGACATCATACTGCCATTGTGTACATGACAGGTCCCATAGGGAATGAGTAGATTTTGCCAAATTGTTTCAGTTACCATATAGTATACAGAAGGACATCAGGGAGTAGTAGTGCACCCAGTGATTTCTGCCTATTGCTATTAATATAATTTCTGGTAGATGTACTTGAGGTTGCAAAGTATTTTTCCACTGTGGTTGTGGAGAGTTCTGGTAGTGATGGCTGGTTGCCTGTTTCTTGTAGATGATACAATATAGCATGCAGCAGTGAAACTTTGATGTCAGTAGAAAGAAAAGATGCTGTACTACATTGATGGTTTGAACATGAACAGTGTTATACTGATGTTCAGTGCTGATTTGTGGGTCCAAATGGGCATCATCAAACTGTGCTCCAGGGAGAAGTCTGCATCACTTCATACAGGTGATACAGACATGGGGAGATAAGTTGTGTATGTGTACTATCTCCAGCTTTAGATATGTTGTTATACCAATGGGCCTGTACTGACCTGCTTGGTTGCCCTATGGGATGTCTCCATGCACATTTGTGATTCAGGTGACTTAGATGATTTATATTCTATGTGTTTAAATCATAGGCTCTGACAGAGTGCTGTGCTAAACACATTTGTTATGAGTCTCTTGTACATTACATGCTACCAGTAAATTGATGGAATGGTAGCCATACGTTTTGATGCAGCAATGCTTGTGCTCACCTAGTGGGGTTCATATTGTCATTTATTTGCAATTTATAGCTCACAGCACTTTAGTGATGTGGACAATTTCATAAAATCCTTACTTGATGGTGGGTCTCTCCATTACCATGTTGGGACAGCAGATGTTTGGCAGCAATCTATTGAAGAATACACCCAAGTTGTCTAGGGATAATCTCTGGAAAAGCCCTGTAACTAGAAAGGCAAGAGTTACACATATTTCATAAACAGCATGACATAGATGAGTAAAGCCTTAACTACAGCCCAGGTGACCAAAATTTGATTAGTTGTTTGGGTGACTGATGGTTCAGACATGAAAGGATGGATATGCTTAATCTGGAGAAACTGTATATAAGATCAGAACATAGATAGCCATAATACCTCAGATGAAGGATAGTACTGAAATGGACATCCTGGGGATGTGAAAAAGCAGCTGTACATACGTTTTTATCCACTGGTATGGGAAGGAGCATACACAGTTACTAATGTCATTAAAATAGCTCTGTCTATTCAAAAGTGGTCTCATAACTACCTGTCTGTCTGTCTGTCAGTCAGTGTGATGCATGTCGTAGGTGGCATCACTCTTTTTGTGACTTATATTGTTTTGTTCCCCTGGAATAATATCAGCAGTGCTAAGTTGGGGTAGCTAAATATTATCTGCTACCGCTTCTTGCATTTTTCAATTTTTCAGGTCTGCAGATTTTGATGTGTTTTTGCATTTATATTTGAATTCAAGTGTCTCAGACACTTCATACCATATTACTGTGAGTTTGTGGAATGCTTGACCCAGTCTTCGTTTGCATGTCATTATGTACTCCATAGACTGTACTTCTTCATTTGCATGTCATTATGTACTCCATAGACTGTACTTCTTCATTTGCATGTCATTATGTACTCCATAGACTGTACTTTTGTCATTTGTTTGTCATTTGTATTTATTATTGTCTAGACATTTTAGCTTGTTGCCCTGTAGAGATATCTATTTCTATGGATCCCTATCTAGATGAGCATTGTAGATTTTGGCACAAGAGCAAGATGCATACTTTGTAACTTTGCTATGAATACCAGCCCATATCTCAGTCTAATCTAAAAACTGAAATGTTATAATTTTGCTGAAGATGTCTTGCTTTCTTCATTTTTAGGAGAATTGTGGAGTGCAACATCTGCATTCAACATTTTTTTTGTTTCTTTTTCCCATTTCAGCTATCTTTATATAATAATGTTGTATAAAAAAGTAATTACTGTCTTTTTATGCTGAATGCCAATATACAACTCCATAATCAAAATTAGCAAAAGCCAGCAAGGAAATCATATAGATGCAGTCTATTCATTTACTCAAATATAGAGACTGGAAGCTCACGAAGGAGATATTTTACAAAGGTGGCTTTTTCAGCAAATCTGTTCACAGCAATTATCATCCACATTTAAAAATGTCTCAGTTGCTCATACAGCCAAATTTATCTCCTGAAACAATTAACAGAGGGCTATACTCACAAATACAGACTGATAAAATGTTATATCTTAGTCACAGGCAATGGAAGAAATGAGGATGTGCAATGTTACATTCTAGTAACATTGCTCTGTCCTTATCTGGAACTCTTCTTGTGATTTCTTGAAGTGAACTAGTTTCAACCACTATACTTTAGGTGTTATTTATTAAATTAAGATTTTATATATAAAATAGCAAAAAACATGAAACCACAACAAAAAGGAGAAACCACTCGATAATAGAAATGATGAGCTGAATATGTGGTTTCCCCAGCACAACTTTTAACATACAGGCAAAAAAAAAAAAAACAAAGCACAAATAAAAATACGTAATGTTTTAATTAAAATATTTTAAAAAACAAATAGTTAACAGGATCAGTGCTTTCAGACAAACAAACTGTCCTTCATCAGATCCATAAAAAGTCATAGTGAACCGTTCACCATATATTTTAAAAGATGACCAATCATTTTCAGATTTTGAGATAATACCCATCATCATCAGACATCTTAAAGGACATCACTCTTAGCCAATCACTTTTTGTTTTTCAGATGATGCCCTTTCAAAGTCGGTTTCAAGGGCAAACATGTATTCAATCCAGGGGGCATGTCAGCCTGTAAAAGCCCTATCCATTTCATTTCAGCTTGTTCAGTATGCAGAACTAAGTCACCTCCTCTTTAACTTTAGCGTGCAACTTCTAAAACAGAAAAGGCAAAAACATGACTATCATTATTCATAATATGTTTATATAATGGGTTTTTTGAATCCTTTAATTTGATGTCACTTATATGTTTTGATATTCTTTCGTTAAAGTGACAATTTATTTTGCCCACGTAGTATGAAGTACATGATAGACAGCAGGCAACATTAACTACATTTTTTCATTCTGCAATCAGCATATGCCTTTAAATAATAAAGTCTCCCAGTTCTTGGATCTTGAAAACAATCTCTTTTGGAAATATGTTTACAAGAACCACAGTTCTTACAGGGAAACATTCCCCTTTTAGCATTTGTACCGTCTAAATCCTGCCATGTCCACACAAGTCAAACAGCAACAGTTAGAGTGTTAAAGTGTTTTGCGGCTAATTTGTCTTATCATATTTAAGGGTAGTGCACAGACACAAACAACCATATCAACTGAGTTTGCACAATGTTAAGTGGAGAGCAACAGTGTCAAAAGGAGAGGAAGGCAGTATATAAAATAGGAAGGGTAATGTTTATGGATTGGTTGCTGCTATACCTGTTAGCTGATTAACTTTGCAGACATCTATTGGGTGTATACATTTTATGACTTGACACATTTTTTGTTTGGCTTTACACACTGATAAAAGTAATCTGTACAATGTGGGATTCAAACCTTTATAAAATAGACAAAACATATTCTTCCACAGAGATGATGTTCATCCTTGCCACAAATGAAGTACTTGTCAGACATGCCCATTAATTATCAAAGTCTAGTCAAAGTCAAGTCAAAGTAAACTTTATTGTCATTTAGGACTACAGAAGTGCAGCCTAAATGCAATTCTGAGTAGCAACTCACCAGAGAGGACATAGGAAGCAAGGATAATAAGAACAACAGTACAAGATTTCAATTAAAAAAAAGATATTCAATACAAGATCCACAGAAGGATAAATAAACCAATAATAACAGCAAAAACACACAAGCCCCCCAGGCAGTCATAAGAAGAATAATGTACATAGCAGCATGACAGAGTAGGATTGCATGTTAAGATTGTCCTTCTTTTTTCATCTGAATCAGACAAACAGCAGGCAATTGCATATGAATAAGAAAATGTATTGTAGCATCAAATAATAAAAAAAGATATTGCACACTTTTCAGCTGATCTACGTATTGTGAATGATTACTGGCTAAATAATCTGTGGATGGTAACAGAGTTTATAAGTCTCAACACTGTTAGGTAGAAACTGTTTAAGTATCTGATGGTCCTGCTCTGATATCTCTTGCACAAAGATAATTGTGCAAGGTGGGAGTGGGGGGCAAAAATTATTTTGGATGCACATTTAATGCTTCTTGCTGCAAAGAGATCTTGGATTGATGTTAAATTGGTGCCCATGATTTTTTCAGCAACTCGCATCACTCTTTGTAGCTTCTTTCTTTCTGCTATTGTACTGTTCCCAAACCAAACTGTGAAGCTGCTAGTGAAAATGCTCTCAACTGCTCCTCTGTAGAATGTGATGAGAACAGTAGGTGTGAGCTTTGCTTTTTTGAGCCTTCTGAGAAAGTGGAGATGCTGATATGCTTTTTTAATCAGCTGTTCGGTGTTCACAGTCCACAAGAGATCCTCTGAAATGTGCACCCCTACCCTAAAAACTTTGTAGACTTGACTCTTCCCACCTCTTCACCATTTATCATGAGCAGAGAGCTTGTTGTTGACCTTTTCCTGAAGTCTATAATGATTTATTTTGTTTTATTGACATTCAGGTCAAGGTTGTTCTTAGCACACAAGTCAATCAATGAGTAGACCTCGTCTCTCTAAGCTCTTCCATCCTCCTTTTTGATGAGGCCCACAACTATAGTATCATCTGCAAACAATGTTGTGATTACTGTTGTACTTTGCAGAACAGCCATGGATGAGGATGGTGAACAACAGGGGGCTTAGCACACAACCCCTGAGGAATACCAGTGTTAAGTATTATGCATCCTAAGGTGTTGTTGCCCACACATGTTTTCTGCAGTCTGTTCATCAAGAAGTTGAGGATACAGTTGCACATGAGCTTGCTAGCTTCAAGATGTACTAACTTGTCAATAAGCTGCATTGGAACCACTTTACTGAATGCCGAGTTGAAGTAAAAAAACAACAGCCTGATGTAGTTGTTTCTTCCATCCAGATGATCAAGTGAGAGGTGGAGTGCCACTGAAATAGCATCTGCAGTGGATCTGTTAGCCAGATAAGTGAACTGTAGAGGGTCGAAGATGGATGGAAGATTAGCTGAAAGATGCCTTTTAACTAGCCTATCAAAGCATTCCATGACATTCAAAGTTAGAGGAACCAGTCTGTAATCATTCAGGCTGGCTGGATTACCTTTTTAAGGAAGTGGGATAATATTTGTCACCTTGAAGCAAGAGGAAACTTTACCAAGAATAAAGGCAGTGTTGAAAATATCACTTAGAACTGAGCATAGTTGGTCTGCACAGCCGGTAAGTACTTTGCCCAGTATTTTATTAGGACCAGCAACCTTCCTGGTGTTCACCTTCTTAAGCTGAGATCTCACCTCATTTGAGTTAAGGCTGAGCACCCCCTCCTCCTGGTCGATAGGTAGCCTTGTAGCAGCCGCATTGTTCTTCTCTTGAAATCTGCCAAAGAAGAGTTCAACCTGTCCAGGAATTCAGTGTTGACTTCACACTGAGTTGACCTGGTTTTATAGTTAGTTATCTGTTGCATCCCTTGCCAGAGATCCTGTTATCCCTCATGTCTGCAAACTGACTTTGTAATTCCTTTCCATATTCCATCTTGGCCTCTTTAATGCCCCTTTTTAGGTTTATCCTAGCTTAATTGAGACCCTCCTTGTCCTTGGGCATGAAAGCTATATTTCTTGCCTTCAGGAGATCATAGACTTTGTTGTTGAGTCATGGCTTTTGGTTTACTCTGATTGTGATGCTTTTGATGTCAGATACATCATCAATATACTTAGTGATGTAAGCTATTACTGCTTCTGTGTAATCATCTTTGTTCACCTGCTTATCTGATGTAGCTGCCTATTTGAAAATGTTGCAGCAGGTACTATCAAAGCAGTCTTGGAGACATTACAAAGCCCCCTCAGGCCAGACCCTAATCTATTCAACTGTGGATATTTTTCTCTGATCAGAGCTGATTTGTATGCTGGTAAAAGCATGATGTTATGATGGTCAGAGCTTCCTAAGTCAGGCTGTTGTATTGCTCTGTAGACAACTTTGATGTTGGAATATGCCTTGTCCAGAATGTTTGCAGCCTTTGTAGGAAAATTTACAAATTGATAGTAGTGGGGTAGCACCTCTCTCAGACTTGCTTGATTAAAATCACCAGCAACCATATGTGCAAAGTCTGAGTTTTTCCTCTGCAGCTCACAGAGTTATAAAGATTGCTCAGGGACTCAGTTGTGTAAATACACATGACAGAGTGAGGGGTTAACCATGTATGTGTGTGACCTGACAAGGTCCTTGTCTATGCATTCATGTGTATATGGCAATTTTTGAAGTATGAAGTCCATCCTAGTACAGAAAAGACAATTATAACTGCAGAAACATAATTGTTAGTATACCCTCAGTCACATATATAATTCATATGATCTCCAGTACTACTCATAGTTATTATTTATAATTATATTTACATTTTACTTTATTTTATAATATTAAGTGGGCAAGCATTAATTAAACTGGGAGGTGTGCTAGATTCAAACCCTGGCTCACCTTTATATCAAACATTAATTTATACCAGTTACCATGTGGAAGGTTGCATTGCAAGTATATTTTTTACAGTCAGTACTGTGCTGAGTGATCTTTGTAACTGAGACCTTGTTTCCCAGACCTGCTCATTAGTTATACATACACATTAAAGAGTTGAGTGTTTAACCATGTATGTGGGTGACATGAAAGTTTGGAAAATAAATGTTTAATTGTAAAACCATAATTCTACTGATAGCCAAAGTTACACATTTAATATATATATATATATATATATATATATATATATATATATATATATATATATATATATATATATATATATATATAATATCTTGTGTATGTTCAGTGCACCTACTATTGATAGTTATTTCTATGTGCAATCATTTTTCTAATGTTAATTTTTTATATAAAGTAATTTCAGCAAAGTAACATTCCTTCCATCTCACAAGTTGCCTTCATCATTTCATACATGTATATCTGTACTACTGCATTCATTGCTAATACAAATGCATACATACTCATTGTGGATACCTGTTTAATTTATTTACTGACACATTTTTACTCCTCTCTTAATACTTATTTTCCCCATCCATATATCATAACTTGCACCCATGGATTTTCATAACATTTCTTTATTTCATTAATATTTTTTGTCTTATCCCATATGCCTCTAAAATCTGTCACATTGTTTCATGGCTCACTTTATCAAATGCTTTACATATGTGACACCCTATCCTTTTTACTTCTTTATTTTTTTCAGTATCATCTCTACTACTTCTTTCACTATAATTAAAATTTATTTCACCTCTCTTCCTTTTATACCATAAATCCCTTCTTCTACTACACCTTCCAATACTTTCTCCAGCCTTTTATTTAATTTGTTTCATAAACATTTTATAGTCAGCATCGTCTAGTGTTGTGTCTCTAATTTATGTGTATCCTTTCTTTCATCATTTTTCCATATACATTTTACCACCTCATCACGTGTCTTCTTCCATTAAATCTTCTTTCATCAATTCATTTAGTATTTTTTTTAAAAAAAATCTCTTTCATCTTTATCCAGTTCCTTATAATAGTCATCACTTACACCATCTAACCCAGGCAGTAATTCATTCTTATCTTCTTTTTTCACCTTCTCCATTTCTTCTATTGTTATTTCATCTCTAAAAAATTCTTATATTTGTAGTCATTTTTTAACTTTCTATTCTGCTTGCCCATCCATTTCTTTTCTTCATACATTTCCTGTACAAAACTTTTCACCACCTCTGTAATATCTTCTTGTTTCCTTTTATTTTCTTTACCATGTATGACATCATTCCTCCTTCCCTGTTTCAGATTTACTTCTTTTCCTAATTAAGGGGAAACCTTCTCTTTCTTTCTTTCCTTTCTTAAAAAAATTCCCTACAAAACATAATTTTCACTTTTTCTCTATTCATTTCAAATGTCTGTTTTTTCTGTTTCCCTTATTTTGTCACTTCCTTTTTCTATTTCTTTCTTATAATTCTGTAAAATGTCTTTTTATTTCATCTTATTTCTTTTTTTTTGTTCTTCTTTCCTGTTCTAAACATGTTTTCATACTTCTTCTCATATAGCACCCATATCTGTGCCCAATTTTTATAAAATTATCTCATTGTCATATGATCATTCCGCTACATTGCATTTTCTCATTATTTCTTCTTCAGTTTTAAACTATGCAGTTAATCTCTTTCTCCCTTCCCTTCCTTTCTGCTTTTGCTGCATTCCCCATTCCAGTCCATACTGCTCTATGATCTGAAAACTCTACCATATTTACCTGTTATTTCTTTCTTGTCTTTAGAATAAATTATATAATAATTTCCAGTCTTAAAATTTCCCCTTTTATATGCCCATTCATTATTCTTTCCTACATTTAATTTTTCACATTTTATTAAATCCCTTAACATCTTAATATCCTATGTTATTTTCACATTTTCTTTCCTCAGGATAGAGCTAAAATCTCCTACCATCACTACTGGCATATTACTAATTCAATTTTTTGATTTCTTCAAACAACTCTTTTCTCTCTTACATATTAGTATATGCATAAATCACTAGTACTATTATACATTTTTGTCAAATTCTCATATCACAAATCACTACCCTTCTTGGTACAACTATTGTTACATCTAAAATTCTTCTTTTGTTATAAGAATTCCCATTTTGGAACTTGTTTCCTTTCCTACCAACCAAATTGGTTCCTCATGCTACCAGCATATGATTCCCCTTTTCTTCTTTGTTGTATCTATTATCTAGCAAGCAATAAACATCCATTTTTTTGCACAAACCTCTTATATAATTTCTACTGCTATTCACAGTTAATGCTAAAATTCCTGTATCATCCTTTTTCTTTTTTTGTAATTGTTTTAATTCCAGATCTTGTTTCTCTTTTCCTTCTCCTAAGTCTCCCATCAATTGATTTTTCACCATTTTGTTACCTTCTCCTGTCACAAATTCTCCATCTTCCTCTTTACTTTCTAAAATTACATATCTGCCCTTTTTCTGTACATTAATAACCTCACTTTAAACTGTTATTTCTTCTCTAAGTACCGTTTAGTTGTTCAATCTTTCTTCAGTATCTGCTTCACATACCACTTTTTCTTTCAACTTCTGTAATGTTTTTTATTGCTTGTCTTTCTTTATAGATTTCCTTTTCATCTACACTTTGCTCTTCTAATATGGGACAGTCAAACCAGAAGTATCCATATTCTTTACATTTCTGTAAAAAAATCTTACTTTTTTTTTGCAGTATGCCCCCTTTCTCCACATTGGCCACACTTCCATAACCATCTTGCACTAAATAATTTTCATTTCTACAGAAATAGCATGCTTAGGGTTGACTTTGCTAGAATCTTCTTGTATTCTGACTGAGTGTGCTTCTCAGCTGATAAGTGTATTTTTGGCACTTTTTAACTGTTCAGAGTTGAATAAAACAATAAATTAATTCAGTTCAGAATACAGTTTGAATAAATTGCATTTATTTAAACTGTACTTGCTTTAATATTGCTACACACTCAAGTGTGCTAGCTTGCACTGCACTTGAATTGTTTTTAGTCCTGTTTTAGCTACTTTTATGTAATATATATATATATATATATATATATATATATATATATATATATATATATATATATATAATTCTAAGCGTGTTTCCTACCTTTCCTGTAACTAGTCTAGTCCAGATACAGATTTGCTGTATCCAGGACTGTTTGTAAGTTTCTGAGCCCCCAAGCCTTTCTGTGTTGGAGGGAAGCCTTCTAGCTTCGCAGTGGGAGTGGTAAGCACTAGGTAGCCTATCTACCACAAGAGTAGTTTCTGGCCCAGAAATTGTAGTTTATTGGCCATTTGGGCAGTTTTTTTCCATCTCTTTCAACTTGCTGGTCTCAAAGCCTGCATTTGCACTTGTTTCCCACCTTTTCTGTAGCTAGTCTAGTCCAGATACAGTTTTACTGTATCCAGTGTAGTTTGAAAGCTTCTGATCCCCCCAAGCCTTTCTGTGTTGAGGGAAGCCTTCTAGCTTATCAGTGGGAGTGGTAAGCACTAGGTAGCCTATCTGCCACAAGAGGAGAGGTTTCTGGCCCAGAAATTGTAGTTTATTGGCCATTTGGGCAGTTTATTCCATCTCTTTCAACTTTCTGGTTTAAAAGCACACATTTGCAATTGTTTCCCATCTTTCCTATAACTAGTCTAGTCCAGATACAGATTTGCTGTATCCAGGACTGTTTGCAAGCTTCTGAGCCCCCTAAGCCTTTCTCTGCCAGACAGAAGCCTTCTAGCTTGTCAGTGGGAGTGGTAAGCACTAGGTAGCCTATCTACCATAAGAGGAGTGGTTTCTGGCCCAGAAATTGTAGTTTATTGGCCGTTTGGGCAGTTTTTTCATCTCTTTCAACTTTCTGGTCTCAAAGCCCGCGTTTGTGCTTGTTTCCCACCTTTTCTATAGCTAGTCTAGTCCAGATACAGTTTTGCTGTATCCAGGGTGGTTTGTAAGCTCCTGATCCCCCAAGCCTTGCTGTGTTGAGGGAAGCCTTCTAGCTTATCAGTGGGAGTGGTAAGCACTAGGTAGCCTATCTGCCACAAGAGGTGTGGTTTTTGGCCCAGAAATTGCAGTTTATTGGCGTTTGGGCAGTTTTTTTTTCCATCTCTTTCAACTTTCTGGTTTAAAAGCACACATTTGCACTTGTTTCCCATCTTTTCTATAACTAGTCTAGTCCAGATACAGATTTGCTGTATCCAGGACTGTATGTAATCTTCTGAGCCCGCCAAGCCTTTCTGTGTTGGAGGGAAGCCTTCTAGCTTATCAGTGGGAGTGGTAAGCACTAGGTAGCCTATCTACCAAATGATTAGTTGTTTTTGACCCAGAATTTGTAGTTCGTTGGCTGTTTGGGCAGTTTTTCCATCTCTTTCAACTTTCTGCTTTAAAATCCCACATTTGTGTTTATTTCCTGCCTTTCCTGTAACTAGCCTAGTCCAGATACATGATTGCTGTATCCAGGACTGTTTGTAAGCTTCAGAGAGGTGCCAAAGTCTGCTCATAAATGTTTCCCTTAAATCTGCTAGTTCTCTCATCTCCTGTACTTTTACTACCTTAGTAGTCTAGCACTTTAGCATACCAGATTCTTGTAGCAATTATTGTAGCAAACAAAAGTGCTACCAGCACTAAACATTCTATAAGGAAACAGCTCCAGTACTTATTATTAATGCCCACCCCTCCAGGTATGTCTAAAGGTCAGTTCCCTGTGCTTTCTCCTATTAACCTGGTGAAGTTGGTTATCCTGAGGCAATGTAGTAACTGCCTCATGTACACGGACAACCCTCTCCTCTTACCTCTCAAAACTCAGACTTGTGAGAGATGCACTTATATGTCCAAAATGGAAACCACGCACTCTCCAGCCAAGACCAGAATAGCTGGCCAAGAGGAGAAGGTCAAAACTTGCACCACACCACATGGAACACATACCCCTCCAGAACACACACCAGCACTGCATTCACAAAAAAATACAAACTACACACCCACCTTTGTGGAGGCTCTCAATAAAAATCAAGCCAAACAGCAGAGATCTCCAAGGCAGAAACGCGCTCGACCACCACAACACAACACTAATCATGAAACACATAACTCTCCTAAACAGTGTGCCACTCAACCAAATCCCCTAAGGTAAAACAGCTTGCCCAGCACACTAGCCATAGATGACTCAATAGTGAGGCACACTGATGTACCACTCACTAGGTTGAATAAGGAGAAAGTAACAGTCAGCTACCTGCCAGGTGCCAGGATCTGACACATAATGCACGCACTCAGGTCCCTCAACAGCAGATACAAGTATGTCTCTGTCATTGTACATGTGGGTGTGAATAACCTGAGACATACCTCCCTGGACTACATGAAAAGAGACATGGAGGCACTCTTGGATTATGTAGCCCAGATGGGTATGACCCTAGCCCTGAGCAGCATCCTACCATCACCCAGAACCATACCACAGTACAACAAGAAAATGACTGATTTCAACAATTGGCTTAGTTTCTGGTGTCATTCTAAGGGGATCCAGTATCTGTCTGCCTGGGATGACATGATTGACAGACCTCGATGGTTTGCCAGAGATGGCCTGCATCTGTCACCCCTGGGCTTCTAGATACTGGCCAAGACTCTTGCCACCCCTATAGTGCCTTTTTAGGCAGTGTTCCAAAGACCAAATTACCACTGTAACAGCTACAAACAAATGCAATATGAGGGTCATGCTGCTCAATGCTAGAAGTCTAAATCTCAAAATACACTCACTCAAAGCACTCCTTAACATGGAGAACTGACATTTGTGCTGTAACAGAGACCTGGTTCAAGGCAGCAGAAAGCACCCCTGCACAACCAGGCTATAACTTATTCCACACCTTTTGGCCCCAGAACTTTGACCGAAGCTCCAAAGGCAGTGGTGTTTCCATATTCATAAAGGATGTGCACACCTCCAGACTGGAAGCCCAACATAACACATCACAGATACTTCAGGTGCAGCTAACATTGGGTAAGACAGCAATTCAGGTCATAGCCAGTTATAGGTCCCCAACCATGTCCCAAGACTCACACTCCATGTTCCTAAGCACCCTGGAAAATATTAGGGTCCAACCTAACACTCTCATACTGGGCAACTTCAACTACCCCTCCATTAACTGGGAAAACTACTCATGTACCAGTTCACTTGCCCAACATTTCCTGGAATTCATTAATTCCAGTGCCCTGGACTAGCTCATTCTTACCCCCACTAGAGGTAACAACATCCTTGACCTGGTCATTGCTAACATGGGCAGCCATTGCTCTACACCAATATTCAACTCCTCCCTGGTTAAATCCAACTACAAACCTTGGAAATCCACAAAACCACCCCCCACCCCCCACCCCCAGAAAGGTAACCACCTTGAAAAACTTCTCCAAAGCTAACTTTGGACTCCTAAAAACAGATGTGGCTAACTTCATGGCACCCATGCTAATGGGGAATAGTTGCATGACCTCCGAATCAAGCACCAATGCACTGTACGAACACGTACACAAATGCATGGATCTCGCCATACCCAATACAAAAAAAGACACTCTCCTCCAAAAAAGGAAGCCTATCTGGTGTTCTCCTGCCATAAACAAACTCTACAACAGAAGGAGGAAACTGATGCAGAATAAGGTGAAGTCCCAAGACTGGAAAAACTCCGTTATCAGCCTCAAAAAAAGTTGAGATCCCTCATCAAGTCCTCTGAAGCAAGCTATGAAAACAGAATTGCAGCAGATAGTAAAGACAACCACAAGGCCTTCTATTGTTATGTAAAGAATCTCCATGGAAATACCCAGATTTGCTCTGTGCTACTGCACAATGGTACCTTCTATACCAAGCCAACAGATATTGCCAATATACTGGCCGAGAGATTCAGTGCCAACTTTATCCCTCCCCACAAAGGACCAATCACAATAACAGTAGATTGCCAGGCACCCAGTATTACTGCTGCACCGGTTAAAACAGCACTGTCCAAGGCCAGCAATACAGCTTCTATGGGACCTGACAAAATCCTTGGCTATGTTCTACATAAACTACAGACTGAACTGGCACCTCACCTGTGTGCCCTGTTCAATCACAGCCTCACCTCAGGCTTTCTCCCTACCAAATGGCTCACAGCTACAGTCATCCTTCTCTACAAAGGAGGAGGAACTACAGACCCTGGGAACTATCTCCCATTACCCTGACAAGTCTGATATACAAAGCTATGGAAGGCATCATCATGGACCTAATAAACAAGGATATAGGGAATCTCCAAATTCTGGATCCCACACAGTTTGGTTCTGTAAAGTGTAGATCATGCCTGCTCTACTTGGTCAATTTCTTTGAGTCAGTCACCAGAGCTGTGGATGAAGGCAAGGTGTTTCATACAGCCTACCTTGATCTGGCCAAGACCTTTGATACCATTCCCCACTCAGGAATCATAGAAAACCTCACTAAGCTAGGCATCAACCCCTATATCACTAGGTGGGTTGCAAACTGGCTCACAGATAGAACCCACAATGTAAAAGCAGCTGACTCTAAGTCAGACTGCTGACCAGTCATGAGTGGAGTCCCACAGGGATTGGGCCTAAGTCCTCTCCTGTTTGGTATCTACTTCTCAGAAGTCCAGGCCAACAGGAAGGGACTCTGGCTGACAAAGTTCGCAGACAATTACAAGTCGGGAGCCGTTATTAATTCCCCAAGTGATGCTGACATCCTACAGGAAGGCCTCACTGAGACCAACAACTGGTGTCAGAACCATGGCCATAAGCTCAATGTCAAAATATGTGTTCATCCACTTTGGGAAAAACACAGTTCCCATGAAATACCACATCAATGGTATTCCACTGAACACAGAAGGCATTATAAAAGATCTGGGAACACAGGTTGATAGCAACCTCTCTTTTGACCACCACATTGCCACTGTGGTCAGAAAGTCCTTCTATGTGGCACATCTCATTACAAAGAGTTTTGCATCCAGGAAGAAAGAGGTCATTGTCTCCCTCTACTCTTCCCTCATTAGGCCAATCACAAAATACAATGTCCCATTTGGCGTGTACCTCACTAGACACCTGCAACAACTGGAGAGGTCACAAAAGTACCTCACACAGATGATCCTTGGCCTTAAACACTTGTCCTATATGGGCAGACTCAAAAAATTCCAACTATTCTTTGTCGTATATCACCTACTTAGAGGTGATCTCTGCTTGACTTACAAAGCCATGTCTGGCCCAGCTCTGTTAGAAATGCTCCATGTACAGAAATCCAATTCCTGAACACCACACACTCCAAAGTCCTCAACCTCATTACCACAATCGACAGAATGTGCTGGAGGGACAGGTTCATAACCCAGAGACTGCCTATGCTATGGAATAGACTTCCCATACATGTCAAACAGAGCACCTCACTGGCCCTCTTCAAGAGAAATCTTGATGAGTGGATGGGAAATAGAAAATTCTCCCTGGGGATCACTCCATTGGCTCTACTCGACAGATGCACTAGAAACTAAGGTCTGGTGGCATGATGCCAGGGTACTCCTATGTGCTAGGCTTGCAAAGGCTCCAGGGCCATTAGCCTAGAACACACCTATGAACTTATGAACCTCAGTACCTAAGAAATTCTCTCTTATCTTTCACAATTACTATATTTGAAGTATGTTGAATTTTCTCATCTTTAACATCCATTGTTACCCACATTTCCCAACACCAAGTCCAAATATTTTTTCATCACACATTTTCTTTATTTCATGTATTTTACTATTGAAAAATAAACTGTTTTCATGCATGATCATCCATATCTGATGTTATAAATTGCACATTATTTCTTTATTAGTTGTAGTCCCAAGCTCCAAAATAAGTAGCCTTCCCATGCTGCTACTGTATAATAAGTGTCTCCAGCAAGTTAAAGCTTTCAAATGTCACTTCACAAAAAACATTCCGTTCTCAAATTAATGCTGTTATGTCTTTAATGTTAAATCGTGCTGGCAAAATAATACTGTCCATAATGTTACACCTGTTCAAACTGCCATCACTTACACTGTTTATTCTTATCACTGTTTTTCTTCTCTGTGGTTGCTGAAACAGCTGTTTGCCTTTTCTCATGTCTTTCTTCCATTCTTCCTTATGTTGCTGCATCTGGATAACTTCTTCTTTCTGGTAACAAAATACCTGTTGCAGAGGTAAATATTGAAAACTGGCTCCTCCACCAGCCAAGAATATGTCCATTGTTTTCCCTTAACAAGCAGTTATTTTGTTTTCCAATCTGTCATTTTCTTCTTCCTGAAACAATCTACATACCATGTTACTCTATTTAGCTTCTTCTTCTTTTTTCTTTGTCTCTGCCTGCTTCATCAAATTTATATGCATGTATGTCTCCGGTCTTTATTCTCTAGCTCTGTAAAAATTATTTCATCTCCTTTCTTTATTAAGTTTCTCCTGCTCGTCTCTCTCCAGCTCTCCTGCATTCTCCTCAATTATGGGATTTCTGGAACTGCAGTAGCAGCCCTGCAGTGAATCTAGCAGCTCCACAGAGTATTTCACTTCCTATCCTCCAAAAGGTAGGGAAATTCCATGATGCCCTGACCAAATTTTCTCTAGATGCATAAGTGCCACCTTGGGCCTCACTTGAAAAGAGACCATTGA
Source organism: Protopterus annectens (assembly GCF_019279795.1). Lineage (NCBI taxonomy): Eukaryota > Metazoa > Chordata > Ceratodontiformes > Protopteridae > Protopterus > Protopterus annectens. Next base: position 1,028,571,204 of record NC_056731.1, on the reverse strand, counting down.
CCTAGTGGAAATGAGCCAGTCAACAGTGTATGTAAGTAAATAAATAAAATAAGCAAATAATATTTTAACCCATTTCTCATAAAATGCATTTTTACTGGCAAATTTGAGTGAAGTCCCTAAATAAAGACAAACATTTGAGCTCCAGACTTTATATTCCTTATCCAGAATTTTTGTAACAACAGGTTGAGTGGTATAACAAAGTAGATGATGTGCGAGGAAACATGGCAACTGATGTGGTAATGTGGGAAATCCCCAGGTGATCTGACATAGTGCTCAGTTATACGTAAGCAAACATTACAATGAACATCTGTCTATAGGCTGACTTGAATCAATCCGGCCTTTCCAGCATATGCAATGGTTATCACTGGAGCTATGTGGCTACTATCTCTGATGAAAAAGTCTACACATTCCAAAACCATTTGAATGTTTGCTTTGCAGTCTATCTATAATAAATTCACTTTATGCAATTTGATGCATTAAGATGGCTTGTGTACATAGTTGATATCTGTGTTGTTGAAAATGAGGATTAGTTACAGTTCAACTATAAGGAACCATTACATCTTGAGCTTCATATGTTGCACATTCATGGGAGATCAAGCAGTTTGTTGTCAGCAGCTTAGATGTTGCAACAGGAGCACATATTGCCTTTGGTTTTTCCAGGATCATTAACTGCTTTGAATATTATGTGACACATATAAATATCTGCATCATTTATTTTTAGTTTTAAGTAAAAAAATTGTATATAGAGATATCACAGTTTTATCATGAAACTCAAATAAATCAAGGTCATAGAATGGAGGTGATTAGTGCCATTATTTAAATTTATTTCGATTTTTTTTAATTAAAGGACACTCGAGTTCAGAATGTTTAATTAAGTTACCATAATTTATCTGTAATTATTCTTATTAAGAAAGAAAAAGAACTGGTGTTCGAAAATCACAAACATTAATTGAGTACTTTTCTTCATGTTCACATGAACGTTATCAGAATAAAACCTTTCAGCAGCATAATCATTTAAATAATATAATATAAAGCAAATTGTAGTAACTAACTCATTAAATCATTGGCTTTTCTTGTCAAATTGGATTTGATTGACAGATATTCTTTTAAACCAGGAAACTCATCCACATAAAATTGAATTTGCCCAAACATTTCCTTGTATAGTAGGATGTTTTCCCAGTCAACACCCTTAAAATCTTTTGGAACCTTCTCCAAAATAAAAAAAGTAAATTTTTAAAATCATTACACAAAACTGAATGCTTATAAAGTGCATTTATTTTAACACATCCTTTGACGGAGTTATATAGTGCACAAAAATGTTTTTATTTAAGTAATGTTCATTTTTTTTCAATATAAAACTCTGGACATGATGAGCAAAATAGAATATAAACTAGCCCGATAATATTACATGTAAGCATATTACTACAAGGGATAACACTTGGAAAGTGATGAATGGCAACAGTTGTTTTTTCTAAAATGTACTGATATTGACTGCATGAGCCATACCTACTCATCTAGCCCTGAAACTTTCCAATAAACCCTCTTTACCCAAAAAGACTACTAGGCTTATTCAAAGACTTATAAATAAAGCTGGGGGATCCCACAACTTTACTGAATTATGGTTTTATAAAGGTAATTATATCCCAATTCTTGGAAATACTTGAATGTCCATCCATAGAATCTATTGAATAATGTAAAGCCATATTGGGTAAGAATACAAAATTAATACACAATTAGTTCAGTTATAGTTAAAAGAAGCCACTTTAAAATAGGAACACATTTTTTATGTCTGCAATTTAATAGAAACTCTATTAATTCATCCAAAAAATCTTGGGGTAAGTCACACACAGAAGCATGGACTTCAATACATAATATTTTTGTACAAATACACCATCATCAGAAATCAAATGCAATGGTGGATTACGTTGACCTTTCACTATACCCTTTTTCTGCATAACAGTATGAGCTCTAACTTAATGCAGATAATTATTTCAGAATTTCTCTTTTTTTAAATACATTCGAGTTGTGACACTCATTACCAAAATTCTTAAACAAATAAATATCCCCCCAAAAAATCCACTTCTTTCCACCTTACATGTGAATTCAAGGAATGGTATAGTGGTTTTTAAAAATGGAAACAAATCCATTAAGGAGTTCAAACAACCCCTCCAGATTATGAATATACCATGAAAATATGTAAATACAATTTAAAAAAAAGGATGATATTTGCTGTTAAGAACATGAGACTATTCCCATTAGCAAAAAACACATTTTGAAGTTAAGGAAGAGACTAGACATCCTCTATATACAGGAGGCAAGCTGAAAGGGCAGTGCAGCAAAGCCACTTGGCTTAGGGTCAAGAGTCTACTATATAGAAGCAGGACAGACTAGAACTGATCTGGGCATTGTGATAAGGAAGATGCTTCAGAAGACTTGAGGGTTGCGAGGGTTGTCACAATTAGTGATAGACTTATGGCAATCAGACTCCATTATAAAGATAAGGCACTGTTCATAATCTCAGTCAATGCCAGACAGCAGGGTTGCCATAGTGAGGAAACAAGTGCATTCAAGCAGTAGTTTCAGGGCCTAATAGATAAAGCAGGGTAACATAAACTGGTTTTGATAATGGGTAACATGAATGAATATATTGCGACAGACGGAATAGGATATGAGGACTGTCTTGGTCCACCTGGGTGATTCAAATGTAATAAATAAGGAAAGGCCATTCTAGACTTCTGTCTGGGAAGTGGCTAATGGTGGCCAGCATGTGTTTCAGAAAGAGAAACAGTTACAAGATCATATACAAAAGTGGCCAACATACAAATTGCAGTGATCAAAAAAGGGTCTAACGTCAATGGAGATTAGGTTGAAGACCTGAAAGTTGACTGGAGAGAAACCACAAGATATCAAGGCATTACTAACACCTTAGGAAGCAGATGCATTAGGTGGGGTTGAAGAAGAAGGGTAGTGCCTTAAATCAGCATATGTGAGGACCAAATAACAGATACATGGCCGAGCCAGGTATGGAAATAAGGTACATATGGAAAGCTGGTGATGGAATGCAGAAGATCGGGAACTCATCAAGAAAGAAGGAGCATAGGAAAAAGCAAAAGATAGAAAAGATGGACTTGGCTAAGATGGAATAATAATTGTCTAAAAAAAGAGTCTAAACGAAGATTTGCATTAGCAAAGAACAAGATATCAGAGGTGCTTTGCTAGCTTCTAGAAAGTGATTCGGTAGATGGTTCGAAGAAAATCTCCCAGGTTGCAGGGCAAAGACACACAGATAACGAAAGTAGTGAGATACTCTTCATAAGGGATGCCAGCAACAACCTGCTCAACAACCCACAAGAAAAGTCAGATGGAAGGACTACTTTCACCGACTTCTGAATGACAAAAACACAAAGAAGCTGTACTGCCACAGACATGGCCTATGCTGAATGAAGAGGTGGTGCTCACGCTAGAAGAAGTAAGAACGACACTAAGGAAAATGAAGTTAGGGAAAGCAGCCAGCAGCAGGTATGATCAATATATTGCATATCAGGGGAGTAATGGATCTAGAAGTTACTCACAGCAGTATTAAGAGAAAGGTATATCCCAGAAGACTGGAAAATAAACATACTAGTATGATCAATATATTGCATATCAGGGGAGTAATGGATCCTGAGGTTACTCACAGCAGTATTAAGAGAAAGGTATATCCCAGATGACTGGAGAATAAACATACTAGTATGATCAATATATTGGATATCAGGGGAGTAATGGATCCTGAGGTTACTCACAGCAGTATTAAGAGAAAGGTACATCCCAGATGACTGGTGAATAAACATACTAGTAGCAGTGTAGAAGAAGAAAAGGGACATCCACAGCTTTGGACCATGCAGATGTATAAAACTCCTGTCACACTGCATGAAAGTTCTGGAGAAGGTGACTGATAAATTATTTCACACAGTAGTAGAAAGTAAGATGGGAGTAACCAGTTTGGATTCACATCAGGAAGCAGCATGACCAATGTTTGCAATAAGCTAGACTTGGACAAAGCATATGACAAGGTCCCAAGAAAGCTATCTGGGCAGCCCTGTGGTGGCTCAAAGTCCCAGAAACATTGATAAAATTATTGTAGGTTATGTATAAGAACTCAGTGACTAAAGTACAAGTCAGTCTCACAGAAGAATTCCTAGTGGGAGTAGGTTTGCATCAGGGTTCAGCTTTCAGCCTGCTGCTGTTCATACTGGTGTTAGACTACATCAGCAAACAGGTTGGAGGAGAAAGATAGCAATTTTTTTGTATGTGGACAATGTGACATTACAGGCAGACTCTGATTAAGAATATCAGCACAGGATAGGGGAATGAAATGCAAAACTGAAGGCACATGGGATGAAACTGAGTATATATATGATAGCTGTTATGGTAGCAAATGGGAGAAATCAGAAGAAGCTGAGAACTGAGACAGAAGGGAAAATGGTGGAACAGTTTCATGTATCTGGGAAAGCTGGTTGAGGAGAAGTGAAGTCTGAATGAGGAGATCAAAGCTACAATCACAGGGAGTGCAGCCAACTGGCACAGAGTGTCAGAGGTAGTGTATGACAAAATAATGACAAAGAAGCTAAAAAGTAAGGTGTACAAAACAGTGGTTTGATTAGTACTACAGTATGGTAAAGAAACCTTGGCTGTAAAGGCAGAGCAGTTGAGGAAGACTGAGGTGATAGAGATTAAGTACCTGAGATGGGTGGGAAGATGCACACTGTGGTTAGATGAAGAAATGAGGGCATTGCAAAAGACAATCTGGTGAAGATGATTTGAGACAGACAGGAAGAAGGCAAGAGGAAATGACGGCATCCAGCAAAGAGATGGATGGATTGTGATAGAAGACCTGTGACAGTTTCAGGCATGACTATCAAAGAAGGTAGAATAGGGGTACTGACTCAAGAGAGATTGCAGCAGCTGACACAATACCCAGACTCCATATAGGAATCGGGGAAAAAGAGGGTTAGTGATGACGCTAGTGATGCTGATGATGATTTGCAAATGATAACTATAGCATTAAACTTAATACTTTCACCTAGGTAGTGTTTGTGTGTTTAGGCTTTGCAGCCAGGCAAACATGATAAAATATGGTGCACAATGTAACTTTTGATATGACAGCATTTTGATAAAGTCAAAGACACTAAGTGTCTAGTGTTCAGTTAAGCCAGAAATGAAAATGTATATTAAATGCTTCCTCTGTGAATGACATTTTTGGCTGGAATGCATGCATGTGTGTGTGTGTGTGTGTGTGTGTGTGTGTGTGTGTGTGTGTGTGTGTGTGTGTGTGTGTGTGTGTGTGTGTGTGTGTGTGTGTGTGTGTGAGTGAGTGTGTGCCTGAGCATCTCGGTATGTGTCCCTGCAATTGATGAGTGTTTCTAAGCTGCATTTTAGGCTGTGTTTTCTACCTGAGTTGTCACATGGAAATAGAATTTGTAAGCACTTCTGCTGGTCAATATGTAACAACTGAGTAAATAAAATACAGGACTGATATTATTGTCAAGTCCTTGCTAATTATTGATCAATGGATACATAACAGCAGCTTTTCATATGTTCATGATACATGCCCATCTAGGGCCCAGTGTACTGGGAGCATCATATATATTTAAAGTTTGTGCCACAAGTTGCTAGATCTTGTATGAGTCAATTACATCATTTTCAGGTTTGTGAAAGCAGATCTGGTTCGATCATGCTGAAATTAATTGGATTTGTTTTTAATGTGATTATTCTGTGCCAGTTATTTATTCATTTTGAATACTGTACAAATATTGCACATATGCATCATTAATCTGTAAATTCTTGTCAGATATGGTTGATGCCTGTTTTAATTTCATCAAAGGTGAACCTGTTCAGCTGTTCAGTTAAGCTAGAGCCTTCTCAAGTTATTTATCTGTAATGGCATTAAATTTACATCACTAGTTGACATATAGTTAATTAAGATGCAATGAAAAACATACTTTTGAAGTTTCAAAGTGGATTTTTCCTTTAAGTGCCACTGAACAGTAGTTAAATAGAAATGTCTTGCTTCTCCTTGAATTATGGTGCTGTGACACATTAACAAATATATCATGACTAGACAAATTGTTTTTCATATTAAGCACGTTCTGACAGTGCTGTGACATTTTGCTTTCTATGCTGTAAGAAAAAGTTTTTTTTATGGGGCAGTAACATTTAGTCTAGTTTAAATTTACTTATAAATCAGTATAATAAAATAAAAGTAAATATTATATGTGCCCTACATATATTTGTAATGCTTTTTTCCCATGAATATCCTTAATAGTAGATGTCCTTAACTTTAGCCTGCTTTATCTGATTTCAGGAGCTTTGCCTCTGTTTCTCCATTCTAGAGGATGAGAAGAATATTTTATCTGGCCAGTCAGTAACTGTGTTTTTATATGTGAATCCGAGCTTAAATGTATTACATCTCAGTTCAGTCTTATTTTACTATTTTTTTATTATAGTAAGATATATGAGATGTTCATAATAGTAGCTATAATGGCTGGCTTGGACACAGGGGCTCTCTGTGGATGAGAAAAAAAATGATTGTCTGCTGTTATCTGTTCATTATTGTGAGCTAGCTTTAGAAGACTAATGTGATTTGTCTGAAACTAGTTGAAAGGGATAGTTTTATATGTGGCTACTGCTTGTGTGAAATACAGTTGAAATACTTATTGTTACATTATTTTAGCACAATCAGATTTCTAAGGTATGCACAAACAGCAAAGTGGTATAACTGCAAGAATACTCCTACTTAAACAGAAACACATTGTAGTATATTAATTATAAATGTAATTTAAAACAGGAAGGCAAAAATAAAAGGATATATGTACTTATATATGGTCCATAAAGGGCCTGGTGGCCCATGGCTTAGAAACTGCCCAGGGCCAAAGGTACATTTAATCTGCAACTAACAGTAACAAACATTTTTGTAAGACTAGTGAAACCTTTCCACGGTGACATTTCTTTAACAAAACTTAGACAATACATAAAAATCACCATAAACTGTGCCAAGACTACATATCTCAGAAAAAAAACAGGGCTCTCCACTTTTGATAAACAGTGCAGAAACATTCTTCTCAGTACAATTCAAAATATGCAAAGTACCCTCCCTTCCCATCTACCTCTTAATGTTGATGATCCCCCTCATCTATACCACTTGATGACTATTAACCAACACTGAACACTAAAGAGATAATAGTTAAGGAAACACATGAACAACTTTCTACAGTAAATACTAACCGTGAGCCAGAATTCAACACATATTACACCCAGCTCTCTTATAGACAGTAGCAACATTGATTGCCAAGTCACTTATATGCATATTCTACCTCTCTCATTTGGCTATAATTCCCTTATGTAAAGCAACATCCCCCAAAAGATTGTAAATATTACAGGCCAATATCAAACTTATGTCCTGTATGCCTGATTTTTGAAAAACTTTGAACAATCACGTTTTTGAAAATATAAGCAGTTGCTCTCCTTTATGTCCAACAGCATTATTTTCATAAAACTTTCATTAGAAAAACAGCTAGCTCTTTCAGTATGACTACCAATATGATATATAACAATGTGAATCTTGGTCTTCTTACCACTAACCACTTCATAGACATAAGAAGAGCCTGTAAAACTATTACCCACACCTTCCTCCTCAGCAAACTTACTAATCTTAGTTTTGGGCCTAATACCATATAGTTGTTTAAAACTTACCTTGAAAATAGAGACTTTCTAGTGTAAACCATTTTGAAAATATAAGCTTTCAAGTATACATCAACAACTCCCTCCCAAACAAAAGTAGTCTTAATATTGCTGTACCTCATGGATCATTTTGAGGCCCTAGCCATTACCACTAGCTATAAATGATATAGTTTACTGTATGACCTTTAAAATCTCAACATAAAGATGCATGCAGATGATCTCTTATTTCTCACCTTGTAATTTCCCTGACCTTCAACAAATAATTCCAGACAATCTCATTAATCTCTACAGCTGGATACCTAATAACAAGTTAATAATTAATTGCCAAAAATCTAATGCAATGGTATTTTCTACCCCACATAAGCTTAAACATCTTGTTCTTATTATACTAAAGGATATCAACAATATCCCAAGTCCTATCTTAACACACTAGATTTGTATTGTCATTTTTCTTGAACCATTCTTACAATTTGTTTAACATGCAGAAGAGATAGCAAACAAACCCTAGCTCAGCTGAAATTACGTTATAAAAGTACACACCTTCTATGCATGCATGCATGTCACTTGCTTATAGGTTCATAGGTTAATGCTAGGCTGTTGATCCAGGGATAATTTGTATCCTAATCACAAATATCCAATGTCATAGGTACTCACTGATATGCCTAATTTATACCTAGTGAGACCCCTTTCAATGGGGGCTTGAGATTCCAAAACAAGGATGTATTTATGACTGAGCATCCATTTATCCAGATCATGCTTCAAGAGGGTCAGAGAGCTACTTTGCTTTACATCCAAGGAAAGTCTCTTTCATAAACAAAATATTCTCTTTTATGTATCTGTCTATCTCATCAGCAGGCTTTATTTATGCTTGAGTGGAAGTCAATATCTCTTGAATGAGTATTGAGGGTGTTATTTTTGTGGAAGTGCAGGAGGTCACATAGAAGTGTGTCTTTCAAGGCTTTGTTAGCTAGACATAAGTTAGTTTCAAGAGTAAGTAGGAAAACCAAAAAGAGCAAGAGACAGCACTTTATGATGCTCAGGCTAGTTCAGAGAAGACATGCATTTTATTATTTTAGTGAGTACATATTATAGTCACTCAGGCTTAGTCCTATGCTTAGACAGGTAATAATTAATGCTAATGCAGAGGTCTGTAGGAAGATACCACATACTAGAACACTAGGATGAACAGATTTTAAAACAAGTATAGAAAACATTGTTAAACCTTCTAGGAAGTGCACTGTGTGGTAATCAGGCAGGAATATAAGAAGAATGGTAAGCTGACGTTTAAAGTGCAAATAACTTGAAGAGATTTAAACTTATGACCTTTGACTTATATGAGTCCAGTTCTCTAATCCCAGATAAACAAGGCACTTACTAGAGATGTTTTCCCTCCAAAGACTGAACATGTCCTTTTACGTCTTACACTTCACAGAAGTACAAAAACTCCACAATTATTATTGAAAATAAGAGATGTTGTTTTGTACTATTAGCTGGCATAAACAAACACCACTCTAATCTGATAAAGGGCTTTCAGTTGTAACTATACATAACCGAGCTTAAATGTTACTGAGTACACTACTATTTAAAAGCATAATTCACTGACAATATGCCCCACTGATATCATGTCTGTTCTCAGAATGCCCTAAATATGAAGTCAGAGATAGTTAGGAAAATGGAATTATTTGTTAGAAAATGTTTTGCACAGTGTTATGGAAGGGGGCATTCTCAAAGCTTAGCTCAGCCATGTGAAATTAACCCCATATTTAAATAAGATTTGAAACAAAACTCAAGGGTTTCTCCATTAAACTGAAAGAATAGTTTATAGATAAAACTGCCCGACCTTGCTTTTAGCATAATGGCTAATACATTTTATCAAAATGTACATGCCAGTAAAGTCAACAAAACTATTTAGCTGCATTTTACTAATGCTAAAGGCATTCCCTGAGATTCATGAACAACTGTGTAGGCTTTGTGCTATGCCTGCACAATGTTTACAAGCTAAAGCAATGAGCAGCAGTGCTAATTCCATGCTGCTCCTCATACTAACACAAATACAAGCACACTTCTGTGGCCAGCAACAGTGTTGGCAGCCAGGAAACAGCGCTGAACAGCATGAGTACACAAAGTAAACAAACAGGCTTGTCTATGGGCAAAACTGTTAAATGTGCTCGCGTGGGCAGCACAAAGAGCTACATATGGGAAACAATTCATGCTGTACACAGGCAGGGCAAGTGTACTGAGCATACTCTGTGCATAAATGAAACATATGAATATAGTAATAAGTAAGGGGGGGGTGAAACAGCAAGGATAACCACAATGCATGGGTTAACAGACAGAAAAAAGTGTATTGAGGATAATGTGCACAGAAATCACAAAGATGTATACAGAAATATAAGAGGGGAAGGTAAATATTCAAATTCTAGTGTGATAATTAATGTGAAGTTGCTTATATCACAAAGATAACTTTGTAATATTAAAATTTTGCAATAACTCTATCAGACTAATTACTGGTTGTCACAATTCCTGAGCAAATGTACGTAAATAAAAACAGACATGATATTATATGATGTGACAGTTGCACAAATTCACATTTTACACAGGTAGAATATATGGCATATGAATGTCATTAAGATGCTGAGCTGAGATGACAGTTTGAAAAAGCAGTACATACATAATCTGATATTTGCTCAGCGTGCGTTATGCCCATATATCATGTTAAAAATAGGAATGGCTGAGAAGCCACAATCTCCTTTCGCAAGACTAGAACCCATGCTATGAACATCAACACTGACCTGTTTTTTTTTTAACTGTGTATACTACAGAAATAAGCCTAACACATGTAAGAGGAAGATCTCCCTTGAGGGAAGGTATGATCCTCAATATTATAATGATTAAGCAAATGTGGGAGCAGAGTATGACAAATGTAATACCCTTGCGTAAGGCACTCCTGCCTGACACAGTTATAGTGCTGACAGATAAGAAAAGTTGCAAACCTCACACCATGATGCAATCTACTCCCCAGAGCCGGGTATTGTAAGCATTTGCCACAGTGGTTAGCAATGGGTATTATGATAAGTAATCAAAATTAATGTGTGAATTTAAAAGGGATTCATGAGAACGAGCATGTCAGACTGATGGCAATTAAATGAGTATGCTCATGTGTACACAAATGTGATGACTCCAGTATCAATGTTCCTTGGTCAAGGATGGCTTCTCTGTATAGCTGCACACATATCACCCAAGAACTGGAGCACACTCGTGTACACCACAGAACTCAATGCATGTACCAAGGTAGCACTCTCACCATTACACTGGCAGAACAAATGTCTACTTTCTGGAAATCCAAAGCTACATTCACATGCATTTGCATAATATGGAACTTGAACAACCAACAGCAAAAACTGGTACAAAGACAAAAATGAAAGCAGTGGGATAGGACCACACAAACTTTAATCCCAAACATTTCAAGATTAACGCTTTCATTCTAAAACATACAAAACTTCATCAGATGAAATATCCCTACTAAAACTAGGCTTTTATAGAATGTTCAAAAACCAGGAAGTCTGTCACATGACAGCTGAGCCCTTCTGTGATAACTTATTTTAAAGATACCTCACATGCAAATGCTAAAAAGCACAAGTCATAGTATAGTGACTATAGTAATAAGATGTGTAGCATATGCCTGCATCCATTTACACACACACACACACACACACACACACACACACACACACACACACACACACACACACACACACACAATTAGGAGAGTTTCAATGCTGTATTCGAACTCCCTACCTATCGGCTGGCACAAGCTACACTCAAGTGAATTATACACATGTATTACAGGAAAGTTCTGACTTTAGTGGTGTGAGAGCAGATTACTGAAATGATGACCTCATCAGTGTGTTGCAGACAGTATGCATTTGTGAACAGAGTGAATAGGGGGTGTGGGATTGATCTGACCATATAAATGATTCTCACAAGTGAGAGTCAAATCAGAACACTTGTTGAATTAATCCTCCGGTGATGCAGTGTAAACACCATCACATATACAAGTTGAATGTTGTGAGACTGAAATCCCGTACATATCTAATTATACAATCTAAATGGCACAATACTTAATACAAGCACTTCCACAGAAGTCTGAGTATGAAAGTGCACTTTTATGAAGATGACATCAGCATTGCTCTGCTGAGAGGATAATGTTGGGAGATGGGTCCGGAATTGTTGAGGACTCACCCTGCATTGTAAAATAAACTCCACTCTACAATTCTTTGTGGAGAAACTCCACCTATTAGCCTATCTTTCTCTATGACACAAGGTGTAAATTCTCTGTGCTAAATGAAAAAGCAGAGTTGAAGCAGGGTTGAACTCCACAATACAGATAATTTTTAAAAGAAGGTCAGGATGTTATTATTATATTAACTTTTTATCATGACTTTGCTAAGAGTGTTTTGGAGGTGAAAAGAGTGTCGGATGGAGTGATGTTTATGAAGCTGGAAATTGATGGAGTAATGATGAATGTTGTTAGTGCATATGCTCCACAAGTTGGGTGTGCGATGGATGAGAAAGAAAAACTTTGGAGTGAGTTGGATGAAGTGGTGATGACTGTACCCAAGGGTGAGAGACTGGTGATTGGAGCAGATTTCAATGGGCATGTTGGTGAAGGGAACAGAGGGGATGAGGAAGTGATAGGTAGGAATGGTGTTAAGGAAAGGAATGCAGATGGTAGTGTATTTTGCAAAAAGGATGGACATGGCTGTGACAAATACGTATTTTAACAAGAGGGAGGAGCATAGGGTGACATACAAGAGTGGAGGAAGATGCACACAGGTGGATTATATCTTCTGTAGAAGGGTCAGTCTGAAGGAGATTGAAGACTGTAAAGTGGTGGCAGGGAAAGTGTGGTTAGGCAGCATAGGTTGGTGGTTTGTAGGATAACATTGGTGATCAAGAAGAGGAGGATGAGTGTGAGGGCAGCAACAAGGATCAATTGGTGGAAATTGAAAAAGGGTAATTATGAGGTGGAGTTCAGGGAAGAGTTAAGACAGGCACTGGGTGTCAGTGAAGAGTTATCGAATAGCTGGGTAACTGCAGCAGAGCTAGTAAGAGAGATGGCTAAAAAGGTGATTGGTGTGACATCTGGAAAGAGGAAGGAGGACAAGGAGACCTGGTGGTGGAATGAAGAAGTACAGGAGAGTATACAGAAAAAGAGGTTGGTGAAGAAGAAGTGGGATTGTCAGAGAGATGAAGAAAGTAGACAAGAGTATAAGGAGATGAGGTGCATGGCAAAGAGAGAGGTGGCGAAGGTTATGGATAAGGTGTGTGAAGAGTTGTATGAAAGGTTGGACACTAAGGAGGGAGAAAAGGACCTGTGCTGATTGGCTAGACAGAGGGATTGAACTAGTAAAGATGTGCAGCAGGTAAGGGTGATAAAGGATAATGAGGGAAACATACTCACAAATGAGGAGTGTGTGTTGAGCAGATGGAAAGATTACTTTGAGGGGCTGATGAATGAAGAGAATGAGAGGGAGAGAAGGTTGGATGATGTGCGGATAGTGAATCATGAAGTGCAATGGATTAGCAAGGAGGAAGTAAGGATAGCTATGAAGAGGATGAAGAATGGAAAGGCTGTTGGTCCAGATGACATACGTGTGAAAGCATGGAGGTGTTCAGCTGAAACGGCAGTGGAGTTTTTAATTAGATTGTTACCGATTTGTAAGAATAAGGTGATGTGCAGAGTTGTACTAACTACAGAGGGATTCAATTGATCAGTCACAGCATGAAGTTATGGGAAAGAGTAGTGGAAGCTAGGTTAAGAAGGGAGGTGATGATTAGTGATCAGCAGTATGGTTTCATGCCAGGAAAGACCACTACAGATGCAATGTTTGCTCTGAGAGTGTTAATGGAGAAGTACAGAGAAGGTCAGAAGGAGTTGCATTGTGTCTTTATGGATTTAGAGAAAGCATATGACAGGGTGCCTAGAGAGGAGTTGTGGTATTGTATGAAGAAGTCAGGAGTGTCAGAGAAGTATGTAAGAGTGGTACAGGATATGTATGAGGGTAGTGTGACAGCGGTGAGGTCTGCGGTGGGAGTGACAGATGCATTTAAGGCGGAGGTGGGATTACATCAAGGATCAGCTCTGAGCCCTTTCTTATTTGCAATGGTGATGTACAGGTTGATAGACGAGATCATGCAGGAGTCCCCGTGGACTATGATGTTTGCAGATGACATTGTGATCTGTAGTGAGAGTAGGGAACAGGTGGAGGAGACCCTGGATGGGTGGAGATATGCTCTAGAGAGAAGAGGAATAAAGGTCAGCAGGACTATATGCGTGTGAATGAGAGGGAGGATAGAGGAATGGTGAGGATACAGGGAGTAGAGGTGATGAAGGTGGATTAGTTTAAATACTTGTGATCAGCAGTTCAGAGAAATAGTGAGTGTGGAAGAGAGGTGAAAAAGAGAGTACAGGCAGGATGGACTGGGTGGAGAAGTGTGTCAGGAGTGATTTGTGACAGACGAGTACCAGTAAGAGTGAAAGGGAAGGTCTTCAAGAGGGTAGTAAGACCAGATATGTTATATGGGTTGGAGGCGGTGGCATTGACAAAAAGGCAGGAGTCAGAGCTTGACGTGGTAGTGATGAAGATGTTAAGATTTGCACTGGGTGTGAAGAGGATGGACAGGATAGGAATAAGTATATTAGAAGGTCAGCTCAGGTTGGAAGGTTTGAAGACAAAGCCAGAGAGGCAAGATTACGTTGGTTTGGACATGTGCTGAGGAGGGATGCAGAGTATATTGGGAAAAAGATGCTAAGGATGAAGCTGCCAGGTAACAGGAAAAGAGGAAGGCCTAAGATAAGGTTTATGGATGTGGTGAGAGAGAACATGCAGGTGGTTGGTGTGACAGAGCAAGAAGCAGAGGACAGGAAGAAATGGAAACAGTTGATCCACTGTGGTGACCCCTAATGGGAGCAGCCGAAAGAAAAAGATCATGACTTTGAGAATACCTTGGAGTGGTTATTATAAATATGTTGCCTGGCAAAACTGTGTGTGTAATAGCTACTGAAATAATCTTTTATACTTACTACATATGAAACATGCTTCAAGGTAAATCACAAGTGAACTGCGTGTATAGTGAGGTGTAAGGCAAACATTCACTGCATTTTGTATTAACACCTGAAATGCCATTTAGTATGGCATACTACAGTTGTTCATTGTCAGACCTTGTGCAACTGCTGAGCACTACAGCAGAAGGCACTTAGAGAGATATACAGGCAACACATTCACAGAAAAGACACATATAAAGAGGCAGTATGAGTTTCAACTAATTGTGGATGCAAACCACTGTCAAGATGAAAAATTAAGGTTATAGACTTGATTATTATCTCTGGACTCCACCAAGGAAATCCTACTTCACACATGTCAAAATCACACCTTTGAAGGGCTAATGATCTCTTATTTGGAAAATGTAGGTTTTATATTTCAGCAAAGTAAAGGCAGGCAGAAATGCCATAACATAACATTTACAGCCATCAGTGTAATGAACAATTAACAGTAGAAAGATAGTGAAATGGTGAAAATAGAGACAGATACAGAAACACATACGGAAGGGTGGTGTTATGGGTCATTAATGTAGATCTTTATGTTCTTTCCTCAGTATTAGTCAGTCATGCTCTGTATCAGTAAGTGATGGTTGTGGGGATGAAGGAGCTGTAGGGCAAGCAAAAACTGATTATGACATGGGTAGATAAGGGGCAGTTTAATAATTCCATGTTATGGGCATGGATGTGTTGCAAATGCTTTTTTGCAATAATATTCAAAATCTGGTCAGAGGTTATTACTGGGTAAAAGTTTAGATGTATGTCATTAAATGTATCATAGAAGAATAACATCAACATAAGAAATAATGTGACATACATCTGGACTTGGACACTTAATTCTATGGCCAAAAATCAATCTTTAGACAAGTGGTTTATGCCAACGCTCTACAGAGGAAGGTCCACTTTGTTACATGCAGTAGTCAAAGAACTGTTTGACTGACTGTTGCAAAGTATTGCCTTTAGTTTGCTTTTACTCTGTAATCCAATATCACAGCATGTTTAAGCACATTTACACAAGGATAACCAGGCTAGTGTGTGTAATGGCAACAACTGACCAGATTTTGCCATAAGACATGAACAGCCATTCATTATCACTCAGCATTGGTGCATGATGCCAAACTCTGCATAAAGTCTGAGGACAAGAAGTCTTTCTTATGGTGCTTTTCTGGCTCTGTGTGCGCTGTGTGGTTCTATTCTTTTTTTGCCAGATTAAACATGTGAAAAAGGGGTTGATAGGAAAGGGGTGAAATGGGGGGGGGGCAAGCAGAGGGTAGGACAAAGGGAAAGACTACAGGAATGTGCAAGAAAGTACTGGGAGAGAACCATAGCTATAATTGTAGAAGTGTAGCCAGAATTTGGTGATTTTGGACTGTCAGTGCACCAACAGAAGGTGATAAGAACAGAATAATGTTGTACAGCCAATTGCACCAAATCAAGTGTGTCAAGAAGACACATAGGTTGAGTGGAGAGCTATGCATGGGATATTTTTTTTTTGTGGGAAAGGTGCCCATTTTTTACTTTTTTCTTACAACAATTGAGGAATATTCGGTAAGGTGCTTAAGAATATGAGGGATGGGTAGAAAGGTTAAGTGAGGAAGCAGGACCAGACATACAGGACAAAGAAGACAGACAAGGATGGTGATAGACATAAAATGCTGGAGTCACCATGATTTAAGATAGGTAGGAAACATCAGAGGTGTACCCATGTCAAGCCTGAGAACAGTAAAAATCTAATCTTCACCTTCAGAACTGTCATTACTGACTCCTGTCTCTGTTTCCTATGTCAGTGCTCGATGTGACATCATCTTGGTATTGTGACAAAACACCTTTTTAATTCAGCTGATTCGGGCACAAAGGCCCCATTCCATAATACCCTCCAACAGCCTTGTCAGCTCTTGTTGGGTGACATAATCACCACCACCACCACTAGTACTACTCCCAGAGGGTACCAGTGCACCATTTGCCAGGGCAAAGCAACCTGATGCAGATGGGACTGGTAGAGCAGGGGTTGTGGAAGTAATGCAGACAGCTTGGGAATCCAAAGTGCTCAGTGTCAGTGCTATATCTTGTGAAGTGATGGTGGGCTATTCTGCAGTGGTCAGTCTACCTCTCTGTGCTGCATGTAGGGTTCTGTGAGCTGAAAATGTATGACAACAGAACATTTTTAAGCCTTAAAAATATTTCTCCAACACCAAAAAAAAAAAAAAAATGAGAGAGAAAGAGTGGAATGAGACAAAAGAGAGAGAGAGAATTAGATCCATGGCTTATCACATGACTATATAAATTCAGAAATTATTTATCACATCCAGGCATGTTGGGAATGTCTTATTCTGTTGTACCATTAATCAATTACAGTGCTATGATATCAGGAATGGAACTATTTATTGCAGTAGTGTCATATTGCATGCAATTACAATAGTTCACAAAATGGTGTACTGTGCAAACTTGAAAATAATAAAAAACACTGCACCAATAGTCCCAGCCATGCATTTATTCATCAATGTTTTAGCACTTTTTTCCATAACAGGAACTTCATCAGAAACTGTAAAAAAGTAACATCCTTCCTTTTTAAAACCTCAAAAAAAGGCATGATGCCTAGACCCACAGCATTTAAAAGAACACACATTTGTAAATACACACTTAAAAGCAGCACTAAAAATACACACTTAAAAATATTTGCATATAATATACTTGCATAAAGTATGTTGCATAAGATAAATATATGTCAATAAATATTTCTTCAAATAGTTTAACTGTAAAAAGCTGTTTAAATGCTTTCATAAAAATAAGCAAGAAAAGTTGCTGGGTGTCATAAAAAGTATTCTGTCATAAAATGTTCATATAAAGATAAAAATTGCAAGTGTCATTCAGCTTGCAATATTATGATTGGCAATTAGATCTGATTTTCAAAATAGGCATAATAGATACCAAATCATGGATGCCTGGGGCATGATGGCATTCAATAAAATTTGCCAGTTGGAGTTCTCTCTTTTCAACAAATGTTTCCCAGTTACCACCTCTTTTGGGGTGTTCTGCTTTCTCCAAAACAGTGAAAGAAATTTTTTTGAAATCACCACACTGCAGGAAGTGTTTATAAAGGACATTGAATAGGTGTGCCTCACTGATTGCATATACATGCTGGTAAATGCTTGTCTTTAAAGGTCTAACAGACTTCCCAACAGACTTTAAACAGGTTAAGGGTGTGGCAATGGGTGCAGGTTGTGCACCCATCTATTCTAATCTAGTACTGTTTTCTTGGGTGAAAAAAAATATTTTTAGTTTAGAATATCATGAATTTGGTCTTTATACCTATGATACCTGGATGATATATACAGTTTATGGAAGGATAGTAACAGGGATGTGGAATGTTTTGTCAACTATATGAAAGGGAATTGTCCTTATTTTAAGTTCACACATGATTTTGGTTGACAGCATTGATTACCTAGATGTTACTATGTTTAAGGATTTTGTTAATCAGTGTTTTGGGTCCAAATTATTTAGGAAGCCCACATACTCGAATACCTTTCTTGATTTTCGGAGTAACCATCCCCTACATATTAAGAAGAATTTGGTGAGAGGCCAAATGATTAGAGCAGCCCATATGTGTTTGAACAAAAATGACTTTAAGAATGAGTTGGGCATTTTGTTTAAAATGTTTGAGGAAATGGGTTATCTTTTTTGATTTGATTTGTAAATGTGGTAAAGAAGTTCTTGAGAGATGGGGTTCTTAGTTCAATCATATATTGGGGAGTGACACTGAGTTTTTTCTTCCAGAAACCGTAATGTTGATAGGAATTTTGAATACACTGTGGTTTTACAGTATGGAGGATTTAGTAAGGAAGTTAAAACTATCTTAACTAGGAAGTGGGTTTTATTTCAAATCAATTCAGATCTGTTACAGAATTTGCATGGTAAGCCATGTTTTGTGTTCAAGACTGATGCTAATCTGAAATATTTTTTGGAGCACCCAATTTTAGGTAGGGGTGACCAAAGCGGTACTTACAAATCTGGTAGGTGAAGTTATTGCACCTTTATTTTACCAGGACGAGAAGAAGAGGTGGGAACCCCCCCCCCCAGTTAATTCAATTAAGGACAGGTGAATGTGGTAGTTCAAGACTGATGTATATTGCTTTCTGTCAGGGCTGTCATTATTTCTACATCAATAAAATGGAGATAACTTTACACCGACATGTTTACAGACATATGTATGCCATTAAACATTGTAATTTGGGTAATGCCCTGTATAAACATACAATGGTCTGTTAAGATTTTAATAAGTTCCTCTTTGGCATTATTGATAGGGTGCAGAGGGACCGATCAGGAGGGTGATGGGAAAACTTATTAGCAATGAAGGAATTTTACTGGCAGTTTAGATTGAATGCTATTGTCCCCCCAGGTCTCAATGAAAGTATTAGTCTTATGACCCTACTAAAACATAGGGCCATTACTATGTATTAGGTTTTGAATACTGAGCCTCTTAGCTTTTTAATCTGGGAGATAGTGTAAAGTGGTTTTATTTTTCTGGCCTTTTTTATTCCTGTTTCTTGGTGGGTATGACATTTATATTTATTTATTAATAAGGTGTAAATATTAGGAGTATTGGTTATCATTAGTTTTATGTTTTTAAGTAAAAACAACAAGGTAGGACCACCAGGGCTCTAAAATCCAGTTTTATTCCATGAACAAATAAGACAACAGGATAAATGCTTTCACGTGAATAAATCACGCTTCATCAGATCTCAAGGAAGAGAACAAACAGCTCAGTTTAAATAACATCATGTCTTGCCCATTAATAGAATAGCAAGTATCAATTAATAAATTAAAATCAAATCAATTAAAACTGTAAAAACGCAAGGCAACAATGACCATCAGCTTAATAGTTAGCGTGATTTATTCACGTAAAAGCACTTATCCTGTTGTCTTATTTGTTCATGGAATAAAACTGGATTTTAGAGCCCTGGTGGTCCTACCTTGTTGTTTTTACTTGATTATATTCTGTTCTTTGGATCTGGACCTTTGGGCAGCAGTTTGCACCTTTATATGTATATTCCTAGTTTTATGTTTTTGGTTGATTTTTAATTGTTTAAACATTACTGAATGTAACACTGAATGTTACTCTATTAAGGGGTCATATGATTTCATTGAGTATTTAAGTGAGTGATTTGTGTTTGAATTTTATTCTGTAGGAGTTCTTACTTGAGAAGACTAAAAGCGCTCAATAAACTGGTGTTTGGTTTTACTGAGTTGGGCTATTGCTCTGGCAGCATATCCATCTGGAGGCTTTTTTTGTTTCCAGTGTTTTCTTGCCCGAGGTTCGCTGTGATTTATTTATTGTACTAGACTTCCCAAAATAAAATTCTGGGCAAGATGAACAGAAGGCAATATACACTACCCTTTTTGTGTTACAATCAAATCTGCCTTTGACTGTAATCAGTCTTAGAAAGCCAAATACTAGGAAACCGCTGACTTCTCGAATGAAACTATACTGCTTGCACGCTCCACACCATTTCATCCCCCAATTTTTGGTACATTTAGTTATACAGCTTCCACTGGATTCAAATAATGTTTAAATGTTTTATTGTTCTTAAAAACAAATCTGGGCTGCTCCCCCAGTCTATTGGTTAGAGAGTGCACCAATGACTACTTATAACACTTTTTAAAGAGTGAATATCTGTACTGTATGATAAAACTAATGCCTGCATGTGGTCACCTGGACTCAAACTAACATTTTGGTCATTGATATTTTTTATACCCATCATATGTTTAGACTGTCCATAGTGAGAATTCCAATGTTCCAAAACATATTGACCAACATTGTCCAACATAGTCTGGGGATAACCCCTGTTTATGAACATATCACACAATATAATGACCTTAGTTTGAAACTGTGTCATCAGAAACCAATCTGCAGACTCTAAAATTGTCCCCTCAATAAATTATGTGCTGCCAGATAGGGTGCTGACTGTCAAAATGCAAATATGCATTTGAAAATTGCTAATTCTAAATATGTTAGATTCATACCTGTGGTCATCAAGGTTCTTATATAACATGAAATCAAAAAAGTCTATGATTTGTTAATCATATTGATGGGTAAATTCTAAATAGTCAGTAGAATGATTTAGATAATCCATAAATGATTTCAACTCTTCTAAGTCACCCTTCCACAAAATAAAAATATCATCCAGGTACCCCAAATAGTCTTCCAACTTGGGACTAAAAGGGTGAGTTCAAAACCATGGAGGTTTCCCTAAACCATAAAACTGCATTAGCAAAAATGGTGGTTGAAGCTGCCCTCATAGCCACACCTCTGTGTTGTTTGCAATATTCACCCTCATAATAAACATAATTATTTGTCAGCACTAACTCCATCCATTGTAGTATCAGTCAAGTTTCTGTCGTTCTGAGGTTGTTACCTCAAACCATCACTTGGTAGAATCAATCCAACCCCTCCTTATGAGGGATTACAGAAAACCAATCTTTGATGTCAACAGTGACAAATGACTCTTTAGAAAATGTAATTCTAGAGATGGTCTCAAGAAGATGCCAGAAGTCTTTAAGTAAGTGTTGTTTGTCTTCAGTAAATGATCTGAGTTTGTGGTGTACACATATGGCCAGAGGTTCTGTTTAGGACCCTGCAGTTGCCAAAATACTTCTTAGGGGAGGGTCAGTGACAGATATATGGATCTTTGGAATCCTGAAGATCCCTGGAATTCTTTTTTTGCTGATCAATAGAAACTCCCTTAGGGTCAGAGGCAGGTCATAATTCACAAAAATATCCTCCAGTAATAGATTGGTGGCATGGGATACAATGTTAACTTCAATGCAGGATACCTCAATGAAAAATTTTCCATTATGCAAATAGTCCATCCTTTTGTAGGAATAAATGTGTTTGTCTATTATGGCTACTCCCCCACCCTTATCAGTTTTATAATACATAAGTATTTGTTACTAGCCAATACCTGTTTCAACACTCTCTCCTCATTAGTGAGGTTACTAAACTTAGTTTTTCTATTTTTTACACTAATCCATCATACTTCCTTCACAAAATCTATCAAATATGTGTATACCTGGTAGGCGTAGGCAAGAACTAAGTGCACTGTCTTCCTTGGATGCCAAAATACAGTTCAAATTCAGCTTCTTAGTAAATAAATTAAGTTCAGTTATAAAGTCTACTATATCAGGCACATACTTAAATCCTTTTTGAAATAATGTACCAAAGGTGTTAGTGACAGTGGGGGTAGAAATACTGTGTATCTTACAACCTCCAATACTGAAAATAAAATTGGTACCTTGGTCTCCATCAATTAACGACTTTGAAGAAGATACGTCTGATACCATCTGTTTTGATAAGTGAGTCTCCAAAATTCCTGGAATTTCACCAGAATTTGAGACATTGTTGGCCTGTCTTTCCCTCCTTTCCTGCAATCTCTTTGATCTTTGGAGACCATTAACATCTTCCATATGTGCCTTGTATGTTTTATCTGAATTATTGTTGTAAAGCCCACTACTGTTTTCTTTAAATTCACTTCCACTTTGTGGATCATGGTATATCTTCTTAGCCTTGTAATCATTAATGTCTCTTACAATCTTTTTTTTTTTTTTTGCTTCCTCTTCGTACTCAGTAACTTTCTTTAAAACTACCTGGAAGTAATCCAGTTTGTGTTCAAACAGCAAATCTTTCTTAATTACCAGGTCCAACTTCTGAATCTCCTCTTCTGAAAAATTAAGCCATTGCAAGTTATCTTGGACAATAATGCCCAGATGCTCAATGCCTATATGGTCAAAAAATTCCACCTACTCCATATGAAAAACAGAACCATGTGTTACGCTATTGAGGTATTTCCAGATTCGTAAACCCTTCTGTACACATTTATTGGCAATGCAAAATTTTAAAAATGAATTGTTTATACTTGGTCAGTAACTTCTCAAACTGAGTGATTCTGTTTCCAAAAGTAAGTTCGCAGTCATTAGTATGTGCAGTGCATATTTCAAACTTCTGGATTGTTTCTTCCAAAAAAGAAAATATTTTGGTGCAAACAAGTCCTGAATGTTAAAACAACCTCTTGATGTACAGGCAACATTCACTCCACCTGTGGTGTTATTATCACATCCTCTGACACTCAGGCCATTAGTACAAACTGCAGCATTAGTTGCAGTGTTTGCCATACCTGGGCTGCTTCTCCTCTTGTCAGCAATATTAATCCTGTTCCCAGTGCCACTAGAACTTGCGACCAAAGATTCAATACATTCTTTTAGCTGGTCTTTACACTGCAAAACTATTGTAAGGTCCACAGGTGTATCATTGTGATATATACTTATCGTATGCAACATATTTTATGCAAATATATTCTATGCAAGTATTTTTTTAAGTGTGTATTTTTAGTGTTACTTTTAAGTGTGTATTAACAAATGTGTGTTCCTTTAAATGTTGCTGGTCTAGGCATGGTGCCTTTTTCTGAGATTTTAAAAAGGAAGTTGCTTTTTTATAGTTTCTGATGAAGTTCCTGTGTTTTGGAATGAAAGCTCTAAAACTGTGATGAATAAATGTTTGGTTGGGATTAGTGCATAATTTGTATTATTTACAATTAAAATAGTTAATATGCTTACACTAAGACCTAATGCATACATACCCTGTGCCTCTCTGAGGTGAGTTAACCTCTTTTGGTGTGCCTCACAGTTTACTGCAATGTCTTCAGCAGCTGTACAAAATACAAGAATACTAGAAGAAACATGAAGGCATATTGAATAACAGCCTTGGCTAAGTAGTGTTTTCTCCATCACTTAATACAGATGGGTCAGTATACATACACAACTGTGGGATGTCAGCAGTCCTACACATATACACCCATCAGCTAAGGAGGTCCTTCTTGTACCATTTCAGGTTACTATAGTGGTGATGACAATTCTCTCCAGTGTATGGGATGCCAGTTGCACTAGAGACAAACTTGGTTAATGTGTCCCAAGCCTCAGTCTTATACTGATACCAAATATAGTCTCCTTGCAGTAGCCTATGGCTATAGCATTTTACAAGGAGTGCTACAAAAATCCTGGACTCCTCAACATCTCACTTCTGCTCTAAATTTAGCACCATCATCTCCCACACCAGCCATGCCTGCAGAAGTCAAGCAGCACCTCTAAGGATGAATTGATGCCAAATTCCAATCTCGTTTATAATGGCTAGCGCACAAACACACACAACCATGTCAACTATGCACTTGTATGATGGTAAGCACAAAGAGGCACTTGTAAGTAAGGTGGAAGATATTTTATCAAAAAGCAATGAAGGTGTGAGACATGACAGTGAAATTTAAAATATGTGATGGTGAACATATTCACACTTTTTCAGGTGGTCAACATTGGCAGTTTCAATGGCTTTGCTTGTTATCCTTGGTATTTTGGAGGTTAACTAGGATGACTTGGCACATTATTTGCTGGAATTACACACTGTTAAAAGTCAGTTGACCAATATGGGAGTCAAACCTATGAAAGAAATAATGCATAAAACATGGGCTATGAGAGGACAGAAAATGATTTCCACTTAAGTATTCTGCCTGTCATAGATATGGAAGTGCCTTTTTAATTCTCAGAAATAAATCCTGGGATAAATGGCGGGCTACCAAAAACCAAACTGACCACCAAAACTTTAGGGAGCTGAGAAACAGCACCAAAAAAGCTATTCTAACAGATAAAAAGAACTATTACTTTCAACTACAGAAAAACACCATAAAAGAACCCAAAAAATTCTGGACTAGTATTAATAATCTTCTATCCCCTGGCCAAGCAGTCACACCGAACCCTCAGGATTCTGACCCAGATAATCCCACACAAATAGCCAATGACTTCAACTCTTTCTTCACCAATGCCATCCAAACTCTTGCAAACCACCTTTCTCCTGACACTTCTAAACTACTCTCACCTAGTTCAAAAACTACTCTTCCTCCCCTTCACCTACAACCTGTATCTACCTCCTATATCCAATCTCTACTCCAAAAACTTAAACCTACCACCCCATCTGCAGACAAGCTTCCTGCAGAGTACCTGCAAATAGGAGCTAAAGCCACTGCCTATCCCATTTCCATCCTAATAAATAGATCTATAAAGGAGGGTATTGTCCCTTCCATCTGGAAAATATCCCATATCATTCCCCTTCACAAAGGGGGCAAGTCTAATGACTTCTCTAACTTTCGTCCCATAGCACTATTATCACCTATAGCTAAAATCATGGAAAAATGTATCCAGAAACAACTACTAAACCACCTTCTCCATAATAACCTACTTGCCAATAGTCAACATGGATTCAGACCTTCCCACAGCACCACTACTGCACTGCTCTCCTTTACCAACGTCATCAACTATAACCGCAACATCAATAAACTCTCATCTTCTCTCTTCATTGACCTATCTAAAGCCTTTGATATGGTTAATCATAAACTTCTTCTGTACATACTAAAATCTCAGGCACTAGATCCCTCCTCCTTAACTTGGTTTACTTCTTATCTTGAAAATCGTCAGCAAGCAGTACTCTGGAAAAGTTCACTATCTACCCTCCTTCCTATTTCTATAGGAGTACCTCAAGGGTCTATCTTAGGCCCACTTCTATTTTCTATCTTTATTAATGACCTCCAATCAGCTATACCCAACGCCACTTGCATACAACATGCAGACGATTCCACTATAATCTGTACTGCTTCTTCTCAAACGGAACTTCAACCTCTTACCCAAGAAACCTTTACCACTGTTGAAAAGTGGTTCTCTGACCGTTGTCTACTCCTTAACCCCAAAAAAACCAAATTACTACTGTTTGCACCTACCCACAAAACTACTTCCCTAAACTTCTCTATTACTTCCACTGATAACACTCATATTACTCCTGATTCTTCTACAAAACTACTAGGTATTACCATTGACAATAATCTTAATTTTGACTGTCACATCAATAACACAATAAAAGTAGTTAACAAAAAGGTTGGATCCCTTTACAGAATCAAATCCTTCCTTACACCTGAAGCCCGGACCACTTTGGCCCAATCTCACTTCCTCTCTACCCTTCTATATGCTTCCCCTATTTACACAAATCTCTCTAAATGTAACCTTAAGAAACTTGCTTCATCTTACCATAATATTGCTCAATTTGCCACAGGATCCCAGTTTAGAACTCACCACTGTCTGAACTTAAAACAACTAAACTGGCTTGAACTTCCTAACAAGCTTACTTATCAACAGCTCTCAATACCTCACAACATGCTATATCAACCATCCAAAACACCAATACTCTCTAACCTCCTTACTCCCTACAACAATCTGAAACAACTACGTTCTTCAAATAAACTACTAGTTAATAGTACCAAACCCAATAATGCTGCAGGAGATTGTCTTTTTTCCAACTCAGTTGGCAAAATGTGGAACAAACTTCCACTTAATATCTCATCTTTGTGCACTCTTCCACTCTTTAAAAAACAACTGAGAATCCATCTTAAAAAACACTGGCTTTGCTCCTGTACCAATCATGATTAACCTTTCTTCCTCCTTTCCTCTACCTCAATATTTCCTTCTCACTATAATACATCCTGACTGATCCCCATGGACATAATATCCTTGTGGATACAACTTATCGCATATATACTACGAGAAAAAAAAAAAAAAAAAAAAAATTTATGACTATGTATTATTTAGACTACGTTATGATATTATAAATTGCATATTGCAATTATTTGTTTTGTTTTGCTATGTGTATTTTCTGTGTATTTTTTGTGTATTCCCTTTACTTGTTATAACCCTTGGAGCTTTTCTCCCCGGGCCTCCACTGAAAATGGACATATATCCAGCTGGACTAGCCCGGTCAACAAATGTAAAATAAATAAATAAATAAAAATAAAATAATTCATTATTATAATCATCCTGCTTAAACAATTACACACACATTCAAATGTGTTTCATAACTAAATTATTGTTGAGATATGTTGTTAGAAAAATGTATTTATCAAAGCACTGAGACATTTCTTGCAATAAACAGAATTATGATAGCCAGTTGTATGTAGTGTTAACTTGTTCATCAAAGTGTTGTTAGAAATTGCATTCTGACACTCTTTTTTTTTAAAATAAGCATTATCTGGAACATCTGTGTTGTATTTCTAAAGGCAGTGAACCTTGTACCACATGAAAAGCTATGACAGCAGTTGGAATTTCTCCACTAAGTACTGTCCAGGGCACTGATGGTCATTCATTGCCAATAAGCCTGTTTGCATATTTTCACTTTTTCCTTTAGTAGGTAAGCTTGATTGCACACCACTCAGTATTGAGCAAGTGCACAAGGCAAAAACAGAAAACAAGCATACGGTTATGATCAAAGTGATTCCTACATTCGGAGCAGTAATTTCCACAGTTCCTTCACACTGTATGGATATGAACCCCAGAGGAACTGTGTTAAGGGGTCAAAGTCACTGTATTTATGGCTTCTACCTCAGAAACAGGTATACAAAATGTGAATATCACTCACTCATTAGAAATACTGCCCATCGGTGCCAAACATGTTTGTACTGTTGAAGACTACAGAAATGAAACTGATCAGTTTCCTTCAGTTCTGATACCTGTTTGTGATCTGTTAAGTAGTGCTGAAATTACACAGCCAAAAGAACATATTTAACAATTTATATTCCACACAACAAATTACACATTGCATTCTCACATCCTTTGCAAACATTCCACATTCTAAGAAGAATGTGGCTTCAAATCCTGCATCCTCTTTCCTGTTTCTTTAAAACCCTTTCTTTTAACCCATGTGAGATAATGATACTTAGATACAATATAGAATTTTGTCTCTTACTGCTATACAGAGTGCGGTAGCAAGGCACACCTATGCCAATATGAAATGTGCTTCTCATGGCAAGACAAGTAAAAGTTTTCAGTCTGTACTTTGGGCAGTGAACTCTTGCTAACTGACTCAAAATGCTGCCAGTCAGGAGTGCTTGCTGGCAAAATGTGTGCAAACAAGGAACACAAAAAAAGAGAAGAAATAATAGAGAATGTCAGTAGTAAATCATATAGGGTAATAAATATGAAAAGGCAAGATTCTAAAGTTTCCTAGCTCTGTGTGTGGTATAAACTAATCCGATGCTCAGAAAATATGCATTAATGCTGTCAGAGAGAACACTACCTGGAAATGAACCCTCAATTCAGTTCAAAAACAACATAGACTCTGTTGTATTTCTTATACCTCTTTGCATTAACACAGTACTACAAAATATTACTTTATAATTTGCTTGAATATGTCTAGATCAATGTAATTTACAATACTTTACAGAGATAATAGTCCAAACTATTTTAATGTCAGGTTGCCAACACTTCTGGCTACTTCTTCTCTTTATTTTGGGAACATCTTCCCCTCCTCTCTGCTCAGCTACAAAAATGCAATGTCATTGCCATTTATTTGTATCTTTGTTTCAATATGTAATATACGCTGATCAGCATTTTAGTAGATGTTAAGCAGAGGATGGGCAGTGTTCTCTTACTACAAGGATGACACTTTTAAGGTTCTTCTCATAGCTCTCAAGGTGATTACATATTTTTTATCGTAAGTCAACTCTGCATGATATAAATACTTCAGAGAGAACACCCACTTCAATATTGCTTGTAGTTGTAGTCAGAACAATCAGAAACAGTTGCAGGCCATTACCAGCTAACAGTTGTTATTGCTCCTGCCTGCAGTCCTAGGGCATGTGCATGCAGTCTAGTAGCTACCTACACCGTGTTGGCATCCCCTTCATCAAGTGACTTTTTTTTAATATTCATGAATGTTAATGATTTCACACCTCATTTACATATTCACCATGTTCAGAGGGCTGAATCTACACAATAGAAAGATAATGGTGTAGTTATGGAAGTCAATGCAGGTGAGACTGATTTGATACAGACATACCATTTTTGCTAGTTACTTGGAGGAAATTGTTCGACAAATCCCTGCACTAATTCATAAGTTATGTTTATCCTCAACACCCACTACTTACAAGTTCATATTTTGAATGCATTTTAATATTCAATTGAAAAGTTTGCATTGCACACAATTTTAAATTTTCACTGCTGCTATACTGCACATATGACAGTTCTTGCTGTGCTACTCACATTATTATGGTTACTCTAAAGTGCTGTATTATCATTTGCTATTGCATGGCTGGCTCAACTGTGAGGGTGATGATTGGATAGTATGAGTGTCACACTGGATCAGGCAGTATCTGTAATGGTACATCTACTGGGGAGGGATGGCATCCATGTGCCTTTTATGTCACCCTTAGCCTAATGCACCCCCTCCATTCTGCGAGAATGATGGTGATTGTGCCATGGGCTTTGTTCATTTCTGTTTGAGTAAGAGTTACATATATGCATGATGCACAGAGTGGGTATGTATGAGACTGACTGTATGCAGGTAGTTCATCTTCTTAGACATTTGCTTGTTTACTACAATTTCCAAATGTACCTTGATATTACTGCAGTTAGGAGTTGTGCACTTTGGGACTGTCTCTGAGGCTTTATTTGTATACAGACATTATGTTACTTGGGTAAGTAATGTTTGTGGACATTGGATGGCATCACTTTTAATATTTGTATGTGCTTAGGTTGTTATGTGTATTTCTTCACTTGTGAATGTGTATGCTATCATTTGCCTGTTAGTTGCTGGGTGTGTGCACTGACCTTTGAGTCTTAGGTGGTGAGTGTGTGTGCTATCCTTTGCTTCTTAGCCAGGACAAAGGCATGTTGTGCACCGCTATGTCTTCCAGATACAATTGTAGCTGGAGGCTCCCCCTCAGATTCCTCTTTTATATATTTGAGAGCTAATTGCTGTGCCTGTGGTTGAGGAATGTATGGTCCTGGCCCTTGCTGTCTCCATTAAAGCTCTTTCCTCAAGATGATATTATGCAACATGGCACAGACTGTGAGCATTTCTGCACAGGTGCCTGGTCATACTGCAGGGCACTCAGTGATCTGTTTAGACAATGGAACTGTGACTTCTCCATGCCAAACATACACACATAATCTATGATGTTTCTAGTTTAAGCATGGACATAATTTTATCATTCCTCTGAGATGAATGCATCACTGGTGGGTGTCATGAGCCACAGATCCAATGCATAACCTACATCACCCTATAGATGGCCTTGTGGAACATCACCCCTAGCAAACCTTGTGTAAAGCAGTGAGGTGTGTCATATGTGTGAGCCTTGATAACAGGCTAGTTTGTCTGCACAGACATGGAGGATGATCTTGTATGCATTACAGACAACCTGGCAGTTAAATGGGTGTAGCCCCTTCCTGTTGATGAATTTCTTTCCCTGTTCACCAGTTGGGGCTTTTATTTCTATGCGAGTGCAGTCTATGGCTCCCAAGACTTTAAGGATGTGTGCTATAACACAAAATTCCTGCATTGTTCTTGCTGTTTTCTCTGGTGTTCATGGAAAATAGATATACTCCCTTGGATGTTATTGCAATTATGCAATTCTTGCATCTTCTTTTTTCTTAATTTTCTCTTAATTTGAATGGTAATAGTTATGGTAAACCAAAAATTTCCAAGATTACTCTTTTTATTCAACATTGTTTGTTTTAATTAAATTTTGTT